>NC_140020.1:2881760-2926760 GCF_964263955.1 Coregonus lavaretus | reverse complement strand
GTAACACAAATCGAACCTGAGTAACAGAAAACACTATACCAAAAGTATGTGGACACCTGCTCGTCGATCATCTCATTCCAAAATTATGGGCATTAATATGGAGTTGGTGCCCCTTTTGCTGCTATAACAGCCTCCGCTCTTCTGGAAAGGCTTTCCACTAGATGTTGGAACATTGCTGCGAGGACTTGCTTCCATTCAGCCACAAGAGCATTAGTGAGGTAGGGCACTCAGGTTGGGCGATTAGGCCTGGCTCGCAGTTGGCGTTCCAATTCATCCCAAAGGTGTTAGATGGGGTTGAGGTCAGGGCTCTGTGCAGGCCAGGCAAGTTCTTCCACACCGATCTCGACAAACCATTTCTGTATGGACCTCGCTTTGTGCACAGGGGCATTGTCATGCTGAAACAGGAAAGGGCCTTCCCCAAACGGTTGCCACAAAGTTGTAAGCACAGAATTATCTAGAATGTCATTGTATGCGGTAAGGTTATGATTTCCCTTCACTGGAACTAAGGGATTTAGCCCAAACCATGAAAAACAGCCCCAGACATTATTCCTCCTCCACCAAACTTTACAGTTGGCACTATGCATTGGGGCAGGTAGCGTTCTCCTGGCATCCGCCAAACCCAGATTTGGGTCTGACGCTTGGCATTGCGCATGGTGATCTTAGGCTTGTGTGCGGCTGCTCAGCCATGGAAACCCATTTCATGAAGCTCCCGACGAACAGTTATTGTGCTGACGTTGCTTCCAGAGGCAGTTTGGAACTCGGTACTGAGTGTTGCAACCGAGGACAGACAATTTTTTACGCGCTATGCGCTTCTTTACTGGGCGGCCCTGTGAGCTTGTGTGGCCTACCAATTCGCGGCTGAGCCGTTGTTGCTCCTAGACGTTTCCACTTCACAATAACAGTACTTACAGTTGACCGGGGCAGCTCTAGCAGGGCAGAAATGTGACGAACTGACTTGTTGGAAAGGTGGCATCCTATGATGGTGCCACGTTGAAAGTCACTGAGCTCTTCAGTAAGGCTATTCTAGGTTACGCACCCAATGCATATGGGTCCGGCGAATTTCTCAAATGTCCCGGTAAATGAAGATGTTGCTGGTCAAATGTCTGGTGCCACATTTTCCTAATGGAAACCCTGGTTTGTAAATAGGACAACGGGAGAAAGCAGGAGATGGTGAGTCCATAGCGTTCTATAGGAGTCTCTGTTGTGTGGCGCACATACTGTACATGAGGTGATTAAGTTACACTCGTATGCAATTCACTACTAAATGTTTGCCATTAGATATCTTATAATGGCTTTCTGTCAGAAGTCAAAGAGCTCTGGATGAGTTCTGTACAGCTGCTATTTTCTCCCTGTGCTTCCTACTAGTGTTTTGTTCTTCCTCCGTTCTCCTCCCCTCTGCTCCGTGTAGACATGCTACTCTTCCTTCAGAAAAGCATGCATCACAACTTTGTTCATTCGCACAATTTCTCTCGTTCACTTTCGCTTGGAAATGTACACACTCTATGCTTGTATAACTTTGTGAGCTGGATTTGCAATTAGTTATGTTCGTTTTCGCTCATTACCATTTAGCTAACAGCCTCTATGTGATTTCTCTTTTTTTTGTGCTAATTTTGTTAGCATTCTGGTAATAGAGGCCCGATTGGCTTTTCTTGCGTTTTTAGCGACCTTTGTGGGCTATGCCGGTAATACCGATGAGAGAACGACCGTATGACGATATGAAAAGCGTACTACCGCCCAAGCGTACTACACACTCTCTCAATTCTAAACTCAACCATTAGGGGCGTTGGAAGAACAACTAACTTAAGCTCAGCACCCATGAGCAACTTCATCCTAGTTTAACAGGACAAAGAATTACTATAATAAATCCTGTCAGTGGCATGCAGTAGAGGTACATTTGACATTTTAGTCATTTAGCAGACGCTCTTATCCACAGCGACTTTCAGAAGCAATTAGGGTTAAGTGCCTTGCTCGATTTTTCACCTAGTCGGCTCAGGGATTCGAACTGGCCCAACGCTCTTAACCGCTAGCCTACCTGCCAACCCATACACATGCAGTACATTATAGCAGTATACAGTAAATTATAGCAGTATACAGTACATTATAGCAGTATACAGTACATCATAGCAGTATACAGTACATTATAGCAGTATACAGTACATTATAGCAGTATACAGTACATCATAGCAGTATACAGTACATTATAGCAGTATACAGTACATTATAGCAGTATACAGTACATTAGCATTATAGTTCTGTTGTACGTTCCACTTCTCTCCAGCTAAGCTGGGCTCAGTGTGTCTATGACTGTGTGTTCTATCCAGGTGACTGTGTGTTCTATCCAGGTGACTGTGTGTTCTATCCAGGTGACTGTGTGTTCTATCCAGGTGACTGTGTGTTCTATCCAGGTGACTGTGTGTTCTATCCAGGTGACTGTGTGTTCTATCCAGGTGACTGTGTGTTCTATCCAGGTGACTGTGTGTTCTATCCAGGTGACTGTGTGTTCTATCCAGGTGACTGTGTGTTCTATCCAGGTGACTGTGTGTTCTATCCAGGTGACTGTGTGTTCTATCCAGGTGACTGTGTGTTCTATCCAGGTGACTGTGTGTTCAATCCAGGTGACTGTGTGTTCTATCCAGGTGACTGTGTGTTCTATCCAGGTGACTGTGTGTTCAATCCAGGTGACTGTGTGTTCTATCCAGGTGACTGTGTGTTCTATCCAGGTGACTGTGTGTTTTATCCAGGGCTCATGCCTCTCCCTGGCGGCTCCCCTGGAAGAAAGGTCATTGTAGCGTGAGATGGAGAGGTGGGGAGAGGGAGAGAGAGAGGAGAGACATTAGATGGCCAGTCAGGCAGAAACATCTCATGTGCAGACACATACCACTGACAGATACTACAGTATACACAAACCATTACCTAGCAGCAGAACAGAAATCCTAGCTCTGTCAGTGGGTATAGGAGGCAATGAGCCCATAGCTCTGTCAGTGGGTATAGGAGGCTATGAGCCCATAGCTCTGTCAGTGGGTATAGGAGGCAATGAGCCCATAGCTCTGTCAGTGGGTATAGGAGGCTATGAGCCCATAGCTCTGTCAGTGGGTATAGGAGGCTATGAGCCCATAGCTATGTCAGTGGGTATAGGAGGCTATGAGCCCATAGCTCTGTCAGTGGGTATAGGAGGCTATGAGCCCATAGCTCTGTCAGTGGGTATAGGAGGCTATGAGCCCATAGCTCTGTCAGTGGGTATAGGAGGCTATGAGCCCATAGCTCTGTCAGTGGGTATAGGAGGCTATGAGCCCATAGCTCTGTCAGTGGGTATAGGAGGCTATGAGCCCATAGCTCTGTCAGTGGGTATCAGAAGCTATGAGCCCATAGCTCTGTCAGTGGGAATAGGAAGCTATGAGCCCATAGCTCTGTCAGTGGGAATAGGAGGCTATGAGCCCATAGCTCTGTAGACTAGAGAGCCTTTGGGAGCAAATCCATAACGAGCCACGGAGGTTTAGAATAGGTTGGATTGGCATGTTGTCATTGCTATCTTTCATAATGCCTTTGAAATAAGGTGTAGTGTTAACATTTCACTTCTAAGTATATGTCTCTGTTAAATCCAGTTGTTTGACGCTGTTTGATGCAAAGCAATTATTGTAATGCCTTTGTATAGTCTGGCTATATGTTTGATGTTTGAGTTATTTACAGTTAGACTCATTGTAGGATGAGTTCATGCCATGTCTCTAAACATTGTTCATTTTGATATTTTCTGCAGAATCCTCTGATTCTGGTTAGGGCTGGGAATTACCAGGGACGTAACGACACGATATTATCACGATACTTAGGTGCCGATACGATATGTATTGTGATTCTCATGATTCTATATGTATTGAGATTGGATGTTCCGAACATATTGCTCACCATATGTCTGCTACAGAGGGACAAGAGAGAGCCATGAGAAAAACAGTTTTGATCAGTCATGGAAATAAAAGTGCTGATAACAAATTGGCTCCTTATTTACAGTTTTCCCAATTGTTAACACACGTTTGCTGAAACTACATCTCAGGTACTCAAAACTGTAAACACAAAACACAAAACAGTTAGCCAATTTCCCCAAAACCCCACAGACATCTTGCAAAATGAAACACAGCAATCAAAATCATGTACTCCCTGCTCAAAATGAAACTGCATATAAATGAGACACACACACATCAGATGAGATCACACTAATGTGACACATTCAAAACACTACTATCAGAACCTATTTCAGTGTAAAGACTAAGATTTTGTTGCTATACTGTATATTGTTTGTGTACTCAAACAAGAAAGGAAAACAAATTTGTACTACTGTACTGTATGTTAGATCAATTGTACGGAATAGATAAAGAAACTGTCAAAATACAGTAAAATCATAAGTCAAGAAACAAATACTCCATTGCAAAAACAAAATCAGTCATGCCTGTTGTTTTGGTCCAGCTACAGATTTTCATCAACATCACAGGCGATATTCTCCTTGGCCAGACAGCGGGGGAAATATCTTCTGGCATCCACCCCTGACAGGACTCTGCTGGAATGTCACCACAGGCCTCCTCCATTGCCTGGAGAAGGGCCATACGTTCATGGGGTTTGGGATCATACACCTTCCACCGCCACGCTGAAAACAACTCCTCAATGGGGTTGAGAATTGGGGAATATGGTGGGAGATAGAGAACTGTAAACCTGGGATGGTCATGTATACCAGTTGTGGACCTGAGCAGCCTGATGGAAACTCACGTTGTCCCAAATTAGAACATCCATTTGCTGCTCAGGATCACCTGGCCCTCTCTGCTCTGGCTGAAAAAGATTGTCTTGTAAGGTGTTCAGGAAATTAAGGAGATGGTCAGTGTTGTATTGTCCAAGGGTGGCATGGCGGTGGAGGACCCCATTGTGGCTCATAGCTGGGCATCTGGTGACATTTCCCCCACGCTGGCCAGGTTCCTCAATGACGGCTCGTTGACCAATGAGGTTCCTTCCTCTCCTCCTCGTCTTTGCTAAATTGAATCCAACCTCCTCTATGAATATGAGTTCCTGGGGGATGGGACTTGCATCCAACTCCACAAGTCTCTGAAATGACAGTAAATACTGTAATTGCTGAATAGTAAAGTTCACTGGCAACATCAATGAGTCTCTGTTTCAAGAGTGTAATACTAGTACATTACTTACTTGCACATATTCGTACCGTTTATCCTTCAGTCTTTGGGAATTCCTTTCAAATGGGACTCCGTAGATTTGCTTCATCCGGAAATTGTGTTTCTTAAGGATGCGGGCTATGGTTGATAAACTCACTGATGTTATGAAAGGTTTTCAATAATCTGTTGTTTGATTTCCCGCAGTCTTATGGCATTATTTTCAACCACCATTTGCACAGTGGCAGCCTCCTGTTGGACTGTAAATAGACACGTTCTATTTAGTCTTTCAGTTTGTACAAAAACCAAATAGCACACAGTGCAGTAAACACTACAGTAATACAGTATACAACATAAACATGTTACAAAGTAGTATCGCTCCCAGTTTCCTCCATCCAGTAATACATGAAACATTGACTTTGTTTCCCCTTACAGTATGTATTGGAATCTACAGTCTTTACTGTGCTTTATGTAGTGCTAGTGTCAAGTAGTAAAAGTAGTAGAGAGGTCTAATGTCTGCAGTACATACCTATTGTCATTTTGGAACGTCCTGATAATGGACGCTACGATGAAGCGGCTCAGAATGGGCTGCACTCTCTGCTCAGCCTCTCTCAAGGTCAAACCATGGTTGACCACATGGTCCACCACAGTCGCCCAAATTTCATCAGAGATTACTCTCCTTGTTCTTGGTCTTCCTCCACCTCTACCTCCACCTCCACCTCCACCTCCACCTCCACCTCCACCTCCACCTCCACCTCCACCCCCACCTCCATCTCCACCTCCACCCCCACCTCCACCTCCACCTCCACCTCCACCCCCACCTCCACCTCCACCTCCACCTCTACCTCTACCTCCACCTCCACCTCTACCTCCACCTCCACCTCTACCCCCACCTCCACCTCCACCCCCACCTCTACCTCCACCTCCACCTCCACCTCCACCTCCACCTCCACCTCCACCTCCACCTCCACCTCCACCTCTACCTCTACCTCCACCTCTCCTTGCTAAGTTTGCTTCCATTGTTCTCCAAACACAGTACTCACCTGTGACATTTTTATCTATCCTAAAAGTCTGATTTAAAAGTGAAGATTTACACAATTAGTGTTTGCACATGTGAAGAGTGAAAGTGATCAATTGGTAATTGAGTTTAGCTTGTTGAACAGTGTTGCTTTTCATTTGCACACAAGATATTTTAGTTGTGAAGGTTGTGCCAAAGGTAGAGCGTTGTGTGTTGTGTTTTGCCAAATTGTTATAGAATTGCAATCTGAGTGTAAAGCAAAACATGTGCCAGTAGTATTGCAGATTTGGTGTCTGGTTCTGTTAAATTAGTTACAGGTTTGGGTCAGATTTGGTGTATGGTTCTGCTAAATGAGTTACAGGTTTGGGTCAGATTTGGTGTCTGGTTCTGCTAAATGAGTTACAGGTTTGGGTCAGATTTGGTGTACGGTTCTGCTAAATGAGTTACAGGTTTGGGTCAGATTTGGTGTCTGGTTCTGATAAATGAGTTACAGGTTTGGGTCAGATTTGGTGTCTGGTTCTGCTAAATTAGTTACAGGTTTGGGTCAGATTTGGTGTCTGGTTCTGCTAAATGAGTTACAGGTTTGGGTCAGATTTGGTGTCTGGTTCTGCTAAATGAGTTACAGGTTTGGGTCAGATTTGGTGTCTGGTTCTGCTAAATTAGTTACAGGTTTGAGTCAGATTTGGTGTCTGGTTCTGCTAAATGAGTTACAGGTTTTGGTCAGATTTGGTGTCTGGTTCTGCTAAATGAGTTACAGGTTTGGGTCAGATTTGGTGTCTGGTTCTGCTAAATTAGTTACAGGTTTGAGTCAGATTTGGTGTCTGGTTCTGCTAAATGAGTTACAGGTTTTGGTCAGATTTGGTGTCTGGTTCTGCTAAATGAGTTACAGGTTTGGGTCAGATTTGGTGTCTGGTTCTGCTAAATGAGTTACAGGTTTGGGTCGGATTTGGTGTCTGGTTCTGCTAAATGAGTTACAGGTTTGAGTCAGATTTGGTGTATGGTTCTGCTAAATGAGTTACAGGTTTGGGTCATTGTGCCTCATGGGCCAGTTTTTGTGTATAAACAATTGGGGAAAGACTGTAAAAAGAAGATGGAGAACAAGCTAAAATGGAAAGATACTGGAGTTGGACCATATTAAAGCCATGCGTCCTCCAAAACACGACCCTGCCAAGCTGCACTGCTTCTTGACACACTGCTCGCTTAACCCGGAAGCCAGCCGCACCAATGTTTTGGAGGAAACGCCGTACAACTGGCAACCAAAGTCAGCTTGCAGGCACCCGGCCCCCATTTTTTACATTTACATTTACATTTTCGTCATTTAGCAGACGCTCTTATCCAGAGCGACTTACAAATTGGTGCATTCACCTTATGATAGCCATTTTTTGGGGGGTGGGGTAAGGGGGGGTAGAAGGATTACTTTATCCTATCCCAGGTATTCCTTAAAGAGGTGGGGTTTCAAGTGTCTCCGGAAGGTGGTGAGTGACTCCGCTGTCCTGGCGTCGTGAGGGAGCTTGCTCCCCCACAAGGAGACAAGGACATCCGGCCGGCCAAACCCTCCCCTAACCCGGACGACACTGGACCAATTGTGCGCCGCCTCATCGGTCTCTTTAATCTGGGGTTATTTAACTGGGGTTGTGTGTCGTGTTACCTGGACTGCATGGTGTGTGTGTGTGTGTGTGTGTGTGTGTGAGGCCACGTTAGAGAGCGGTCAGTCTTAAAGCAAAGGTCACAGGTCAACCTTACAGGGAAAACATAATTATAGTATTGCTATGAATCTACTGATTCAGATAGCTGGCTGACTTGGGACAGTATTGACTTTCAATGGGCTGGGTTTTGTTTGTACATTTAGAAAGCCATTTGAAAGGTGATGAATTGACTGAATGAGGCTAGTACTATAAATGAGGCTAGTACTATAAATGAGGCTAGTACTATAAATGAGGCTAGTACTGTAAATGAGGCTAGTACTATAAATGAGGCTAGTACTATAAATGAGGCTAGTACTGTAAATGAGGCTAGTACTATAAATGAGGCTAGTACTATAAATGAGGCTAGTACTGTAAATGAGGCTAGTACTATAAATGAGGCTAGTACTGTAAATGAGGCTAGTACTATAAATGAGGCTAGTACTATAAATGAGGCTAGTACTATAAATGAGGCTAGTACTGTAAATGAGGCTAGTACTGTAAATGAGGCTAGTACTATAAATGAGGCTAGTACTATAAATGAGGCTAGTACTATAAATGAGGCTAGTACTATAAATGAGGCTAGTACTATAAATGAGGCTATTACTATAAATGTTGACAAACAGTGAATCTGTGTCGATGCTTTGATCATAGGCATTGGTTCGTGAAGAGTGACAGAGAGAGAGAGAGAGAGAGAGAGATGTCCTCCGTGTACATTGTAAAACAACAAATAATGCATGCAGAGCAGAATTAGGCCGATACCTGCTAACTATCAAAATCCAGAAAAGAGACGTTAAATTCTACAATCACCTAAAAGGAAGCGATTCCCAAACCTTCCATAACAAAGCCATCACCTACAGAGAGATGAACCTGGAGAAGAGTCCCCTAAGCAAGCGGGTCCTGGGGCTCTGTTCACAAACACAAACAAACTCCACAGAGCCCCAGGACAGCAACACAATTAGACCCAACCAAATCATGAGAAAACAAAAAGATAGTTACTTGACACGTTGGAAAGAATTAACAAGCTGAGCAAACTAGAATGCTATTTGACACTAAACAGAGAGTACACAGTGGCAGAATACCTGACCACTGTGACTGACCCAAACTTAAGGAAAGCTATGTACAGACTCAGTGAGCATAGCCTTGCTATTGAGAAAGGCCGCCGTAGGCAGACCTGGCTCTCAAGAGAAGACAGGCTATGTGCACACTGCCCACAAAATGAGGTGGAAACTGAGCTGCACTTCCTAACTCCTGCCAAATGTATGACCATATTAGAGACACATATTTCCCTCAGATTACAGACCCACAAAGAATTCGAAAACAAACCCAATTTTGATAAACTCCCTTATCTACTGGGTGAAATACCACAGTGTGCCATCACAGCAGCAATATTTGTGACCTGTTGCCACAAGAAAAGGGCAACCAGTGAAGAACAAACACCACTGTAAATACAACCCATATTTATGTTTATTTATTTTCCCATTTGTCATTACAACACTGTATATAGACATAATATGACATTTGAAATGTCTTTATTCTGTTGGAACTTTTGTGAGTGTAATGTTTATTTCACTTGCTTTGGTTATGTAAACATATGTTTCCCATGCCAATAAAGCCCCTTGAATTGAATTGAGATGCAGAGAGAGAGAGAGAAAGAGAAAGAGAGAGAGTTGCAGAGACAGAGAGAGAGAAAGAGAGATACAGAGACGAGAGAGATATAGAGAGATACAGTAGAGAGAGACACACAGAGGGAAAGAGAGAGAGAGAGAGCAATGCAGAGAGCGAGAGCGAGAGAGAGAGAGAGAGAGCGAGAGAGAGAGAGAGAGAGAGAGAGAGAGGGAGGGCGGGAGGGAGAGAGGGAGAGAGAGAGGGAGAGAGAGAGAGAGAGAGAGTGAGGGAGGGAGGGAGGGAGGGAGAGAGATAGGGAGGGAGAGAGAGAGAGAGAGAGAGAGAGAGAGAGAGAGAGAGAGAGAGAGAGAGAGAGAGAGAGAGAGAGAGAGAGAGAGAGAGAGAGAGAGAGAGAGAGAGAGAGAACCGTCTGGCTATAAACCTCTCGTCTCTGATCGGACACTAATGGAATTTGTCCCCTTGTTTCCCCACCTGTGTCACACACACACACACACACACACACACACACACACACACACACACACACACACAGACAGACACTTACTAATATACCTAATGGATCTCAGAACGAGGCAGAAGGTAGAGAGGCTTCTTTCAACTTGATGAATGCACGGCTGAACTGAGTAGGGACTAAACAGGAGTGATATGAAGACCCATTCATGGCTGAACTGAGTAGGGACTAAACAGGAGTGATATGAAGACCCATTCATGGCTGAACTGAGTAGTGACTTAACAGCAGTGATATGAAGACCCATATATGGCTGAACTGAGTAGTGACTTAACAGCAGTGATATGACGACCCATTCGTGGCTGAACTGAGTAGTGACTTAAAAGGAGTGATATGAAGACCCATTCATGGCTGTGTAGGATGAAGTGTAGGATGAAGTGTTCTTTCTTGTACACTTCAGTGAATCCAGTGAATTCTCCTCAGTCTCCTGACTCTCCTAGCTGCAGAGTTTGACATCTTCATCTTTCTGTCCTCTCCTGACATAGCCCGGATGAAGTCTGTGTATCAAGAGTCAGCCAGGCTATTCCTGACCTACAGTTCCCCAAAAACCCACCATAAGCCAATCACAGTAGAGGAAATCCACTATCAGACAAGCACAGGAGAGGACAGGGAATGGCCCCACCCTGTGACTCCGTGTTTTCTTAATGTGTTTTGACACCATGCCCTTTTCCGCTGTGGAGGTCACTGCACCAACATTGGGGAGTGGAGAGAGGAGGAGAGGAGGAGATGAGGAGAGGAGGAGATGAGGAGAAGAGGAGAGGAGGAGAGGAGGAGAGAAGGAGAGGAGGAGAAGAGGAGAGGAGGAGATGAGGAGAGGAGGAGAAGAGGAGGAGAAGAGGAGAAGAGGAGAGGAGGAGAGGAGTAGAGGAGGAGATGAGGAGAGGAGGAGAGGAGGAGATGAGGAGAGGGCGAGAGGTGCAGAGGGAGGAAAGAGTAAACAGAGAGGGGAAGAGAGAGAGACAGCATTCTTTAACTTTAGCCATTTCACCCTGTGAGGGCACATTCCTCGAAGTCAATCGAACTTAAACAAGATGAGAGACTTAGGGATCCAGGGAAACACCTTGGCAAGTCCAATCACATTGAGACGTCTAAGGAAACGTGTTCTCAGTCTCAGACTGGCCTTGTAGAACCCCTAAACAAAGAATGTTCTGGTAATGTGTCAGGACTAGTTGTTTTTCTTTTCTAGAAAAGTTTGTGGCATCCATTTATTATCCTGTGTATAACAGCAAATCCAGTTTTGCATCTCTCTCTCTCTCTCTCTCTCTCTCTCTCCCTCTCCCTCCATTTTCTTCTCTGATGTCAGCACTGAGGCTGTAGGCGTGTGTCAGGTCTGACAATGTGAGAGAGTGGCACCACGTTGAAAGATTAAAACAATATGTTGCTGCCTCCTCTCATAAAGGGAGATTTGACGTGACTTTATAAATAGATAGCCTGTATTCTTAGCCTGTATTGTGTTCTGTATTCTTCAGTACACACACACGCACAACCACAAACACACACACACACACACACACACACACACACACACACACTTCTGTGTTCTTCCACACAGAAGGAGGACCCTCTCAGAATCCTCTTTAATCTGTCTCGTAGGAGGAGATCTCATGGGATTGTCTCGGCTCAACTGGAGTTACTTTAGAGTCAGAACTAGGGCCTGGAGTTGTTCCTGACTACGTGACATGACCAGTAAAAACTCTGTGTCCTAGCTTATAGGAAGAGGCTATAGCCTAACCAGGTTATTCCTCATCAGGTGAGCTGACCCAAAAACACTATAGTCATAAATAAATCCATCAGAACCTTTCGTAATAGAAGCCTAAGCAATGTTGTGACAATACTTGTCAAATTAAGATCCTACGTACAGTGCCTTCGGAAAGTATTCAGACCCCTTGACTTTTTCCACATTTTGTTACGTTACAGCCTTATTCTGAAATTGATTAAATAGTTTTTTTTTTCCCTCATCATTTTTTTTATTGAATCCATTTTAGAATAAGGCTGTAACGTAACAAAATGTGGAAAAAGTCAATGGGTCCGAATACTTTCCAAATGCACTGTATAGTGAATTTCAAAGGCTTTTATTAAGGGCTGATTCACACAGTCCCCTCTGAACAGTTGATGTTGAGATGTGTCTGTGACTTGAACTCTGTGAAGCATTTATTTGGGCTGCAATTTCTGAGGCTGGTAACTCTAATGAACTTATCCGCCATTCCTGTGGCGGTCCTCATGAGAGCCAGTTTCATCATAGCACTTGATGGTTTTTGCGACTGCACTTGAAGAAACTTTCAAAGGTCTTGAAATGTTCTGTATTGACTGACCTTCATGTCTTAAAGTAATGATGGACTGTCGTTTCTCTTTGCTTATTTGAGCTGTTCTTGCCATAATATGGACTTGGTCTTTTACCAAAAAGGGCTATCTTCTGTATACCCCCCCCCCTACCTTGTCACATCACAACTGATTGGCTCAAACGCATTAAGAAGGAAATAAATTCCACAAATTAACTTTTAAGAAGGCACACCTGTTAATTGAAATGCATTCCAGGTGACTACCTCATGAAGCTGGTTGAGAGAATGCCAAGTGTGTGCAAAGCTGTCATCAAGGCAAAGGGTGGCTATTTGAAGAATCTCAAATATAAAATACATTTTGATTTGTTTTATCAAAGTTTTGACTTATGCACTATTATTTTACAATGTACATTTTTTTTTACAATAAAAGAAAACCCCTTGAATGAGTAAGTGTGTCCAAACTTTTGACAGGTAGCATAAGTATTCAGACCCTTATGAGACTCGAAATGGCGCTCAGGTGCATCCTGTTTCCATTGATCATCCTTGAGATGTTTCTACAACTTGATTGGAGTCCACCTGTGGTAAATTCAATTGATTGGACATGATTTGGAAAGGCACACACCTGTCTATATAAGGTCCCACAGTTGACAGTGCATGTCAGAGCAACAACCAAGCGAAGGAATTGTCCGTAGAGCTCCGAGACAGGATTTTGTCGAGGCACAGATCTGGGGAAGGGTACCAAAACATTTCTGCAGCATTGAAGGTCCCCAAGAACAGTGGCCTCCATCATTCTTAAAAGGAAGAAGTTTGGAACCACCGAGACTCTTCCTAGAGCTGGCCGCCCGGCCAAACTGAACAATCGGAGGAGAAGGGCCTTGGTCAGGGAGGTGACCAAGAACCCGATGGTCACTCTGACAGAGCTCCAGAGTTCCTCTGTGGATATGGAAGAACCTTCCAGAAGGACAACCATCTCTGCAGCACTCCACCAATCAGGTCTTAATGGTAGAGTGGTCAGACGGAAGCCACTCCTTACTAAAAGGCACATGACAGCCCGTTTGGAGTTTGCCAAAAGGCCGTTAAAGGAATCTCATACCATGAGAAACAACATTCTCTGGTCTGATGAAACCAAGATTTAACTGTTTTGCCTGAATGCCAAGCGTCACGTCTGGAGGAAACCAGGCACTGCTCATCACCTGGCCAATACCATCGGTACTGTGAAGCATGGTGGTGGCAGCATCATGCTGTGGGGATGTTTTTCAGTGGCAGGGACTGGGAGACTAGTCAGGATTGAAGGAACGATTAATGGAGCAAAGTACAGAGAGATCCTTGATAAAAACCTGCTCCAGCGCCCTCAGGACCTCAGACTGGGGCGAAGGTTCATCTTCCAACAGGACAACGACCCTAAGCACACAGCCAAGACAACGCAGGAGTGGTTTTAGGACAGGTTTCTGAATGTCCTTGAGTGGCCCAGCCAGAGCCCGGACGCTGTTTTTCATCGTTTGGGCTAGGCCCCTTAGTTTCAGTGCAGGGAAATCTTAATGCTTAGCATACATTAATATTCTAGACGATTCTGTGCTTCCAACTTTGTGGCAACTGTTTGGGAAGGCCCTTTCCTGTTTCAGCATGACAATGCCCCCATGCACAAAGCGAGGTCCATACAGAAGTGGTTTGTCGAGATCGGTGTGGAAGAACTTGACTGGCCTGTACAGAGCCCTGACCTCAACCCCATCGAACACCTTTGGTATGAATTGGAACGCAGACTGCGAGCCAGGCCTAATCGCCCAACATCAGTGCCTTACCTCACTAATGCTCTTGTGGCTGAATGGAAGCAAGTCCCCGCAGCAATGTTCCAACATCTAGTGGAAAGCCTTTCCAGAAGAATGTAGGCTCTTATAGCAGCAAAGATGGGACCAACTCCATATTAATGCCCATGATTTTGGAATGAGAATTTTGACAAGCAGGTGTCCACATACTTTTGGTAATGTATTGTAGTTATTTATCCATCCATGATGGGTGATGTCTGAAAAGCAGCATCTGACAGTGATGAATGGAGAGGGATGTGTTTTGAAATCTGCTCCCCAGTCACAGTAGTGGAAATCAGATGGCACCCTGTTTTTAGCTTTTCCCATTCATCTTTTCTCACAAAATATATATAATGCAAGAAAAAATTACCTATTCTTTTTTTGTAAACAGTTTTAAAATAAATGAATAATATGGGCCTAAATAGGTAAAGAAATATTCCTGATTTATATATTAAATGTAGCCTATTCGACAGTGTCAAGCATGATATCAGAATAGGATCTTGGATATCCTGTTCCGTCTTGGGTGGCGATGTGTTGCCCGCACGTGCTTGACACAGGTGATGCTATGGGTGTTTGGAATTGTAGTCAGCTATTGAGGTGAAGAGGAGTGTGGCTGTCAAGCTGCCTGGCGGCTCATTGCTGGGCTACATTACATGCTTCAGTCAACACCTCATTGGATAGAGCAGCTTATTGTATTTTCCCCACAGCACAATATAGGTTGAATCTTGTTCATTCACTTACGTCAGAAAGAGTCAAACAAATATATTCAAACACACACAACTGGAACTGGATGTTCTGGAAAGTTTTAAGGGATTTTTGTAAAATATTTACGTCAGTCTCCACATAGTTTGATGGGATATACAGCACTGGATAAAACGGCAGTGAGAGTTCTACTTATTGAGGAAGGCCCTCACTAGCCTGGCTGTGTATTTCTCTTTTACTGCCTGCCACCCGTTACGGTCTAGTTACATAAGCTCAACACTCAACGCCAGCCAGCAGTAAGCTAGACTGTGTTATGCTATGTAGAGATTCAGCAATGAGCCAGCTAATGTGTATGTCGGTGTGTAGCCTAGATTTATGCAAATAGGGTGTTGCCATGGGGTGTTACTGTGGTGAGACAGAGAGAGAGAGAGACAGAGATGACTGGTGGGTTCTAGAAGGCCATGCGTTCTGGAAGAAGCTAGACCAGAGTCAGGGTAAAATACGTAGACCGTAGTACCATGCTGTGGTGGATACTGGCTGACCATTGTGTGATTCTTATTTAACCCAAAGGACGTCCCACCCGGTTGACTACTTAAAAATGGTGAAAGTCCTCAATGGCGCTGCCCATGCTAAAACGGGCTTTTAGGCACTAGAGTTCTCTATCTATCTCTATGGGTAAAATACATAGACCATAGTGTCATGCGGTGGTGGGTTGGCCTAATGGTTGGTTGAGGTGGGCCAAGTCCATTTTATTTCCATTTGACAAGTAGAGGAGACTTGGTCGCTGGTCCAAGGACGGCCGGCACTAGATGATGGAGATAATTGGGTTTTATGGATCTCTCTAACCACAAATGCAAACCCAGAAATATTCCTAACCTAAAATAACAGGCTTGGTAAATACCTCACCTATTTGCTCATCAATTCTGACCATATTGCCACTTCCCTTACACAAGAAAAACTGCATGAAAAAATAATGTGAAAAAAATAAATCACATTTGAAAATGTTCACATGAATCAGACACGTGTGAAGTTTCACGTTAATTTGTCACGTGTTTTCCCCTAATTTTATTTACCACTACTTCCAGCTACATCTGGGCTCCCATTCAGGGACCGACCTGGACTGCCCCTGCTTAGCTTCAGAGGCAAACAAGCAGTGGGATGCAAGGTGCTATGTTGCTGAAATGAATGTGCCAAAACTTGCAACTGAAAAAAAGGCAGCGACAGCATAGACCATTGTAACATAACTAAAGATAGGTTAAATTGCAGGAAAGAGGGAGGAATTTTATTTAATCACGTTATCATTAAAAAAAAATCCACTTCATTTTTTTTTTTGGGGGGGGGCATCCATTTACAATTAATTTGTTCTCGCATTTCAAATGTATTTTGTTTTTCTATCAATACTTTTGGGTTTATGTTTTCCTTTCAATATCATTATTTTTGTTTTCAATACTAAGAATCTTGTTCTCGACTTCAGAAGTTTTGCTTGATATTAATGGCACAAAGGTAGTAACTCACCAGAGGATTGCACCATATAATAACACTATTACTCTATTAAAGGCATAACTATGTATTTTAATTAAGTGGCAATCCTTAATTGAAACATTAACAAAGTGTACTCCCCGCCACAGTTTCAGTAAAAAGCTGAGGGATGGGGCTGGAGAAATGCAACCACTCAAAAATCCATAGACTTTCAATGCAAGGACTGACCATCCATGATATCAAAATTATAGTTTTAACCATGTTTTGAGGCTATATGGTGTTTGTTTACATTTACTTTGTTTACAAACATTGGAGTAAAACAAGCTGATATTTTGGGTTCTGATGGGGTACGACAGTTGAACTCACGAGGCAAAATATACTTTATATTCTTCAAGAATCAATGGGTACATATCATTAATGTATAAGTCCAAAAATGGATGTAGCAACTAAGGATTGCCCCTTTAACCTGCCCGAATCTATTTTATTCTGTCCACTGTTCCGCTTGTTTGTGATGTTGAGGTCCTCTGTAGCTCAATTGGTAGAGCATGGCGCTTGTAACACCAGGGTAGTGGGTTCGATCCCCGTGACCACCCATATGTAAAAATGTATGCGCACATGACTGTAAGTCGCTTTGGATAAAAGCGTCTGCTAAATGGCATATTATTATTATGTTCTGATGTAATCAGCGGAGGCTGGTGGGAGGAGCTATAGGAGGACAGCCTTATTTTCATGGCTGGAATGGAATCAATGGAACAGTATCAAACACATCAAACACATGGAAACTGTTCCATTTATTCCATTCCAGCCATTACTATGAGCCCGTCCTCCCATAGTCCTCACACCAGCCTCCACTGATTATATTAGAACATCACAGTCATCATAAACAAGTTATTAAAGTCAATCAATCAAAACAATCACACACCTTGGTGAACTAATTTCTCGTCAGGATTTTAAACTGCCCTAGTGGCACCAGGGAATCCAAATGTAATGAACTTTTGTAAGTGATTCCATAAATGTGGAGCGTTAAAACTAAAGGAGGATTTACCTAAATTGGTGGAGACCAGAGGGACCTCAAGAGTTGACCAATCCTGTGATGGGGTTTGGTATCTCATTCTCTTTGTCGTTAGCAGCAAAGCCAGGTCAGTTGGAAGCTTGTAGCTTGTGTAGTAGAGCTTTGGAAACAAAATGGGAGTAATGAAGTGACCTACGGGACTTTAATGAGGACCAGCCAACGTTTTGATACATTTACATTTACATTAACATTTACATCATTTAGCAGACGCTCTTATCCAGAGCGACTTACAAATTGGTGCATTCAACTTATGATAGCCAGTGGGACAACCACTTTTTTTTCCTTTTTTTTTATGGGGGGGGGTAGAAGGATTACTTTATACTATTCCAGGTATTCCTTAAAGAGGTAAGGTTTCAAGTGTCTCCGGAAGGTGGTCAGCTTCCTGCTGTTTAGGGAGAGGCAAGATCTAGAAGCCCACTTTAAATCTAAGCTTTTTAACTAACTCATCCGTATGTTTTTTAACCCTTTGTCAACCCAAAAGCCCAGATATTTATAGGTGGGAACCTGATCAATGATTAAATATGTAGTCCATCTGAATTGTTTTTGTGAGAATTAGAGAACAACATGTATTTAGTCTTGCCCAAATTAATCTGAATCATAACACTTAACGTCTAGTGTCAAAGGTAATCTGTGTCTCTGAACCAAATGACCACAGGGACCTGCAGTATCAGAAGATCATGACCTATGAGACACACACACACACACACACACACACACACACACACACACACACACACACACACACACACACACATACACACACATACACACACACACACACACACACATACACACACATACACACACACACATACACACACATACACACACACACACACACACACACACACACACACACACACATACACACACACATACACCCACACACACACACACACACACACACACACACATACACACACACACATACACATACACACACACACACACACACACACATACACACACACACATACACACACATACATACACACACACACACACACACACATACACACACACACATACACACACACACACACATACACACACACACACACACATACACACACACATACACACACACACACACACACATACACACACACACATACACCCACACACACACACACACACACACACACACACACACATACACACACACACACACATACACCCACACACACACACACACACACACACACACACACACACACACACACACACACACGGTCTGACAAGTGACGAAACATTTACAGAAGAACCATAAATTCCTACATCTACATATCTGTTGTGACTGGTCAGCTCAGCTGTTTATACTGACAGCCATTGCATGGTAAATGAAAAGGTCAGTTGTTGGTTGTTGGTGTATAGGCTAGTACTGTAGCTTGTTAAGGTCTATTGACTAGTGATTAAGTGTCTGTTAAAGTGTCTTGTGTCAGGTTATCGACCCGTCTGTCTGTCTCTGTCTGTCTGAACACCCTACAGAGGGTATTTTATTTATAGACTTGCTTGTCTTGTTGGTCTCACACGTCTCGGCTGACTGTGTGTGTGTGTGTGTTATCACACATCTGGGAGGGGGGGGGAGGTGATGCGTCCATCCTATATGTCTCATCAGGTCTCTGTCATCACCCTCACACTGCACACCTCTGTGTGTGTGTGTGTGTGTATCTAACACCATGGTTTCCAGATCATCAGTGTTATGCCCTCCCCCTGTTATCTTGTGATTAGATCAGGGGGAGCATGACTGGCAACCCTCAGGGATTCATCTCTTTATATCAAAGCTGGGGACTTATTTCTGTAGTTTGACCTAATTATCCTCTTCTAGGGTTGAAACTATTGCCTGACGACTCAGTTTGAATTCCTCTTCCAGGGTTGAAACTATTGCCTGACGACTCAGACTGAATTCTTCCGCTGCTCTGTGTCCGCTACGTACTTCAGTCTGAGACTGCCATCATTGAAGTCGTTTGTGGTGACTTCAAAATGAGCTGTGTTGTACAAAACAAAGTCAGCAGCGATTGGATCATCTCTAACCAATCAGAATATCAAAGCCAAGGACGAATTTTCAAAACGCCGCTTTACCCACGTGTGTTCTGTCTCTGGCCCAACCCGTCGGTTTCTGGGACCAATCAGAACGGTTAGAATGTGTTTGCGTTCTAGAAATTGTCAAGGAGGTGCTCAGATCCAGACTCATTGTGGAGAAGAAACTAATATCCGTGGGCGTGGCGTAGCGCTTGGCCGGAGCAAGGAGTCTGGGTAGCCAGGCAATTGAAACTATGGAGACGGGTGACGTGTGTAACGGTCGCTACAGTACAGGACTGTAGGTCAACACCAATTTCTTAGTTGTTTTTCTTCTAATGTGAATTCCCTCTCACTCCCTTGAGCTTACACTATGTAGACTACAGTACCTGGTCTAGTTCAGTACCTGGTCTAGTTCAGTAGCTGGTCTAGTTCAGTAGCTGGTCTAGTTCAGTACCTGGTCTAGTACAGTAGCTGGTCTAGTTCAGTACCTGGTCTAGTTCAGTAGCTGGTCTAGTTCAGTACCTGGTCTAGTACAGTACCTGGTCTAGTTCAGTACCTGGTCTAGTTCAGTACCTGGTCTAGTTCAGTACCTGGTCTAGTTTAGTACCTGGTCTAGTTCAGTACCTGGTCTAGTTCAGTACCTGGTCTAGTACAGTACCTGGTCTAGTTCAGTACCTGGTCTAGTACAGTACCTGGTCTAGTTCAGTACCTGGTCTAGTTCAGTACCTGGTCTAGTTTAGTACCTGGTCTAGTTCAGTACCTGGTCTAGTTCAGTACCTAGTCTAGTTCAGTACCTGGTCTAGTTCAGTAGCTGGTCTAGTTTAGTACCTGGTCTAGTTCAGTACCTGGTCTAGTTCAGTAGCTGGTCTAGTTTAGTACCTGGTCTAGTTTAGTACCAGGTCTAGTTCAGTACCTGGTCTAGTTCAGTACCTGGTCTAGTTCAGTACCTAGTCTAGTTCAGTACCTGGTCTAGTTCAGTACCTGGTCTAGTTCAGTACCTGGTCTAGTTCAGTACCTGGTCTAGTTCAGTAGCTGGTCTAGTTCAGTAGCTGGTCTAGTTTGCTGTGTCTGTTTCCACCAAAACAAAGTGAGCGGTGTGAATGACAGCGGTGATAGTAGGTTACAGTAGGGTCTGGAATTAGACACCAGACACCTCCTCAGGGACTGTTGGTCTATACACCTGGGACACTTTCCTCTCACTGATTGTAGGATACATGGTCAACAACACACTGAGCTTTTGGTCCATCAGAAGTTTAGCTAGTAGACCACAACTCAAGCACACTGACGTCTCTATCTGTGACTGCCACTGTGTACATAGTGGAGTAGGTCCAAGGTCCCCCAGTGCCAGTCATTAGTAGTACTGTGTAAGACCAGTCAATGATTAGCCTGCAAAGAGGAAAGACAAGAACAGCCTGACCTGGTAAATGTGTAAAAGTGACAGAGTTTGTTGAAACACTAGCCTGGGTACGAGTCTGTTTGTGCTAAAATTCCACTCTTTGTACTCTGTCATGTGCCAAACATTGGCATGACATGGAGTGGCAAGGAGTGGAATGATAGCACAAACAGATCTGGGACCAAGCTATTGAAACACTGAAATCCAGGAAGGAATAATGTTGTTTTGACCCACTGGGCATGTGCAGAGGATACGAGCTCACCTAAACAGTGTCAGACACGTTCCCCTCTCCCAGTGTTTGGTTTAAGACGGCTTTAGGATCACTTTAACTTACAGTAAGTGATTAGTCTAGCTAGCTAACTCTGAGGACACACACTCTCTCCCCAGAGGAGGCGAGTTTCTCTCCCTATCACGCTGTGAGTGAGTGTGTGTTTGAGTGTATGTGTGTGTACGTCCTCTCTTTCAGCTCTCTCTCTGTGCCAGGTCTTGTCAGAGTGGGTTAGCTCGTCGCTAGCTGATGAGCCAGCCATGCCAGTCATGTCTTTGATGGCAGGCCAGAGCCTGTAATTACCTGCCTGGGTTGCCAGTTATGAGACGGCATCGCCAGGTTCTGTCTACTGCTCGTTAATGAAGCCTGGCCGTGTGTGTGTTTGTGTGTCCTCTCAGAGCCCTCGTGCAGAGCAAAGCATGCTGGGAGATTTGGCTTCTTGAGAACGTTCCGGAGCGTTCTACTGCTCTGTCACATGACATGAGAATGTTCCAGAACATGTCACTGTTGTTGCTACGCCGACAGGCAGCAGGCACAGATGATGTTCAGACAGTCTTTCAGAAATATCCTGGAACCAAACCCCCCATGCAGCTCACCTATGAGATGCCAAAAGATTGTAAAGGTTGTCAACAGTGCCCTCTCTCGCCATCTCTCTCTTCAGTGTTTCCCCTATATTAATTTAGCAGTGCCACTCCCAAAAATATTCTTAAAAATAATAACAATCATTTTGAAAATAATTTTGGGGATGGTCGATTGTTTCTCTAAACTTTTGCCCTGTGGCAAAATGTGTAGAATTGCAGGAAATTAGCTTTAAAACAGCACAACTGAGACTCTACGGCCAAGAGGGGGGCCTCTAAAACTGTTGGTTGGAGACAGCGCCATTGCCCACCCCCTGCTGAAAAAAATACTGTCTCAAACAGTACACATATTTACTCTCTCTCTCCATGACATTTTCTCTCAGACTTGGTTTCTCTTTCTTCTCAGACTGTTTTTTCAACAGTGAAACAGCATTTTTATTTTCCGGTTTGCTTGAGTTTACTTGACTTGACCTTCTTAACTGCACTTCTTTCACTAAAGCGGTCCAGTGTTTTCTTTCCTTTGTCCAACCAGAGTTGTTCTCTATCCCTCTAATGAAGAACTCATTGTCTGACAGAACGGATCCCCTATTCCCTATATAGTGCACTACTTTTGATCCGAACCCTGTGGGCTGGGTGCCATAATAGGGTACCATTTGGGATACACCCTCACTGTAGTTTGTCCTCTTTCTTCCACATCTTGCAGTGATTGACCCAACCTTGAACACACACAGACACACACACACACACACACACACACACACACACACACACACACACACACACACACACACACACACACACACACACACACACAGACACACGTGCTGAGCACACACACACACACACACACACACACACACACACACACACACACACACACACACATACACACACACACACACACACACACACACACACACACACATAGACACACAGTCACAAATGGGCTAAAAAAGAATCCCGCTCACACATTCAGACGTCCACACACTCACTCACACATGTTCAGCATGCGCTCTCCACACCCCTCTCACCAATGAACATCCACTCCACTCCTCGCTCAGTGGGTTGAAACACCTCCATTGCAGCTGTGAATAATATAGGATGAATAAGATGAAAGCTGGATAAACATAAGGCATAAAGCTTAGCTCTCTCTCTCTGCCCTGCAGGCTGTTAAACAGTGCGGAGGTCTTCGTTTTACACATAAAGGAACTCCTTCCCTCCTGAGACACCAGGTCCAGGCCCAGCCTGGAGAAGTGGGTATAATTACATTTTGCTAAGAATTTCCCAAAAGGCCCGCCCGGCGAAGGAAAGGCGCCCTGTGTGAAGAATTATATGAGAAACAGTGACATACACTGTGAATGACCTAAAATGATAAATCCCATATTGGTCTTTCACAGTCAGGCCAACCCAAGCTGTACTGTGCAGTAAGCTAATAGTAGTCCTACTATTGAAACAGGTAAATGAGGCTGTCAACTGAGTCATAAATTCACAGGTTTCAGATTGTTCCAGTTTTTTCAGGTTTTTCGCTTTCAAAGTCTTATTGATTCAAATAATCATGATATCATTCTGCCAAGTAGGCATACCTTGTAGCTAGTTAACATTTAATTGAGAAGGTTTTGGAGAAAGCCTTCAAGTCTACCAGAAGACGGTTAGGCCTAGTCTAGCCCCAGCCCCCTCTACTCCTGAAGAGCCTGTCCTGAACCCCCTAGTCTAGCCCCAGCCCCCTCTACTCCTGAAGAGCCTGTCCTGAACCCCCTAGTCTAGCCCCAGCCCCCTCTACTCCTGAAGAGCCTGTCCTGAACCCCCTAGTCTAGCCCCAGCCCCCTCTACTCCTGAAGAGCCTGTCCTGAACCCCCTAGTCTAGCCCCAGCCCCCTCTACTCCTGAAGAGCCTGTCCTGAACCCCCTAGTCTAGCCCCAGCCCCCTCTACTCCTGAAGAGCCTGTCCAGAACCCCCTAGTCTAGCCCCAGCCCCCTCTACTCCTGAAGAGCCTGTCCAGAACCCCCTAGTCTAGCCCCAGCCCCCTCTACTCCTGAAGGAGGAATAGAGGGAGAGATAAGGGGGAAAGATGGAGGGGGAGATGTTGGAGAGAGGGAGAGACGAGGGGGAAAGATGGAGGGGGAGATGTTGGAGAGAGGGAGAGACAAGGGGGAAAGATGGAGGGGGAGATGTTGGAGAGAGGGAGAGACAAGGGGGAAAGATGGAGGGGGAGATGTTGGAGAGAGGGAGAGACTAGGTGGAAAGATGGAGGGGGAGATGTTGGAGAGAGGGAGAGACAAGGGGGAAAGATGGAGGGGGAGATGTTGGAGAGAGGGAGAAACTAGGGGGAAAGATGGAGGGGGAGATGTTGGAGAGACGAGGGGGAAAGATGGAGGGGGAGATGTTGGAGAGAGGGAGAGACGAGGGGGAAAGATGGAGGGGGAGATGTTGGAGAGAGGGAGAGACGAGGGGGAAAGATGGAGGGGGAGATGTTGGAGAGAAGGAGAGACTAGGGGGAAAGATGGAGGGGGAGATGTTGGACAGAGGGAGAGACTAGGGGGAAAGATGGAGGGGGAGATGTTGGAGAGACTAGGGGGAAAGATGGAGGGGGAGATGTTGTAGAGAGGGGGAAAGATGGAGGGGGAGATGTTGGAGAGAGGGTGAGGCGAGGGGGAAAGATGGAGGGGGAGATGTTGGAGAGAGGGAGAGACTAGGGGGAAAGATGGAGGGGGAGATGTTGGAGAGAGGGAGAGACTAGGTGGAAAGATGGAGGGGGTGATGTTGGAGAGAGGGAGAGACTAGGTGGAAAGATGGAGGGGGTGATGTTGGAGAGAGGGAGAGACTAGGGGGAAAGATGGAGGGGGAGATGTTGGAGAGAGGGAGAGATTAGGGGGAAAGATGGAGGGGGAGATGTTGGAGAGAGGGAGAGGGGGAAAGATGGAGGGGGAGATGTTGGAGAGAGGGAGAGACTAGCGGGAAAGATGGAGGGGGAGATGGTTAGAAAGAGGAAAGGGAGTCGGAGAAGGGAGACAGGAAAGGAGGCAGGAGGGAGAGATGGAGGGAGAGATGGTGTGAGGGAGAAGCCGCAGAAGTGGGTCATGGTGTTGTGATGCGATGGGAAGCGACACACGAGAAAAAAACAGACTCACGAACGCCTCTGTCTGTGTCACGCTGCCTGCACACACACATACACACACAGTGAGACCTTAGCTCACTTCACTGCACAAACGCACATAGGGGTAAAAATGGCATTCAAGACTTACAAAGCTTTTTGCATTAGTAATAACCTGAGACCTTCTAGATGCTAGTTTTGAATAAAGGTAGTAGTTATAGAGTTGAAGGGCCAGGCAGGCGTATTTGGGTAATTCTTTATTTGGGCTTTTGCTATGCCATCCCTCTGTGATGCACTGTGTGTGTGTGTGTGTGTGTGTGTGTGTGTGTGTGTGTGTGTGTGTGTGTGTGTGTGTGTGTGTGTGTCACCACTGTCTGACTAGGCCTATACCTTTTTACATTTTAGTCATTTAGCAGACGCTCTTATCCAGAGCGACGTACAGGAGCAATTAGGGTTAAGTGCCTTGCTTAAGGGCACATCGACAGATTTTTCACCTAGTCGGCTCGGGGATTAGAACCAGCGACCTTATTTGTGTTCTACTTTCTAGGGTATGTTATGATGTTATAAGTGTTCTCTCTGCCTTTGGCCTGCTATGTTCTGATGCTGAAGTCATCTCTATGACTATGACATGCAATGTGATCCCAGTTGGCTTTAGCCCCTCCACACCAAAGGTCCTAATGACTGACAGAGAGAGAGAGAGAGAGAGAGAGAGAGAGAGAGAGAGAGATGGTGTGATGTCCTCAGAATCTTCAGAATCCTCTAGCTTTGGGATTTGCTCTTTCTCTTAGCAGTGAGTTCAGTTGGCTGCTTCTTTGCCTGGGATCTTCCTAGGCTTAGAAGGCCTCAGTACCATTTCTCTGGTCTGATCGTTTCTATTGTCTGTGAATACAGACCTCTGTGGCCTTGGTTAGCTCATAATATGGTCATTTAGCAGACACTTCTATCCAAAGCCATTTGCAGTGCTGCAGAGCAGAACAAAACAGAACAGAGCAGAGCCGAACAGAACAGAGCAGAACAGAGCAGAACAGAACAGAGCAGATTAGGCCAGATTAGAGGCCAGGTCACAAGGGACATAAAGAGGATTAAACCAGCTGGACATTACAAGACGGAAGCTCTGCTAGCTCGCTGCCACTTTATCCATCACACCAACCAACACCAACAACTCTGTACCAAGCCTGAAAGGCCAAGGAGCTAAACCGTTAGCTAACCCTGCCTTGACATTACAGTAGTTAGACTACTACTAATGAAAACCGTTAGCTAACCCTGCCTTGACATTACAGTAGTTAGACTACTACTAATGAAAACCGTTAGCTAACCATGCCTTGACATTACAGTAGTTAGACTACTACTAATGAAAACCGTTAGCTAACCCTGCCTTGACATTACAGTAGTTAGACTACTACTAATGAAAACCGTTAGCTAACCCTGCCTTGACATTACAGTAGTTAGACTACTACTAATGAAAACCGTTAGCTAACCCTGCCTTGACATTACAGTAGTTAGACTACTACTAATGAAAACCGTTAGCTAACCCTGCCTTGACATTACAGTAGTTAGACTACTACTAATGAAAACCGTTAGCTAACCCTGCCTTGACATTACAGTAGTTAGACTACTACTAATGAAAAGTAAAGAAGCTGTACACACTCATTCATTACTGATCTATAGGAAATGTCTACCAACTCTTAAGATGCTAGCGTGACCTTAAACCAACCCCTCCTTCAAGGGATAGGTAGGTACAGAGAGAGCAATATCGTTGTTCTGGCCCAGCGCTGTTGTAGGGCCTACTTCTACTCTAATGATTATTCTGCAGAATAACACCACTTGGTAGTGGGGGTTGGAACGGCTGGCTGTGTGATGGGAGCTGGTTGGACTTGGTAGTGGGGGTTGGAACGGGTGGCTGTGTGATGGGAGCTGGTTGGACTTGGTAGTGGGGGTTGGAACGGGTGGCTGTGTGATGGGAGCTGGTTGGACTTGGTAGTGGGGGTTGGAACGGCTGGCTGTGTGATGGGAGCTGGTTGGACTTGGTAGTGGGGGTTGGAACGGCTGGCTGTGTGATGGGAGCTGGTTGGACTTGGTAGTGGGGGTTGGAACGGCTGGCTGTGTGATGGGAGCTGGTTGGACTTGGTAGTGGGGGTTGGAACGGCTGGCTGTGTGATGGGAGCTGGTTGGACTTGGTAGTGGGGGTTGGAACGGGTGGCTGTGTGATGGGAGCTGGTTGGACTTGGTAGTGGGGGTTGGAACGGCTGGCTGTGTGATGGGAGCTGGTTGGACTTGGTAGTGGGGGTTGGAACGGCTGGCTGTGTGATGGGAGCTGGTTGGACTTGGTAGTGGGGGTTGGAACGGCTGGCTGTGTGATGGGAGCTGGTTGGACTTGGTAGTGGGGGTTGGAACGGCTGGCTGTGTGATGGGAGCTGGTTGGACTTGGTAGTGGGGGTTGGAACGGGTGGCTGTGTGATGGGAGCTGGTTGGACTTGGTAGTGGGGGTTGGAACGGCTGGCTGTGTGATGGGAGCTGGTTGGACTTGGTAGTGGGGGTTGGAACGGCTGGCTGTGTGATGGGAGCTGGTTGGACTTGGTAGTGGGGGTTGGAACGGGTGGCTGTGTGATGGGAGCTGGTTGGACTTGGTAGTGGGGGTTGGAACGGCTGGCTGTGTGATGGGAGCTGGTTGGACTTGGTAGTGGGGGTTGGAACGGCTGGCTGTGTGATGGGAGCTGGTTGTTGGTAGTGGGGGTTGGAACGGCTGGCCGTGTGATGGGAGCTGGTTGTTGGTAGTGGGGGTTGGAACGGGTGGCTGTGTGATGGGAGCTGGTTGTTGGTAGTGGGGGTTGGAACGGCTGGCTGTGTGATGGGAGCTGGTTGTTGGTAGTGGGGGTTGGAACGGGTGGCTGTGTGATGGGAGCTGGTTGTTGGTAGTGGGGGTTGGAACGGCTGGCTGTGTGATGGGAGCTGGTTGGACTTGGTAGTGGGGGTTGGAACGGCTGGCTGTGTGATGGGAGCTGGTTGTTGGTAGTGGGGGTTGGAACGGCTGGCTGTGTGATGGGAGCTGGTTGTTGGTAGTGGGGGTTGGAACGGGTGGCTGTGTGATGGGAGCTGGTTGTTGGTAGTGGGGGTTGGAACGGCTGGCTGTGTGATGGGAGCTGGTTGGACTTGGTAGTGGGGGTTGGAACGGCTGGCTGTGTGATGGGAGCTGGTTGTTGGTAGTGGGGGTTGGAACGGCTGGCTGTGTGATGGGAGCTGGTTGGACTTGGTAGTGGGGGTTGGAACGGCTGGCTGTGTGATGGGAGCTGGTTGGACTTGGTAGTGGGGGTTGGAACGGCTGGCTGTGTGATGGGAGCTGGTTGTTGGTAGTGGGGGTTGGAACGGCTGGCTGTGTGATGGGAGCTGGTTGTTGGTAGTGGGGGTTGGAACGGCTGGCTGTGTGATGGGAGCTGGTTGTTGGTAGTGGGGGTTGGAACGGCTGGCTGTGTGATGGGAGCTGGTTGGACTTGGTAGTGGGGGTTGGAACGGCTGGCTGTGTGATGGGAGCTGGTTGTTGGTAGTGGGGGTTGGAACGGCTGGCTGTGTGATGGGAGCTGGTTGTTGGTAGTGGGGGTTGGAACGGCTGGCTGTGTGATGGGAGCTGGTTGGACTTGGTAGTGGGGGTTGGAACGGCTGGCTGTGTGATGGGAGCTGGTTGTTGGTAGTGGGGGTTGGAACGGCTGGCTGTGTGATGGGAGCTGGTTGTTGGTAGTGGGGGTTGGAACGGCTGGCTGTGTGATGGGAGCTGGTTGTTGGTAGTGGGGGTTGGAACGGCTGGCTGTGTGATGGGAGCTGGTTGTTGGTAGTGGGGGTTGGAACGGCTGGCTGTGTGATGGGAGCTGGTTGGACTTGGTAGTGGGGGTTGGAACGGCTGGCTGTGTGATGGGAGCTGGTTGTTGGTAGTGGGGGTTGGAACGGCTGGCTGTGTGATGGGAGCTGGTTGTTGGTAGTGGGGGTTGGAACGGCTGGCTGTGTGATGGGAGCTGGTTGTTGGTAGTGGGGGTTGGAACGGCTGGCTGTGTGATGGGAGCTGGTTGTTGGTAGTGGGGGTTGGAACGGCTGGCTGTGTGATGGGAGCTGGTTGTTGGTAGTGGGGGTTGGAACGGCTGGCTGTGTGATGGGAGCTGGTTGTTGGTAGTGGGGGTTGGAACGGCTGGCCGTGTGATGGGAGCTGGTTGTTGGTAGTGGGGGTTGGAACGGCTGGCTGTGTGATGGGAGCTGGTTGTTGGTAGTGGGGGTTGGAACGGCTGGCCGTGTGATGGGAGCTGGTTGTTGGTAGTGGGGGTTGGAACGGCTGGCTGTGTGATGGGAGCTGGTTGTTGGTAGTGGGGGTTGGAACGGCTGGCTGTGTGATGGGAGCTGGTTGTTGGTAGTGGGGGTTGGAACGGCTGGCTGTGTGATGGGAGCTGGTTGTTGGTAGTGGGGGTTGGAACGGCTGGCTGTGTGATGGGAGCTGGTTGTTGGTAGTGGGGGTTGGAACGGCTGGCTGTGTGATGGGAGCTGGTTGGAGCAGCTAGCCTAATGAGTGAGATTAGATGACTGATCCCAGCATGTACCCTAATGGAGCCTACTGACGTACATAGTAGTGACTCAATCGTGTGTGTGTGTGTGTGTGTGTGTGCGCGCGTAAGCGTGCGTGTGCGTGTGTGTGTGTGCGCGTGCCAATGCCAGAAAGAGAGATTGCTTTGGTAGCTCTCTCTTAGCAGTAGTTGTGCTGTATCCTCGTTCCCCCTGCATGTATAATAACAGAATGTAACTGGAGCATGAGCACCTGGTGTGACTTGCCTGACTGATTCTGAGACGTTGACAGAGCATTTTAGCCTCAGATACGTCCACTTTCATCTGTTTTCTGTACATTTGTGTGAGGCATTGTAGAATACATATTGGAATGCCCACAGTGAACAACATCATACACACACACACACACACACACACACTCACCTAGATTCTGCTCACTGTTGCTGTCCCTAAAATGAACCTAAGCTGATTCAAGTAAAGTAGCAACATCATTTAGACAGGTGTTCTGTATCAACGTAGATGTAACACAGGATGAGGAACAGAATTAAATTATTCAACTGTGATTTGTTTTGAAAAATACTTTATTTTAGCTGGGCTATAGGAAAACTACCAGCAGGCAACTGGAGCTAATCTCCTCCTCTTCTTCCTCGTTTAGACTCCTCCACTAACTACATCAGACAGCTGGAGACGAAAATGAGGATATTGGAAGACGACAACAACAAGCTTTTAACGCAGGTGAGGACACACACACACACACACGCACACACACACCCACACACACACACACACACACGCACACACACACACACACACACATACACACACACACACACACACACACACACACACACACAGTACAGAGCCCTGGTGTGATGTCGCCCCCAAACCCCAATCGAGGGGAGGAGGGTGGGAGAGGGATCAGGAGGGGAGAGGGGAGGGGAGGAGGGGGAGAGGGAGAGAGGGATCAGGAGGGGAGAGGGGAGGTGGAGGGTGGGAGGGGGATCAGGAGGGGAGAGGGGAGGTGGAGGGTGGGAGGGGGATCAGGAGGGGAGAGGGGAGGAGGGTGGGAGGGGGAGAGGGAGGCTCTTCCAGTTCACCAGGAGTTCACCTGGTTTTGGGGGATGGGGAGAGAGGGGGAGGAACCAGTCTAAATGTCGCCTCACATCAACATGTCAGTTGCATCAGCTTCCCTATATCGAGACGACATGGAAAGACACACACACACACACACAAACACACAAGACTCGAAATTGAGCTCAGGTGCATCCTGTTTCCATTGATCATCCTTTAGATGTCTCTACATCTTGATTGGAGTCTACCTGTGGTAAATTCAATTGATTGGACATGATTTGGAAAGGTACACACCTGTTTATATAACACACCTGTTTATATACGTTTATATGACAGTGCATGTCAGAGCAAAAACCAAGCCATGAGGTCGAAGGAATTGTCCGTAGAGATCAGAGACAGGATTGTCACGAGGCACAGATCTGGGGAAGGGTACCCAAACATTTTTGCAAACACAGTGGCCTCCATCATTCTTAAATAGAAGAAGTTGGAACCACCAAGACTCTTCCTAGAGCTGGCTGCCCGGCCAAACTGAGCAATCGGAGGAGAAGGGCCTTGGTCAGGGAGGTGACCAAGAACCCGATGGTCACTCTGACAGAGCTCCAGAGTTCCTCTGTGGAGATGGGAGAACCTTCCAGAAGGACACCCATCTCTGTATCACTCCACCAATCAGGCCTTTATGGTAGAGTGGCCAGATGGAAGCCACTCCTCAGTAAAAGGCACATGACAGCCCGCTTGGAGTTTGCCAAAAGGCACTTAAAGGACTGTCAGACCATGAGAAACAAGATTCTCTGGTCTGATGAAACCAAGATTGAACTCTTTGGCCTGATTGCCAAGCGTCACGTCTGGAGGAAACCTGGCACCATCCCTGCGGTGAAGCATGGTGGTGGCAGTATCATGCTGTGGGGATGTTTTTCAGCGGCAGGGACTGGGAGACTAGTCAGGATCGAGGGAAAGATGAATGGAGCAAAGTACAGAGAGATACTTGATGAAAACCTGCTCCAGAGCGTTCAGGACCTCAGACTTGGGTGAAGGTTCACCTTCCAACAGGACAACAACCCTAAGCATACAGCCAAGACAACGCAGGAGTGGTTTCGGGGCATGTCTCTGAATGTCCTTGAGTGGCCCAGCCAGAGCCCGGACTTGAACCTGATCGAACATCTCTGGAGAGACCTGAAAATAGCTGTGCAGCGACACTCCCCATCCAACCTGACAGAGCTTGACAGGATCTGCAGAGAAGAATGTGAGAAACTCCCCAAATACAGGTGTGCCAAGCTTGTAGCGTCATACCCAAGAAGACTAGAGGCTGTAATCGCTGCCAAAGGTGCTTCAACAAAGTACTGAGTAAAGGGTCTGAATACTTATGTAAATGTGATACTTATGTAAATGTGATCTTTCCATTTTTGTATTTCTTACAAATTTGCAAAAATGTGTACAAACCTGTCTTTGCTTCGTAATTATGAGGTATTGTGTGTAGGAAAAACCCAAATTTCATCCATTTTAGAATAAGGCTGTAACGTAACAAAATGTGTAAAAAGTCAAGGGGCCTGAATTAGGGCTGTGGTGGTCACAACATTTCGGCAGCCGGTGATTGTCAAGCAAATAATTGTCGGTCTCACGGTAATTGACCGTTAATTAACATAAACACATTTAGCATCTCCTGGCTTCCACACAGCCTATAACCCACTGATGCAGACCTTTGGAACATCTACATTTTAAAAAGTCTAATCAATCCATGTAATATAGCCTACACCTTCACAATAAATCCATTATTTATTTTAGACAGGTCTAAAGAAGCATGATATGAAGAAAATGTGATCTTATTTCAGAAGAACAGAATAGCATACTCTGAGTTGTACTTATGTTAGGTCCTGATCTGGCTATGCCAAATGGTTGTTGGGCTACACTAGTTCATTTAGCAGACAAGATTTGCTTAGAATTCCGTGGCATTATTTTATAGTATGAAGAATACATTTGAACAAAGCTGAATAAAATAGAAAGGATATTTTCTCCAAACGATCTGAGGGAGTGCGCACATGCGGCTATTCTGTGTTGAGCGGGTAACAAAGAAATAGGTATTCCTACAGTTGAAGTCGGAAGTTTACATACACTTAGGTTGGAGTCATTAAAACTCGTTTTTCAACCACTCCACACATTTCTTGTTAACAAACTATAGTTTTGGCAAGTCGGTTAGGACATCTACTTTGTGCATGACACAAGTAATTTTTCCAAAAATTGTTTACAGACCGATTATGTCACTTATAATTCATTGTATCACAATTCCAGTGGGTCAGAAGTTTACATACACTAAGTTGACTTTGCCTTTAAACAGCTTGGAAAATTCCAGAAAATGATGTCATGGCTTTAGAAGCTTCTGATAGGTTAATTTACATCATTTGAATCAATTGGAGGTGTACCTGTGGATGTATTTCAAGGCCTACCTTCAAACTCAGTGCCTCTTTGCTTGACATCATGGGAAAATCAAAATAAATCAGCCAAAACCTCAGAAATAAATGGTAGACCTCCACAGGTCTGGTTCAACATTGGGATCAATTTCCAAATGCCTGAAGGTACCACGTTCATCTGTACAAACAATAGTACGCAAGTATAAACACCATGGGACCACGCAGCCGTCACACCGCTCAGGAAGGAGATGCGTTCTGTCTCCTAGAGATGAACGTACTTTGGTGCGAAAAGTGCAAATCAATCCCAGAACAACAGCAAAGTATCTATATCCACAGTAAAACGAGTCCGATATCGACATAACCTGAAAGGCCGCTCAGCAAGGAAGAAGCCACTGCTCCAAAACGGCCATAAAAAAGCCAGAGTACGGTTTGCAACTGCACATGGGGACAAAGATCGTACTTTTTGGAGAAATGTCCTCTGGTCTGATGAAACAAAAATCAAACTGTTTGGCCATTTTGACCATCATTATGTTTGGAGGAAAAAGGGGAACGCTTGCAAGCCGAAGAACACCATCCCAACCATGAAGCACGGGGTGGCAGCATCATGCTGTGGGGGTGCTTTGCTGCAGGAGGAACTGGTGCACTTCACAAAATAGATGGCATCATGAGGAAGGAAAATAATGTGGATATATTGAAGCAACATCTCAAGACATCAGTCAGGAAGTTAAAGCTTGGTCTCAAATGGGTCTTCCAAATGGACAATGACCCCAAGTATACCTCCAAAGTTGTGGCAAAATGGCTTAAGGACAACAAAGTCAAGGTATTGGAGTGGCCATCACAACGCCCTGACCTCAATTCTATATAAAATTTGTGCAGAACTGAAAAAGCGTTTGCAAGCAATGAGGCCTACAAACATGACTCAGTTACACCAGCTCTGTCAGTAGGAATGGGCCAAAATTCACCCAACTTATTGTGGGAAGCTTGTGGAAGGCTACCCGAAACATTTGACCCAAGTTAAACAATTTAAAGGCAATGCTACCAAATACTAATTGAGTGTATGTAAACTTCTGAACCACTGGGAATGTGATGAAAGATATAAAAGCTGAAATAAATCATTCTCTCTACTATTTTTCTGACATTTCACATTCTTAAAATAAAGTGGTGATCCTAACTGACCTAAGACAGGGAATTTTTACTAGGATGAAATGTCTGGAATTGTGAAAAACGGAGTTTAAATGTATTAGGCTAAGGTGTATGTAAACTTCCGACTTCAACTGTATATGCTTAATTTAGAGTTATTAATGTTCTACAAATGTTGGGCTGTATGTTTTGATTTTTAATACATTGTAAGGCTGCATGATCTGACTAATGATGATTTGAAAAAAGTCGCTTGAAAGGCATGTACACACTACATCAGTCACTCATTCACAATTTGACAAGCACTTGATAATGCCTCGAATATCCCGGCGGCATTCCCTTTATGTGGCCGTAATGCACCCTAAAGAAATCCATGCCTTTTGCAGCCAGTGGCCGTTGTGCCCTTCTCCCTGAGTGCTGCGCACTCCATCACATGAGCAGGTCTTTCTCACAGGCTACAAGTGAAGACAGACATATCTGGGACGCAACTGCGCGCGTCCTTGTCCAATTCCGAGGTGCATATTGAAGATATTGGAAGAACTGTCCACATTTAGTTTTCGTCAGCCAACAAGATGAGTAAGCCTAACGAACAGCAAAAGCACTAGCCTATGTCAATCTACTATCCCCCATAGTACAAAAGTTGAGCTATTCTATTCTGTGCGAGAAATAAATATTCCAAACATAGTCTGGGACAGTTGTGGGATGCGATAGATCCCAAATTAATAAAACCACTAGCATAAAAAAAATCAGATCAGAACGTTTAGCTTAAAATGTTGATTAACTATTAGGCTATTTCCTCACATTATAAGCGCAGCAATGCTCACATGGTAGTAGGCTATAAGTGCGAATGTTCCATTAGCGGAAAACACCATTATCAAAAGTGACCGCAAATGCAATTATGCACGTAATGCTTTTATTATAAAGGTGCATTTATATGGTGAAAATGATCTTCCCCAAACTAGAAACTCACGCGCTGCTTATGTATGCCTGGTAGGATCTACACCCTTTGTAAAGCAGATTAATGTGCTTAATTTTAAGAAGTTATTTGGCCACTTTAGTTGTGAAACAAACCTTATTAAAACATATAGGCCTATGGGCTAGGCTACATGAGGTGTGCGACTACGATTAGAAAAAGTCGCAAAAAAAAAGGCATTGTTTCTTGCCTTAAGCTGGGCATCATTCACAAGTGATAATATATAATTCACAAGTGATAGGCTAATATTGTCACCCCATCAGACTATTCTTGATTTAATCTTGTCTTTACATATACTAAATAATATATGTGTGAAATTTGTTTTGATTTAGAATGGACCATTATCATGCACCTGTATCGAAACAGGGGCAGCGGGAAAGAATACATGTCATCTATGCGCTTAAATAGCGAATGGAGGACGCTTTTCCCCGTGGTTTATTTTCATGCCAGCCAGGTAGGCTATACTCCTGTTGTATGTGCTTAATATTTTGAAAGTTGAGAAATAAATATAGTAAGGCCTAGCCTATAGAAAGCTGATCCTCCTCTTTTTAGTAGAGGCCATCACTCTGTTTTCTCGCGCAATTGCATAGCCTATTGAAATGTTGAGCAACGTGTGCTCATGGGCTCTCGTGCAGTGTTTGATTAGATTTTCGAAGACATTTGCATTGACGTCAGAGTGATTAGAGGGACAATAGAGTGCTGAGTACCAGGCAGTTAGCAAGTTTGGTAGGCTACTAATGACCATCAGCAGCATCAGAGCTTGGAGAAGTCTAATTACAGTGAGTAAACGGTCACGTGGAATTTGACTGCCTTCATGACTCGTGACCACCGGTGTGGCGGTAATACAGTCACCACAACAGCCCTAGTCTGAATACTTTCCGAATGCACTGTATATGCACTTTTAAACCCATACGTAATCAATCCTAATACCTATCTCAGCAAAATCATCAGCCATATGTTATAACATGAAATATGTTTGGTCTTTTTTATCCTTTGCCACAACATTGTGCTGTATGTTATGCTATTATGTGAAGCTCAGTTCACCTCAGGGCAAGCACCTTCTAGCACCGTACCATAAACCAACTCAGGTATCAGCTCAGTTCACTTCAGGGCAAGCACCTTCAAGCACTGTAACATAAACCAACTCAGGTATCGGCTCAGTTCACTTCAAGCACCGTACCATAAACCAACTCAGGTATCGGCTCAGTTCACTTCAAGCACCGTACCATAAACCAACTCAGGTATCAGCTCAGTTCACCTCAGGGCAAGCACCTTCAAGCACCGTACCATAAACCAACTCAGGTATTGGCTCAGTTCACTTCAAGCACCGTACCATAAACCAACTCAGGTATTGGCTCAGTTCACTTCAAGCACCGTACCATAAACCAACTCAGGTATCGGCTCAGTTCACTTCAAGCACCGTACCATAAACCAACTCAAGTATCGGCTTTGAAGACATAAAAGTGATTGAATAGATTTTAATTTGTTTTTTTTTGTCACTTATTTTCCCAATGATCTCCCTTCAGATGACTATATAGGCAAAGTGTGTGGGCTGAAACTACTGACACCAAACTTTTATCATCAGGGCAATTAAGAGCAATTAATAAGTACCTTTTACATAAGGACAACTAATATTAACTTTCCTTTAGAAACGTTTTGGTAAGATAATAACGTATATCTCTGCTTTGTGATCATCACAGTTAAAGCACCTGTCTAACATCCTCCTACATGGCGAGACATGGTGGTTGGTTGCTGAAAAGATGTTGCCAAGTGTTGCGTGTTAAAAGCTTGTTCTGCGTCAGTTTAATTTGGTTTTTCCTTAGTGTCAGACAAAACAACTGGTCAGCCACCCTCTCATAACATCTCTTGTTCCCCACATTCAGCCCTGTAGCAGATGTAGCTTATCACAGATACAGAGAAACAAGGTACCTCTCCATCTCTAACTCCAACTCGATGGTGGTCTTTAATTGCTATTCCTCTCTCTCTCTCTCTCTGATGATGATGCGACTTTCACACCTGTCAGCTTATATTGGCATCATGTCCAGCCAAATCACTATCAGGCGCTTTAGCATGCAAGCTAATCATACTACGCCCTTGGTGGCTTAGTGCACAGTTCTGTGGGTGTGCAGTACGTATTGTACCGAGGCCTGGGAGGTGAGTGCTATGCTACAGTGTGTTGTATTGTACCGAGGCCTGGGAGGTGAGTGCTATGCTACAGTGTGTTGTGAAGCATGAACAACACAGCAGAACACTTGTCCCGACCTGTAGGGATGTCTGGTTGGTGAATAATTGAGCTCTCTATGGGGGTGACACAGCGAGCGCAGGTACAAGAACCAGACATCATTAATGCATGGCCGACAACTGGTGTATGTAACCAAGAAAATGAACACGTCCTGAACGTTTTATGAATGTTCTCTTGTTGATCTGTTATTGTTGATGTCGAGGAATTTTTGCTTTCTGTGGAAAAAGTAACTTATATTGTTATAGACTAATGGAGAAAGTAACTTACATTGTTATAGACTAATGGAGAAAGTAACTTACATTGTTAAAGACTAATTGAGAAAGTAACTTACATTGTTATAGACTAATGGAGAAAGTAACTTACATTGTTAAAGACTAATGGAGAAAGTAACTTACATTGTTAAAGACTAATGGAGAAAGTAACTTACATTGTTATAGACTAATGGAGAAAGTAACTTACATTGTTAAAGACTAATTGAGAAAGTAACTTACATTGTTATAGACTAATGGAGAAAGTAACTTACATTGTTATAGACTAATGGAGAAAGTAACTTACTTTAGGTATGTGGAAAGAAAGTGAGGTAGATTTCTACATCTGATTATAAGGTATTTGCTGTATTTACTCAATACTCCAGAGTTATGTAGTATAGTTAACATGTCACAATACTAATACTTTCCTACTTCTGTTCTGTGGAGATATTTCCTACTTCTGTTCTGTGGAGATATTTCCTACTTCTGTTCTGTGGAGATATTTCCTACTTCTGTTCTGTGGAGATATTTCCTACTTCTGTTCTGTGGAGATATTTCCTACTTCTGTTCTGTGGAGATATTTCCTACTTCTGTTCTGTGGAGATATTTCCTACTTCTGTTCTGTGGAGATATTTCCTACTTCTCCTGTTTTGTAGAGCTATTTCCCATGTCCCAGTGTTGTGAATGTGAAGCAGTGAAACTGAGTTGATTGTAAAGGAAACAATAGGAGATTACCAATGGAATGTTGACCCTCTTAATGGGGCTGTATTGTTTACACTTGACACTTTGTAAAGAATGAGTAGGTAGTGGGCTAGACGCAACAATGGAAAGACCTGGACACTATGGAAAGAAGTTCGCACACACCCCTATTTAGCATATTCACAAAAACTATGCCTTGAAAACTACTTCAAAGGTACTTGGAATAATTTTTTGAAGTGACATCTGTCTACTTGAGTATTGAAGTGTGTTATTATTACGGTCCCCTTGTCCACTGACATACGTGTACCGCTTTAGAAAGACTAGTGTGGTGTTACTCTGGCTCAGTAGTACAATAGTTCAACAGTCTTAAGAGTGGACAGGAGAAGAGGAGGGGACCGCATCCTGTCCTAGTGTCATGGCCGCCTGTTTCACCATGGCCCCTCATGATAACTCAGACAGGAAGTGATGTGTGACGCCGGGCCAGGGTTCCTTCCTGTCACCTATAATATTATAATAATATGCCATTTAGCAGACGCTTTTATCCAAAGCGACTTACAGTCATGCGTGCATAAATTTTTGTGTATGGGTGGTCCCGGGGATCGAACCCACTACCTTGGCGTTACAAGCGCCGTGCTCTACCAGTTGAGTAGAGCTGATGGATGGGGAACAGGGCTGTTGCCATGAGGAGATGCCAGCCTGTCTTACAGACCAATAGTGTATATTTCTGTTTGTCTCTATCAGCAGTATAAGAAGCGGAAGTGGAAGTTTGGATGTATGTTTTATTAAATAAAGCATAATGCCAAGGAGTTTAAGCCGGGGAAAGACGTGGGATTCTTGGCGGAGGCTGGAAGCAGCGACGGAAGATCTCAGTTTTCATTGGGAGGCAAGGGAGGGATAAAGTTGTGATGGTAAAAGGTGAGAGGAGCAAGGGGGAATACTGGAGGCGTGATGGGATGTGAGGAATGTGAAGGAGCATGAGCCAGAGGTGCAGTGATGGAATGCTAATTGTATCTCTGGAGCGCATGTCATTGTGGGAGAAGGCTGTGTTCTGCATTCCGTCTCCTGACACCCAGGAGCGCCAGACGTGACACACACACACACACACAGCTCACTGGGTTATTTATAGCTCTGGCTCTCCCAGCCATCACGTGTTTGCACGCGCTGGCAGCGTACGGCGCGCACAATTGCGTGACATGGGGAAATGTCATAAGGAACACTGGCGATGCTACCCGCCTCCAGAAAGATGGGTACCCTCCCTCAGGGAACAGTGGTCTAGAGAACCTAAATATGTTTATTTCTGTGGCCCAGCCGTGTGTATGGGTAAAACAGTGTGTAGGCCTATGGGGATTGGTCAGTGTGTGATGACGTCTCTCTCCTCTCTGTCCCCAGCAGCAGTGTAACCCAGGGGACCTGCGTGTCCTGAGAAAGGGGATGACCCTGTACCACTCTGAGTCTCAGCTGTCATCCCTGCCACAACGCCAGGATGCACTGCACAACGTGAGTACACACACACAGACGTTATGTTATTCTGTCCCCGTGGGTACCTACAATTTATTTCCATTCAAAATCCTATTTTCCCTAACCCTTACCTGTAACCCTAACCCAAACCCTAAACCTAACCCTAATTCTAACCCTAACCCTAATTCTAACCCTAAACCTAACCCCTAACCTTAAAATAGCCTTTGTCCTCATGGAGACGTGGGAAATATCCCCACAAGGGAGAATTTTCCTTGTTTTACTATCCTTGTGGGGACTTTTGGGGGATTTTAGGTCCCCACAAGAATAGAAGAACCCTACATACTGCCTTAGCATAGTAAACATGCTGTACAGGCCTAAGACCCAGTACACTGGCCCTACATACTGCCTTAGCATAGTAAACATGCTGTACAGGCCCAGCACACGCTGCACAGCTTAGAGGTCAAGCTCATCCTTAGGGGTGTCCTAGCCGTGTACTTCACTCTCCCAAAATGCCCATGACCTTTGACCCATGAGTCTCTCCCAGGCGGGACAGGAGCAGGGCGGACGGCCAAAAGAGGGGGGGGGGGTGCAGGTGTCTACTAACCGCCTCATGCTCTCATCACTCACTCTGACTCACTCTCTCTCCTGTGGAACAGTGTGTCAGTCCAATGACTTCAGAGGCTACTGCTACTGAACCATCATGTTTCCATGAAAAGAGATGACCATAGAACTATGTGTTCTATGTGTTCTATGTGTTCTATTCTACCTCTATTGAGATTACTTTCCTGGTTAGATAAGAGCTGAATAAATACAATATCCTCAGACTTGCAGTATAGTATACAGTAAACCTCTTCCACCGGTGTATATTTATCGGATTAGAAAGTGTTTCATTTCCTGCATATTGTTATGGTCCTGTTGTTGTGCCGTCTCCATGGAGACCATCTCATTATGGTCTGTACTGTGATTGATTGGCTGGCTTCGGATGTGACCTCAGTTCATCCAAGCGTGAGAGAGAGATAGAGAGAGTCAGAGAAAGAGAGAGAGAGAGCGAGAGAGAGAGAGAGACAGAGAGAGAGAGAGAGAGAGAGACAGAGAGAGAGAGAGAGAGAGAGAGAGAGATCCTTAGATCCTTGCACTTCCTAACCTCCTGCCAAATGTATGACCATATTAGAGACACATATTTCCCTCAGATTACAGCGATCCACAAAGAATTCGAAAACAAACCCAATTTTGATAAACTCCCTTATCTACTGGGTGAAAAACCACAGTGTGCCATCACAGCTGCAAGATTTGTGACCTGTTGCCACAAGAAAAGGGCAACCAGTGAAGAACAAACACCATTGTAAATACAACCCATATTTATGTTTATTTATTTTCCCATTTGTACTTTAACTATTTGCACATTGTTACAACACGGTATATATACATAATATGACATTTGAAATGTCTTTATTCTTTTGAAACTTCTGAGTGTAATGTTTACTGTTAATATTTATTGTTTATTTCACTTTTGTTTACCATCTACTTCACTTGCTTTGGCAATGTTAACACATGTTTCCCATGCCAATAAAGCCCTTAAATTGAAATTGAATTGAATTGAGAGAGAGACAGAGAGACAGAGAGAGAGAGAGAGAGAGAGACAGAGAGAGAGACAGAGAGAGAGAGAGAGACAGAGAGAGAGAGAGAGAGAGCTCAAAGACATTGCTCCTGCATTTTTAACAAAAAATATAGATTTAGAGTTAGATAAAGTAGGATTTTTTGGCAGGGACATATACAGGATGCTACCCTCCACAACATAACCTTAATTCCAAACCAAAACTCCAAACCTACAACCTGATTTTGGACGGAATTACCTGGAAAGCTTTCTACTACCAAGGATTACTATTCTCAAACTATACAGCAAATGCTCTGGCAAACAAACAGAAACCTGAAAACACCATCCAACCTGGAACAGAGTGAGTAATGTTTAGTATGAAGCTATTTTTCACTTTCAAAAACCAAGAAGAAAAATACATTACAATGATATATTTTATTTTATAAGGACTGAATGCTAAGGCTACCAAGCTTAAACTTGCTTTTACAAAGAGATACAATTTCAATTAGCACTGACGTGTGAAGTGAGAGGTGTCAAAGCCCCTGAGCCCAACAATGGCAGGAGAGTCGTACAGTCTACCCCAACCAAATGGAGAGGCCTTAGAAGCACCCCCCACTGTTCAGAGGTCATTAAAATACAGTACCCTCTGAATGTAAAAAACGACAAGACACGAAAAGAGTACAAATTGAAACTTCTTTTGGGGAAGCAGGAGACACTTTTTGCTGATTTGTATAAAAATGGGAACATAAGCAACCTTATCTTCCACACAGACCATCCCCTGGCATGGCACAGTGCTATACTAGCACACTACCCCTCTGTTAAGAGGGGGGGTGTTAGCGACGGGTGGAAACTCAGGATACTGGACAACGAGGACTCTGAGTCGTCTAATATTAATCTCTATAAATCTGGAACCATTTTGGTTCAAGGCAACACCAAACAGTTCCAGCTGGACTTTCACCTAATCAAAGAAATAGCTCAGCAGGAGAAGCTCTCCCTTGAGAAAGATACCCCTACCCCGAGCGGGTCAGACCAGACCTCTTCATTAAATAACCCCACAGAGCAACCCCAAGCAGAAAGTCAACTTCCCAGCACAGAGTACTACTCCCTCATTGAAATGAAGGATAAATTCACCCAGCTGGAGGTAAGGCAGGTGGAGCTGGAACAGCAGGTGAACACACTCCAGTCAGCACAGACCCAGACAACAGTCACGCACAACAACACCCCCTTAACTAGACCTGGAGAGCTGCAGGTAGAGAGAGACATGTCTGCACTCTGGACTGTGGTGAGACAACATCAACAGGAGAAAGAGCAGGAGCAGGAGAAGAACAGAGCACTAGAGGAGAGGATCAGAGTGCTGGAGGAGAAGGTGAGAACGATGACGGGTGACATAGAACAACCCATTAGAGAGCTGGCCACCCCCGCAGAGAAGCCAGCAGAAAAGCCCACCTCAGATCCTGGCCAAAGTCTCGACACCGCAGCAGAACAGTACACCCTAGACCCTGACCATAGCCTCGACATCACACCCAGACAAACAAATGAAGAACCCCAAGCCCAGGGGATCCCAACCCCTCTGAGCAACCCCCCAGTCAGACACCCTGATAGCCCTCATGACGACCCCCCCACACCCACTGAGGACATACACAAGCCACAGATTGTACTCCTTATGGACTCAAACGGGAAATACATACAAGAAAATAAACTTTTTCCAAAACACACAGTGTCTAAACTCTGGTGTCCAAACACCCAGCGCGCCCTAGACCTTCTGTCTGAGGACCGACTAGGATCACCCAGCCACATAATAATACACACAGGCACAAACGACCTGAGAACACAGCAGGAAAGGGTGGCCACAGCACTCAAGGGAGTGATAGAAAAAGCTTCTTCTACTTTCCCCAACGCACAAGTGGTTATCTCAACCCTGCTACCACGAAAAGACTTCCACCCTGCTACCATACAGCGGGTAAACGCAAGTATTTCCCGTGACTGTGCATCAAAACCAAATGTCTACCTGGCCCACCACTCCACCCTGGACGTGAACAGCCTTTATGACCAGGTCCACCTATACAAGGCAGCAGTGCCCACCTTCGCCCGGACCCTAAAGGATATCGCCTTCAACCGCAGACCCAACACCTCACACAGGAGCAACAGATCAACAGACACCCCGCCCAGACCAGCGAGACACTCTCCCAGACCTGCGGGACCCCCCCCCAGGACCTACACATAGAGGACCCCCGCAGAGAGGACCTACATCCAGACCACAGCACCATCAACCACATCTACACCCCCACCAATTAACTCCCCCCAAAGTCAACCATGCCCACACCCCATTTAGGCCCCCTCAGATCAGACCTATGCCCCTCCTACCCACCCCAAGCCCCCCACTCCCAAAAAGAGGGCCTCAACATGAAAGTCACACATACGCCCAGGCCGTGAGCAGGCAAACAGGCCCAACACCCACTCTTACACTAGCCCAAGCCAATGGCATGTACCAGATGCTCAGCAGGCTCTGCTCACAATTACTGGCCTGAGGCCAAACCACACAACCAACAACATTAGACACTTTATGGAACACAAAGCCTTCACTATTTCATCCTGGAATATCCAAGGCCTGAGGTCATCTGCCTTTGGCCTAAAGAGCAGGAATCTGGACTTCACCAAAGAAATCGGAAATACAGACATTGTCATCCTACAAGAAACATGGTATAGAGGAGACGGACCCACTGGTTGCCCTCTAGGTTACAGAGAGCTTGTAGTCCCATCCACCAAACTACCAGGTGTGAAACAGGGAAGGGACTCAGGGGGTATGCTAATTTGGTATAGAGCAGACCTAACTCACTCTATTAAATTAATCAAAACAGGAACATTTTACATTTGGTTAGAAATTCAAAAGGAAATTATCTCAACTGAGAAAAATGTCCTCCTGTGTGCTACCTATATCCCCCCACTAGAATCCCCATACTTTAATGAAGACAGTTTCTCCATCCTGGAGGGGGAAATCAATCATTTCCAGACCCAGGGACATGTACTAGTCTGTGGCGACCTAAATGCCAGAACTGGACAAGAACCTGACACCCTCAGCACACAGGGGGACAAACATCTACCTGGAGGTGACAGCATTCCCTCCCCCATATGCCCCCCTAGGCACAACTACGACAACATAACCAACAAAAACGGGTCACGACTCCTGCAGCTCTGTCGCACACTGGGTATGTACATAGTCAATGGTAGGCTTCGAGGGGACTCCTATGGTAGGTACACCTATAGCTCATCTCTTGGCAGTAGTACTGTAGACTACTTTATCACTGACCTCAACCCAGAGTCTCTCAGAGCGTTCACAGTCAGCCCACTGACACCCCTATCAGACCACAGCAAAATCACAGTCTACTTGAACAGAGCAATACTCAATCATGAGGCATCAAAGCCAAAGGAACTGAATAATATTAAGAAATGCTATAGATGGAAGGAAAGTAGTGTTGAAAGCTACCAAAAAACAATTAGGAAACAACAAATTCAATCCATTCTAGACAACTTCCTGGACAAAACGTTCCACTGTAATAGTGAAGGTGTAAACTTGGCAGTAGAAAACCTAAACAGTATATTTGACCTCTCAGCTTCCCTATCAAATCTAAAAATCTCTAACAGAAAACCAAAGAAAAGTAATAACAGTGATAAATGGTTTGATGAAGAATGCAAAAACCTAAGAAAGAAATTGAGAAACCTATCCAACCAAAAACATAGAGACCCAGAAAACCTGAGCCTACGCCTTCACTATGGTGAATCACTAAAACAATACAGAAATACACTACGGAAAAAGAAGGAACAGCATGTCAGAAATCAGCTCAATGTAATTGAAGAATCCATAGACTCTAACCACTTTTGGGAAAATTGGAAAACACTAAACAAACAACAACACGAAGAGCTATCTATCCAAAACGGAGATGTATGGGTAAACCACTTCTCCAATCTTTTT
>NC_140020.1:2839838-2881560 GCF_964263955.1 Coregonus lavaretus | reverse complement strand
TGTGTTCCTCCCCGTACTGAAAGGCCTAAGTAAGGCTTATTATGCAGGGTACTGAGTCAGGACTCAACATCCATATGAACAGTAAACCGCCGTTGGCTGTGACTTTCTCTGCACTGTTCAAAACCTTTACTTACCCGTACCCAGCGAGGAATAAAACCAACAGCAGTTCTGATAACACATCTCACACTGTGGGTTTCACCAGCACAGCAGTTCTGATAACACATAGCTGTGAATTTCACCAGCACAGAAGTTCTGATAACAGATAGCTGTGGATTTCACCAGCACAGCAGTTCTGATAACACATACCTGTGGATTTCACCAGCACAGCAGTTCTGATAACACATAGCTATGGGGAACTCAGTCTTTCTCCTGTCTCAGGGCACGGTTGGTGGTCTCCTCACCAGACTAACTCAGTCTTTCTCCTGTCTCAGGTCACGATTGGTCGTCTCCCCACCAGCGAGTCAACCCCGGTAACAGGCTACCTGTCCTGTGTTCAGAAACCAGAGGCTGTGGTCCACGCTATGAAGGTACGACAACTTCACATTATCTCTCACAGCACATCAACAACAACAACAGCAACAACAACAACAACTCTCCTCATGATAATTCTACAACAGACATACGCAACAGGCCGACCGCAGGCCGGATCCGGACCCAGAACGAGGTCAATACGGACCATGGGTTCCAAAATGTGTTTTTAAAATAATGGAATTCGGTCGGGATTCGACTCACAGTGTCATATGAACACACATAAGACATGGAAAATTTGTAGAATTGCAGGAAATTCACTTTAAACGGATAAATTTTCCCTTTATTACTTTCCAAACCCACCACCCCCTCCCCTAATTGGAGTAAACTAGTGAACAACAATGCTTAGGCCTCTACTTCCAGCTTATACATATTATATACATTTTATGGACACAGTCAATTTTACAATAACTATATTTTGTTTGTTTTTACTCCTGAACTTCCTCTACCCTCAACCTCTCCGATCATTTTCATGATGTCCATCCGGTTTTGCTTCTATATGCCATATCTACGCCGATAAATTACAATATCCATCCGGACCTTTGCCACCTGCTCTACAATCTCAACATCACAGCTGAAACACCAACATCAGAGGAGGCTGGAGCAGCTCTTGTACTGCTGGTTTAAACAGTGAATCACATTTATTCACTAACTTGGTTTCATGATCGTATGCCTGATTCTACCAGGTGTTGGAGGTCCACGAGAACCTGGATAAGAAGCAAGTCCCAGAGGACTACGAGGAGGATCTGAGTGAGAAGGAGAAGGCCATCGTCAGAGAGATGTGTAACGTAAGTAGTTGTATAACCCTGAATGCTGATTGTCTGACAGCCGTATACCACGGGTATGACAAAACATTTATTTTTACTGCTCTAATTACGTTGGTAACCAGTTTATAATAGCAACAAGGCACCTCGGGGGTTTCTGATATATGGCCAATATATCACGGCTAAGTGCTGTGTCCAGACACTCCACGTTGCGCCGTGCATAAGAACAGCCCTTAGCCGTGGTATATTAGCCATATACCACACCCCCTTGGGCCTTATTGCTTAAGTATAACGCGTTAATACAGTTACTATTCATATTTATAACACGTTAATACAGTTACTATTCATATTTATAACATGTTAATACAGTTACTATTAATATTTACAACACGTTAATACAGTTACTATTCATATTTATAACACGTTAATACAGATACTATTAATATTTATAACACGTTAATACAGTTACTATTCATATTTATAACACGTTAATACAGTTACTATTCATATTTATAACACGTTAATACAGTTACTATTCATATTTATAACACGTTAATACAGTTACTATTCATATTTATAAAACGTTAATACAGTTACTATTCATATTTATAACACGTGAATACACTTACTATTCATATTTATAACACGTTAATACACTTACTATTCATATTTATAACACGTTAATACAGTTACTATTCATATTTATAACACGTTAATACACTTACTATTCATATTTATAACACGTTAATACAGTTACTATTCATATTTATAACATGTTAATACAGTTACTATTCATATTTATAACACGTTAATACAGTTACTATTCATATTTATAACACGTTAATACAGTTACTATTCATATTTATAACACGTTAATACAGTTACTATTCATATTTATAACACGTTAATACAGTTACTATTCATATTTATAACACGTTAATACACTTATTATTAATATTTATAACACGTTATAACACGTTAATACAGTTACTATTCATATTTATAACACGTTATAACACGTTAATACACTTACTATTCATATTTATAACACGTTAATACAGTTACTATTCATATTTATAACACGTTAATACACTTACTATTAATATTTATAACACGTGAATACAGTTACTATTCATATTTATAACACGTTAATACAGTTACTATTCATATTTATAACACGTTAATACACTTACTATTAATATTTATAACACGTTATAACACGTTAATACAGTTACTATTCATATTTATAACACGTTATAACACGTTAATACACTTACTATTCATATTTATAACACGTTAATACAGTTACTATTCATATTTATAACACGTTAATACACTTACTATTAATATTTATAACACGTTATAACACGTTAATACAGTTACTATTCATATTTATAACACGTTATAACACGTTAATACACTTACTATTCATATTTATAACACGTTAATACAGTTACTATTCATATTTATAACACGTTAATACAGTTACTATTCATATTTATAACACGTGAATACAGTTACTATTCATATTTATAACACGTTAATACACTTACTATTCATATTTATAACATGTTAATACACTTACTATTCATATTTGTCTGTCCTCTTTCTTTTTGTCTGTCTCCCTCACCCTGGCGAGTTATTAGTACAGGTAGAACAAGAGTAGAGAGATTCTGGGTCATTTAAATACATTTCCCTATTTGCCTATTTTGCTCAGCGCTACAAAGCAGTAGGAGTGTTCTCTCTCTGTGTCTCTGTCCCGTCGTGGAGCGGTGTTCTAATTTGAGTGTATCGCTCCCAGTGGTGTAGTGGTGTATCGCTCCCAGTGGTGTAGTGGTGTATCGCTCCCAGTGGTGTAGTGGTGTATCGCTCCCAGTTGTGTAGTGGTGTATCGCTCCCAGTGGTGTAGTGGTGTATCGCTCCCAGTGGTGTAGTGGTGTATCGCTCCCAGTGGTGTAGTGGTGTATCGCTCCCAGTGGTGTAGTGGTGTATCGCTCCCAGTGGTGTAGTGGTGTATCGCTCCCAGTGGTGTAGTGGTGTATCGCTCCCAGTGGTGTAGTGGTGTATCGCTCCCAGTGGTGTAGTGGTGTATCGCTCCCAGTGGTGTAGTGGTGTATCGCTCCCAGTGGTGTAGTGGGGTATCGCTCCCAGTGGTGTAGTGGTGTATCGCTCCCAGTGGTGTAGTGGTGTATCGCTCCCAGTGGTGTAGTGGTGTATCGCTCCCAGTGGTGTAGTGGTGTATCGCTCCCAGTGGTGTAGTGGTGTATCGCTCCCAGTGGTGTAGTGGTGTATCGCTCCCAGTGGTGTACATAATAATAATAATAACATAATATGCCATTTAGCAGACGCTTTTATCCAAAGCGACTTACAGTCATGTGTGCATACATTTTTTTTTTGTGTATGTGTGGTCCCGGGGATCGAACCCACTACCTTGGCGTTACAAGCGCCGCGCTCTACCAGCTGAGCTACAGAGGAGTGGTGTATCGCTCCCAGTGGTGTAGTGGTGTATCGCTCCCAGTGGTGTAGTGGTGTATCGCTCCCTGTGGTGTAGTGGTGTATCGCTCCCAGTGGTGTAGTGGTGTATCGCTCCCAGTGGTGTAGTGGTGCCTGGAGAAGTGTGTATAGTTACATTTTGCCCACAAAAAAATCTGAACGGCCCACACGGTGAAGGAAAGGTGCCCTGTGTGAAAGATTCAGGATTTCACTCTCAAAATCACACTTTTTATAGAAAATTGACAAAAATGTTATGTTCTATGTCCACAACAATGCTTAAACTACATCAGGAGACAATTTCTTAAGTCAGGGAAAAATCTAAAACAATATATTTTGGAGGGTGTAGTTGCTCTTTAATTCACACCTAGCATGAGACCATTTGGCTAGTGGTGTTTATGTACTGTACAATGTAGGCCTACAGTATGTGAAGGCAAAGTTTGCAAAACAAATTTCCTTCCGATTGACACCACTCATCATAATATCATTCGGCCTACTTTACAGTCAACATTTAATTGGGAAGGTTTTTTGGGAAAGCCTTTAGAAACAGAGCGTGATGACTGAATTGCACATTGCAAAGATTCAACCAAAGATTTTGGACCTTTTTCAATACCTGGTTTGCACACCCGTTGTTTCCTTAGTTAGCATTTACTGGTAGATATAAGTTGAAACGTCTTTTCTTACCTACCCTACCGACTACCGATGTCGTTATTCTGTGAGCTGCGCCATGCGACAACCAGTTGAGAGCTGCACGCTCTTGCTGCCTGATATTCCTCTGAAACTAGGCTATATTTCAAGTGCTTTGCGTTTGTATAGGCTACTTTGTGGATGATTTCTCTATTGGACAACGTAAATGACACCTCCACTCCACTACTTTCATATGCATCAGTGGGGATTAAGAAGTAGACGCAATGCCCACTGAAAAATAAGTGGGTATACGGCGTATGTCTGCTGCATACAGCCTCCACTACACCACTGGTTGCACCTCTGTGTCTGTGTCCCATCGTGGAGCGGTGTTCTAATTGGAGTATTTTTATAAGAGGCTCTCGCAGCCCAACTGTCAGAGCAATGAATCTATCTGAGTAGGCAGGGAAAAGAGCAGAGCATCCCCCTCCTCTCCTCTTCTCCGCTTCCTCCCTCCATTATAGAAAAAAAGAGCCTACTGATTAGAGAGAGAGAGAGAGAGAGACACAGAGAGAGAGACAGAGAGAGACAGAGACAGAGAGAGAGAGAGAGAGAGAGAGAGATGTGCTGTTTCCATCAAGTATTATTAAGTACTCTACCTGCTTACTAGAGCATTGTGAACTGCCGTGGCACCGTGGTCTAAGCAGCGTGTGTTTGCACCCAAAGCTGTGCCATCGGTTGTTTTGGGGGGTGGGTGAATGCTGAGGAAGGCATATATCGACGTCCTCAGGGCCTTTTGAAAGGTTCCGAAATCGATGGCTGTTTCTAGTGACCAGACTGATGTGGCAGGATAGGAATCTGTGGAGCTTCACAACACCACCTCTGTATTATCTATGGGGCCCTGGGTCCTCTCATCTCACACACAGAGAGATTCCTTCAGGGGTTCAGTTAGTGAAAGACCAAGTGAGGACAGAGAGATTCCACCAGGGGTTCAGTTAGTGAAAGACCAAGTGAGGACAGAGATGCTTTGCCTGCACATACTGTTTGGGGGGCATCGAAGTCGAAATGATTGAATTTCAGCTTCTGTGTATAAAAAAGGGTGCATAACATAACTGTTTTCTTTGTATGTGGGTGTGTGTGTATATGTTTGTATGTGCAGGTGGTGTGGAGAAAGCTGGGCGACGTGGCAGGATCTAAGCCGTCCATCAGACAGCATCTCTCTGGTAACCAGTTCAAAGGCCCAATGTAGTCCACAGCAGCCAGAGAGGGAGAAAGAGAGAGAGAGAGAGAGAGAGAGAGAGAGAGAGAGAGAGAGAGAGAGCGAGCGAGACCTACCTACGTGACTGGACATTATACGACCCAGGAAAACCCCAGAATGGACCTCTCTGTTTCTCCCTCGCCACTAGTCAACTCCCCATATACACACACATTTCGTTTGAACTTCCAGTGTTGTTGATAACTGGCAGCTAGTTTCACTGATTTGCCACTTTCCTTGTATTACTGATTTTGGGGTTTATAGTTAGACAGGCTTACACTTTTACACAGTGCTGAAGACTATTTCAGAACAAGCTCCTGTTGTTTTGTTTTATGCTAAAAAGAAAGAAACTATATGAGTCCTCTAGAAAAGGACCAGTAGAGCTGGATGGTTACTACAGCAGGGCTTCAGGCTGGGGCAATGTTGGGATAAAAAACATTTCCCAAACGTCCCTTTGATGTTAAAGTAACGCTGTGATAATGTCAGATATGGTTACTACGTTTTGGGTTACAAGTGTCTCGTATGGACAGATCTAGGATCAGCTTCATCCACCTTCAATCCTGATCTTGAGCATTTAGAGGTAACATACAGTACTGACTGTGGATCAGTGTCTAGGAGCAATGTCACCCCACTCCTTCATAGTGCTTCCCATAAAAACCCAGCTAGCTCCTCTGTTAGTTGTGCTTTGTCTTTATCTGGTTGATTAGCGTAATTAGCATTAGCTAATGCTAGCTTTAACAAAATTAGCATTAGCTAATGCTAGCTTTAACAAAATTAGCATTAGCTAATGCTAGCCTTAGCAGAAGTAGCATCCAAAGTGTTAATATGTGATACCTATTGTGATATGATACATAGCGCCCTATGCTCATAAGAGAAGTCTATTATTAATACAGTACTATTATAGAGATCACTTTTAAAATGTGTGTAAATACGTATAAAACCATAGCACTACTTTGTTGTTGTTACCGTTTATTTTGACCTTTTAATTTTTTTATTATTATTCTAGCGTGTTAAAAACTGTTTTGTGGGTTTTATGTTTTACAGAAGCACACAACTGAACCTTAAACAGGGTTCTTTCTATGGTAACCACTCATCTTTTTACTGTAGTTCGTTGAAACAAATGATTACTTTATCTGCTCTGCAAACGTTCAAGGCCATTTTGAATCTAAACCGTCTCAGCCAATTAATTATTTTTTACTAAAATGTACAAGGTTGTGCATGCTCTAAGACAATCATGTTTCTCAGGTTGGGAAATAACAAGACATTTACCACGACCCTGTGACTCTTCTGTGACTCAGTGAAGACCGAATGGATATAGTGGTGATTCTTTCTTGACGTTGGTCAGACTGCCTGTGTATACTGTAGTTCTCTGTAACGTACTGATGACACCTGGTTACCACAGGGTTGGCGACTGCTGAACACATTTTCTGCATTCATTTTATATGAAATAATAATATTTCAGAAATCTCCATGACAGAAGGTTTCAGAAATGTTCTCTGAAACTTGGAAGGCTTTTATGCTACTGTCATAAAGGGAAGATCAAACTAATTTGGCTATGTTTGGTCATCAATAACTATTGCGCTAATCAAACTACTGTACAACACAGTATTGTAATTGAAAGCTAAGAAAGTTGTCAAATAAATTGAATGGTTTTCATTTTAATTTGCATAATATGAATAAGTGTTTTAGCCATGGTGAATACAGCAGATGAGTTTCAGCAGTGGACTTTGCATGTTTTGTAGAATATTATTTCTGTTGGAGTGTGAGAAAGAGCAAGTCTTCCCTTAGATGTTTTTCGATACAGCTACGTTTTAACAAGTTATACAGTGAGGGAAAAAAGTATTTGATCCCCTGCTGATTTTGTACGTTTGCCCACTGACAAAGAAATGATCAGTCTATAATTTTAATGGTAGGTTTATTTGAACAGTGAGAGACAGAATAACAACAAAAAAATCCAGAAAAACGCATGTCAAAAATGTTATAAATTGATTTGCATTTTAATGAGGGAAATAGGTATTTGACCCCTTTGCAAAACATGACTTAGTACTTGGTGGCAAAACCCTTGTTGGCAATCACAGAGGTCAGACATTTCTTGTAGTTGGCCACCAGGTTTGCACACATCTCAGGAGGGATTTTGTCCCACATCTTCTCCAAGTCATTAAGGTTTCGAGGCTGACGTTTGGCAACTCGAACCTTCAGCTCCCTCCACATATTTTCTATGGGATTAAGGTCTGGAGACTGGCTAGGCCACTCCAGGTCCTTAATGTGCTTCTTCTTGAGCCACTCCTTTGTTGCCTTGGCCGTGTGTTTTGGGTCATTGTCATGCTGGAATACCCATCCACGACCCATTTTCAATGCCCTGGCTGAGGGAAGGAGGTTCTCACCCAAGATTTGACGGTACATGGCCCCGTCCATCGTCCCTTTGATGCGGTGAAGTTGTCCTGTTCCCTTAGCAGAAAAACACCCCCAAAGCATAATGTTTCCACCTCCATGTTCGATGGTGGGGATGGTGTTCTTGGGGTCATAGGCAGCATTCCTCCTCCTCCAAACACGGCGAGTTGAGTTGATGCCAAAGAGCTCAATTTTGGTCTCATCTGAACACAACACTTTCACCCAGTTCTCCTCTGAATCATTCAGATGTTCATTGGTAAACTTCATACGGGCCTGTATATGTGCTTTCTTGAGCAGGGGGACCTTGCGGGCGCTGCAGGATTTCAGTCCTTCACGACGTAGTGTGTTACCAATTGTTTTCTTGGTGATTATGGTCCCAGCTGCCTTGAGATCATTGACAAGATCCTCCCGTGTAGTTCTGGGCTGATTCCTCACCGTTCTCATGATCATTGCAACTCCACAAGGTGAGATCTTGCATGGAGCCCCAGGCCGAGGGAGATTGACAGTTATTTTGTGTTTCTTCCATTTGCGAATAATCACACCAACTGTTGTCACCTTCTCACCAAGCTGCTTGGCGATGGTTTTGTAGCCCATTCCAGCCTTGTGTAGGTCTACAATCTTGGCCCTGACATCCTTGGAGAGCTCTTTGGTCTTGGCCATGGTGGAGAGTTTGGAATCTGATTGATTGAGTTTGGAATCTGATTGCTTCTGTGGACAGGTGTCTTTTATACAGGTAACAAGCTGAGATTAGGAGCACTCCCTTTAAGAGTGTGCTCCTAATCTCAGCTCGTTACCTGTATAAAAGACACCTGGGAGCCAGAAATCTTTCTGATTGAGAGGGGGTCTAATACTTATTTCATTAAAATGCAAATCAATTTATAACATTATTGACATGCGTTTTTCTGGATTTCTTTGTTGTTATTCATTCTCTCACTGTTCAAATAAACCTACCATTAAAATTATAGACAGATCATTTCTTTGTCAGTGGGCAAACGTACCAAATCAGCAAGGGATCAAATACTTTCTTCCCCTCACTGTACCTTGATGATGTCAGATTAAATAAGTACTGTTATGATCAAACTGTTCAAGGCTATTTATTGCCAGGTGTTTAGATAAAGATGGGAGAGCTATCCAATAATCGGGCTGTCATGTGATTGGCCAGTTTAAGATTTCAACCTATCAGGAGATTATATGATTGGTATCCAGGTCTTTTGATTGGGCAATTGGTAATGATTGACAGCTCAAGCTCTCCTGGCTCTAGTATTAGTTGTTCCAAATTAGAACATGATTGAGGCTTCCGACCGTTCATTCTTACGGTTCGTTCTCCTCTGTTCTCTCTAATAGGGTCTACTACAAGAAAAAAGAAAATCAAAGTATAGTGTCCTTTTTTTGTTGTTGGAACAACTGATTTGAAGCCATGATGCGATGACTTGTCATATTTTTCAGTCTGCCATTTTGATTTGAGCTGTGCTACATTTTTCTCTGCATGAGATGTTGAGTTGGAACCTGTGTTTTGAACTTTGTTGTATTTTTTTATTCTGTATATATGTGCTAAACTAGAAGCCATGATGATCCGTGATCCTAGTCTGCATCTGAAATTGCACCATATTCCCTAGTGCACTACTTTTGACCACGGCCTTGTGCTGACCCTGGTCAAAAGTAGTGTGCTATATAGGGAATAGGGAGCCATTTGGGACAGGGACCTACAGTGTTAATGCAAACTATTCCTGTAGCAACTAGCATGACTGTAAAATATGTTTTTTTTTCTCATGAATTTCGCTGAGATCAGACAAATATTTGTAGGTGATAGTTAAAAAAAAAAAGAAATAATAATTGAACTAGGCCACTTTTAGATGATTTTTGAGAGAAAAAATAAACAAGTGATTACTTTCTTTGTAATTCTGTGTCTTCTCTGAATTAATCTGTGAGGAAATGCTGACTTGAGCCCACTGATAAACACTAAACAACACATACAGTACAATACGAACCCTTCCATACTGAAGGTTGACAGGAATTCAGAACTTGAGCAAACCTGTCCTCTGCTGGTATATATAGTGAATGATCACTGTACTGTACTTTCCTGAGAAATGTAACATTTCAAAGTGGATTAACGGAATGGGACTGACAGTATTGGGGAAAACATTCAAAGTGGACACAGATACAGTGGGTACAGTTTAAGCCACTGGTCAGTGAAGGTGTAGTTTGGGGGAGGGGTGGGGGTCACGAACTGACGAAACAGTTAAGCTGATTGTTCCTGAGGTCAGGACCTGAGAAGCAGACAGTCTGAACTTCACCTGGGGTGTAATCGTTAGTCCAAAAAAATTTTGCAACGGAAACAAGAGTTTCTATTGGACAAATTCAGGTAGGTCCCTCCCCATTCCGCTTGGCTCCTTCCTAGTGAATAGACCCAAACTGAAAACTGTTCCTAACACACATCAGCATAACATTCAACACTAGCTTCAGTTAGCAGGGTTGAGGAACGAGTCATGGCAGTATAATAACTCTGGTTAGACTAATAACACTGCACAAACAACAATCGTTTCAAAGTAGGACACATGTTTTTTTTTTTTATTATCCCAAGGGCCTAAGAGACATAAAAAGTATGTGTTTGTGTGTAGCAGGAAATAGTCTGTTAAAGTAAAGCCTTACTAAGGCACTATGGATATAAGCGGGCTAAAAAGATACAGTTTATCATCATGTACAAACACACCCCTGCCTGTCCAGTGTTCTATCAACCTGCTGTTCAGATATGGGCGACCCGAATGTCTTCCTGTTCGTGACTACTACAAGTAACAGTTGAAGTGCTATTACTGTAATTATACAGGTTACAGCCAGTCCAATACATTTGACAGATTAACCAATAATCACGCAGCTACATTTGAATAATAAGGGACAAAAATATGTTTGGTATTTTCTGCGATAAACCCAACTTTGTTTTCCACACACAAGGTAAAGTTATCACAGTCCTGATTAGTGAAAATATTTTATTTTCAGACTAAAAATGTAAGCAAAAACAAACAGGCTTTTGGTAGCATCAACCAGCCCTTCAGTCTAAATATAAATTGTATTTCCTTTCAATGCATTTCAAAATATGTTCAACCATGTTAAGAATTCAATATCATCTGCCTCGTCTTTTCTCAAAAGGAACCTTTTGGAATGTGGAACTGATAAAATCTCTGTGCTACAGAATGGATGTTCAGATTCCAGGGGTCATAACCTTTTCATGTCTGGGATTCCACAACGCCGCTAAGACAATGTAGAATAACAGATCGCTCTGCTAGGTGCTATCCTTTGTTTATTTAGATCTCCAGTGGACTCCGGAGTCGTACTCATTAGGACACACTGTACCAAACTGTTTTGCAACAGAAAGCGAAAAGGAGTATTTCTTATTGGACAAGTTCAGATAGTTTTCTTCTGTTTGCTGCCTAATGAACAGGACCCAGGACTGACAACAGGGAGTGGACTGCTAGCATCAGACATTCCTCTACTTCTCTCGCTTTCATTTTCCTCTTTCCTCTCCCTCGCTCTTTCCTCTACTTCTCCTCCTTTCATCTCATCCATCCCCCGTGATTCATGGGCATGCCAGGGGGTGGCAGGGGCACCTGGGGCTGGCCTGGTGGCAGGGGGTACACCCCAGGAGGCATGCCCATCCCTGGAGGGGGCACCCCGTGTCCTGGGGGCATGCGTGGAGGCGGAGGGGGGTACTCAGGGTAGCTGTGGTTGTAGCCTGGTGGAGGGTATGCTGGGGAGGGAGGGGGCAGGTTGGGGGGTGGGTAGACGCTGGGTGGGGGGCCAGGGGGTGGGGCGTTGGGGTAAACGTGAGGGTGATAGGGCATGGGGGGACCGTAGTTGGGGGGCATGGGGGCGTAGGAGGGTTCCCCTGTCTTCATTATAGACTGAAGGCTCTGGAAGCCTTCCCCTGACATGTAGGAGCTAGAGGTGGACATGCCCATGATGTAGCTAGAGGGAGGAGGAGGAGGGGGGCGGTGGGGCAGGGGAGGGGGCTGGTGGGGGGGTGGAGCGTGAGATGGGGGAGGGGGAACAGGTTCACTCCCCACGGCTGGCTCTGCTTCAGGAGGGACTGGGGGAGCTTTACGATCTGAGGGGAAGAGAGAGAGAGAGAAATAATATAACTCCAATAAACAAACAACCCTGATCATAGGTTTCAATTCCTGTTCAACAAGACCAAACGTTTGAAGTCAACTGTCACTTTAAAAACTCTTCTACCCAGACAGGGATTCCTAGTATTCCCAGTCTAGACTATACACTCCCTGTGTAGTACTCGTTCAGAAGTTGAAACAGAAATCAGATTGGTCTGATTACTGATCTGTAAGTCGCTCTGGATAAGAGCGTCTGCTAAATTATGTAAATGTAAAAAATGTAAATGTCTGAGAGGGCAGGGCAGTAGGGGGTGGACTGTTCTGACTGGCCTGGGGGAAGTTTATTTATTTTTATTTATTTTATTTTTGGTCATTTAGCAGACGCTCTTATCCAGAGCGACTTACAGGAGCAATTAGGGTTAAGTGCCTTGCTCAAGGGCACATCGACAGATTTTTCACCTAGTCGGCTCGGGGATTAGAACCAGCGACCTTTCGGTTACTGGCACAACGCTCTTACCCACTAAGCTACCTGCCGCCCCTAGTTAGTTATGTAATCGGGATTCTAAGAAGACCTAGAGATTGGGACGCCTGTTGTGCTTTCTAAGCTGCCCTCACAGAAAGTCCTGACCCCTCAATAAAACTGTCTTTCATTAAACACACAACATAAAGATGCCACATCCTCCATCGTATGACAACTGACCTTTTCTCTCTGATTAGATAAAGATGATCAGTAGCTACTGATGTTATGCATATAATGAGCAAACTACTGAGCAGTAAGAGTCATTCCAGGTCATTTCAGCAAACCATGACACCCGCCATCTCAGGTAGTTCTGAAATTGTTTCTGTTGTTAGAAACAGCTAAGATTCGCATTCCTGAAACATTATTTTGTTGAACTGTAATTTTATCTCTGAGAAATTAAGTTTATTGATTGCACCAATTTTTATTTATAGTATTCAGATAATGTTCAATAAATAAAGTACTCAACATCTGATTTGGACCAAACTTCTTCCTTCCAATGAGTAAGACAATACATTCACCCACGGGCCCCCAATACCCCATGCCAATCCCACCCCAACAACCAGCATACAGTATCAGTTCTCTATGTTTGTAGTCTAATGGCTTTTTTCCCCTGTTCAGAGAAATTAGTCATTGAAGTCGCTTGCATTATTTATCATACTGAATTGCTTTCACGGAGGACTGGCTTGAACTTCGGAGATGACCACACAATTTATTTTCATCATGAGCCAAATCTATTGGTTTTCTACCCAAAGTTGCGAAGGAAATGTTGTGGTCTATTTAATAAACACAAGCGTCCAGCAAAATGGATAAAAGAGCATGGCGGTGAAGCAGGAACAGCGGCATCTAGTGGTCAAAACATGGTACTTCCACACTACTTAAGGTAAATAATGCAAGTGACTTCAATGACTAATTTCACTGAACAGGGGGAAAAAAACATCACCAGATTCACAGGGAATACATTACATAGTATGGAGAAGCAATACTCCAAGCCGCAGCTTCATACTACTTGTCAAACATAGAGAACTGATACTGGTTGTTGGGGTGGGATTGGCATGGGGTGTGGATAATTCTTGGGGGGATTTCTCATGTCTTACTCATTGGTAGGAAGAAGTTTGTTCCAAATCAGACATTGGGAAATATATAGTATTTATTGAATATGATCTGAATCCTATAAATTAAAATGGCCAGATTGGGTGCAATCAATTAGCTTAATTTCTCAGTGATCAAATTATAGTTCAACAATGTTTCAGGAATGCTAATTGTATCGGTTACTAATTACAGAAACGATTTCAGAACAATCTGAGACGGTGGGTGTCGAAATACTCTTTCTTGTGCTTTTTGAGGTGGAACGACCCAAGAGACACTCACCAGGAGGGGGTTGTGAAGTGGGCAGGGGGGGCATAGGGCTCTCCAACCGTGGAATCTTAGAACCCACTTGTTCTGGTGGTTTAGGTTCCTCTTTCGGAGAGCTCTGAGAAGACAAAAAGAGAGATACAGTCACTCACATACCCTGCTGCTTAAAGCAGGCACACAATACAAGCACCAAGTTTGACCTCTGAGCACTTTAGGTATGGTAAGCTACTACAGAACTATAGAGAAACTATGATGTCGGGGTGGTTGAACTGTCACTTTTAGCCATGGAAAGTGGACTTATTTTTATCACCAGCTGAGCTGAAACATCCAGGGACAATGCAGTCAGGCATACATCACTCACATGTGTGCGTTTAAGTGGGCTGCCCTGGGGTGAGTTCTTCTTAGGTGGAGGGGGCGGTGGGGCACCCGCTGGAGGCTGGCCCTGTGGAGGTGCTGGGCCTGGAGGAGGGGCAGGGACCGGGGACTGGGGTGGACCTCTCTGCTTGGTCTCCTGCTCCAGACCCGGGGGGATAGGAGTCTTCCCCTGGGAGTACAGGTCCAGGATCTGGTGACAGATGTCTGGGAAGAGAGAGGGGAGGTTAGGCAAGTGACAGACAGGGACAATCCTGGGCCGAATCCTAACTTAATAAATATGCTACACACTGGACATGTTGCATAAATCATGTCAATAAGCGATTTGCTTAGTTTTTGGAACAGATGTCAATTTAGGAATCAGCCCTATGAGTAGAAAGAAAAAACAGAAATTCTTACATTACAAATAAAGGTTTTTACACTAAGAACATTAACTTCTCTACCACACAACGTCGGAAGGCAGGTCCAGAAAGGTTGGACACACCTACTCGTTCAAGGGTTTTTCTTTATTTTTACTATTTTCTACATTGTAGAATAATAGTGAAGACATCAAAACTGTGAAATAACACATATAGAATCATGTAGTAACCCAAAAAAGTGTTAAACAAATCAAAATATATTTTAGATGTTAGATTCTTCAAAGTAGCCACCCTTTGCCTTGATGACAGCTTTGCACACGCTTGGCATTCTCTCAACCAGCTTCACCTGGAATGCTTTTCCAACAGTCTTGCTGAGCACTTATTGGCTGCTTTTCCTTCACTCTGCGGTCCAATTCATCCCAAACCATCTCAATTGGGTTGAGGTCGAGTGATTTTGGAGGCCAGGTCATCTGATGCAGCACTCCATCACTCTCCTTATTGGTCAAATAGCCCTTACACAGCCTGGAGGTGTGCTGGGTCATTGTCCTGTTGAAAAACACATGATAGTCCCACTAAGCGCAAACCAGATGGAATGGCGTATCGCTGCAGAATGCTGTGGTAGCCATGCTGGTTAAGTGTGCCTTGAATTCTAAATAAATCACAGACAGTGTCACCAGCAAAGCACCCCCACACCATCACTCCTCCTCCTCCATGCTTCACGGTGGGAACCGCACATGCGCAGATCATCCGTTCACCTACTCTGCGTCTCACAAAGACACAGCGGTTGGAACTAAAAACCTCAAATTTGGACTCATCAGACCAAATGACAGATTTCCACCAGTCTAATGTCCATTGCTCGTGTTTCTTGGCCCAAGCAAGTCTCTTCTTCTTACTGGTGTCCTTTAGTAGTTGTTTCTTTGTAGCAATTTGACCATGAAGGCCTGATTCACACAGTCTCCTCTGAACAGTTGATGTTGAGATGTGTCTGTTACTTGAACTCCGTGAAGCATTTATTTGGGCTGCAATTTCTGAGGCTGGTAACTCTAATGAACTTATCCTCTGCAGCAGAAGTAACTCTGGGTCTTCCTTTCCTATGGCGGTCCTCATGAGAGCCAGTTTCATCATAGCGCTTGATTGTTTTTGCAACTGCACTTGAAGAAACGTTCATAGTAATGATGGACTGTCATTTCTCTTTGCTTATTTGAGCTGTTCTTGCCATAATATGGACTTGGTCTTTTACCAAATAGGGCTATCTTCTGTATACCTTGTCACAACACAACTGATTGGCTCAAACGCATTAAGAAGGAAAGAAATTCCACAAATTAACTTTTAACAAGGCACACCTGTTAATTGAAATGCATTCCAGGTGACAACCTCATGAAGCTGGTTGAGAGAATGCCAAAAGTGTGCAAAGCTGTCATCAAGGCAAAGGGTGGCTACTTTTTTTTTTTTTTTTTTTTTTACTTTGAAGAATCTCAAATATAAAATATATTTTGATTTGTTTAACACTCTTTTGGTCACTACATGATTCCATATGCGTTATTTCATAGTTTTGATGTCTTCACTATTATTCTACAATATAGAAAATAGTAAAAATAAAGAAAAACCCTGGAATGAGTAGGTGTGTCCAAACGTTTGACTGGTACTGTATATTCAGCATTACATATGGCACTAGATCCTCTCAGAGCCTTCCTTTCTATACCTTCCAGCAGCTCCACAGGGACGTCCTGGACAAACTGCTCCCACCATCGCCGTGAAGACTGCTTGGACGTCCACTCCTGGATGTCAAACTTACACAGCCGTCCAGCCAGGTACATGACTGCTACTGCTATGATCTCTGGTTCCCACTGCAGGGACAGCATGGTGCACAGACTGGACAGAGGTAGGAACAGAGAGAACCGTTTAGATGTGGAGGCAAATACAGTCCTATAATACTACTCAATGAATACAGTAAGATGAGAGAAGGTGAGAACCAACTACTGTAAGGTGAGGCACTATATGACAGGACACAGGAATATAAATAGGAGACCTGTAACATTATTAACATTCAAGCCTTCAGGTCAGACTGTAAATCAGGAGAATAGGAGTCCTAACTACTGTGTTATGTTTCGCCCACCTGTCGTTGACGAAGGTCCATGCCATCTGCACCAGCTTCTGAACTTTGGTTTTGTCACCTAGAACGGAAAAAAAAAAAAGGACCGTTGGAAATTAAGTTAGACATGAAGGGTTGGAAATGAAGGGTTGGAAATGAAGGGTTGGAAATGAAGGGTTGGAATTGAAGGGTTGGAATTGAAGAGTTAGAAATGAAGAGTTAGGAATGAAGAGTTAGGAATGAAGTCAAACTAAGATGGAAACGCCACCTTTCAGACCTTTGAGCTGCTTGGCGTATCTCAGGAGGAACATGTAAGGGTGCTCCACCTGCAGGTCAAACTTGATCGTCTGTAGCAGAATCCTCTCTAGCACCATCACCTCTTCCTGTTGATGGCGGAAATCCTACGACACATCCCAGGAAACACAAGAGCGTAAAGTAAGGAAAACACAAGGGCTTTTCACACTACTACACAATCAAGCTGTACTGAGCTGGCCTGGTTAAGCATTCACCATAATCGTGAAGGTGCATATGGAGGAATTCAGATATGACGTAATTGTTTTGGCACTACCCAGAGAGTTTTTAAACTATGGCGCGCAACATGGTTCAATGTGCCAATAAATCGGCACAATCTACTTTTTCGTTTTTTTCAAATTGCCGCCATCTTGGAGCTAATTGGGATCAAGTTTACTGTGCTAATGCCGATACAAAAAAAAAAGCCTAATGGAGAGCACTGTATAATATGACAAACGTCACAAATGAGGCATTTGTGTTAAGTACATGGGGGCTGCCATATTTATGCATGGTTGGAACTGTGCTGAAGGACAATGTGAAAAGAAAAGCATATTATCAAGCCAGCACAGTTTGGTTTGGGTCAGCACGTGTGAAAAGGGTACCAGCAGGACTTCACTGTACCTAAAAACAGAAGAAGGAGAAGTAAATGAAGTAAGATATCTCTCACTTTTGGGTCGTCTCCAAACTGGGCAAACTGTACGTCGTTCAGTAAGCTGCGAGCCGTCTTGATGATGTCTTTACATTTCTTAGGAGTCTCCTCCACTTTCCCAGCCAGGAAGAGACAACACGCACCGGTCACCTGGAGACATAGTTCCTTCAGAAAGTGTTCACACCCCTTGACTTATTCCACATTTTGTTGTGTTACAGCCTGAATTCAAAATTGATTAAATATATGTTTTCCATCTACACACAATACCCCATCATGAGAAAGTGAAAACATGATTTTAGACATTTTAGCAAATGTATTGAAAATGAAATACAGAAATATCTAATTTACATAAGTATTCACACCCGAGTCAATACATGTTAGAATCACCTTTGTCAGTGATTACAGCTGTGAGTCTTTCTGGGTAAGTCTCTAAGAGCTTTGCACACCTGGATTGTACAATATTTGCACAATTGCACAAGCTCTGTCAAGTTGGTTGTTGATCATTGCCAAACATCCATTTTACATTTACGTCATTTAGCAGACGCTCTTATCCAGAGCGACTTACAAATTGGTGCATTCACCTTATGATAGCCAGTGGGACAACCACTTTACTTTTTTTCATTTTTTTTCATTGGGGGGATAGAAGGATTACTTTTATACTATCCCAGGTATTCCTATTATTATATAGTATTATTTTCAAGTCTTGCCATTAATATTCAAGGCGATTTAGGTCGAAACGGTAACTAGGCCACTCAGGAACATTTAAATGTCGTCTTGGTAAGCAACTCCAGTGTATATTTGGCCTTGTGTTTAAGGTTATTGTCCTGCTGAAAGGTGAATTCATCTCACAATGTCTGGTGGAAAGCAGACTGAACCAGGTTTTCCTCTAGGATTTTGCCAATGCTTAGCTCCATTCCATTTATTTATATCCTGAAAAACTCCCCAGTCCTTAACGATGACAAGCATACCCATAACATGATGCAGCCACCACTATGCTAGAAAATATGGAGAGTGGTACTCAGTAATGTGTTGTATTGGATTTGCTCCAAACATAACACTTTCTATTCAGGACAAAAAGTTAAAGTGGCAATATGTAACTTTTTAGGAGACCCGACCAAATTCACATAGAAATGTGAGTTATAGATGTATTATTCTACTTGAAAGCCAGTCTAAGAAGCGGTAGATCTGTTCTATGTGTGCTATTTCTATGCTTCCCGTTCCTAAGTTTTGATTTTGCGTCTTTTACTTTCGGTTTTGTACACCAGTTTCAAACAGCTGAAAATACAATATTTTTTGTTTATGGACAATATATTTCCCAGCGGTTTAGATGGTACAATGATTCTCTATACTATACTAGCTTATTTTGTCACATAAACTGAAATTAGGGGAACTATTAAGAGTTTTAGCAACCAGGAAATGGCGGAGCGATTGCTGCATAGTGCAACTTTAATTGCTTTGCCACACTTTTTGCAGTATTACTTTAGTGCCTTGTTGCAAACAGGATGAATGTTTTGGATTTTTTTAAAATGATGTACAGGTTTCCTTCTTTTCACTCTGTCAATTAGGTTAGTATTGTGGAGTAACTACAATGTTGTTGATCCATCCTCAATGTTCTCCTATCACAGCCATTCAACTCTGTAACTGTTTTAAAGTCGCCATCGGCAACAGAGTTAGAAAGGACGCCTGTATCTTTGTAGTGACTGGGTGTATTGATACAGCATCCAAAGTGTAATTAATAACTTCACCATGCTCAAAGGGATATTCAATGTCTGCCGTTCTTTGCGAGGCATTGGAAAACCTCCCTGGTGTTTGTGGTTGAAATTCACTGCACGACTGAGAGACCTTACAGATAATTGTATGTGTGGGGTTAAACGCTATTATTGTACACAGAGTGAGAGTCCATGCAACTTATTATGTGACTTGTTAAGCACGTTTTTACTCCTGAACCTATTTAAGCTTGCCATAACAAAGGCGTTGAATACTTATTGACTTAAGACGTTTCATTTTTAATGAATTTGTAAAAATGTCTAAAAACATAACTCAACTTTGACATTATGGGGTATTGTGTGTAAGCCAGTGACCCAAAATCTAAATGAAATCAATTTTAAATTCAGGCTGTAAGACAACAAAATGTGGAAAAAGTCTAGGGGTGTGAATACTCTCTGAAGGCACTGTACACAAGTCTCACACACCATTTAATACCATTTAAATACCAGCACATTAGACAGTACCTCTAGGTATGCACCACTGAGATTAAAAAGTTGACAACACGACCGTGTACAATTATTCTGATTCGTGAAGGCAAGTATTGCACAAGTGTAGCATTGCAAAGTCGCTTTGGATAAGTGTGTCTGGATAAGTGTGTCTGGATAAGTGTGTCTGGATAAGTGTGTCTGCTAAATGATGTAGTACTAATGAACACTGCAGAAATGCCTTATGCATACTGACACCAGTAATGCAATGGCTATACTCACATATCTGGGGAACTGTTTGAAGGAGTGAAACATGTAGAAGCGGTGGAAGTATATGATACCTGTTGCCAGGGTGTCATAATGTCTGATGACAGAGTTCAGGTTAAATTCAACAAATGAGGAGTTTGACTTGAAACCGTTTTTTATAGTTCTAAAATGTCAAAACTAAAAAAAAAAATACCCTAATTGAATATACACTGAGTGTACAAAAAATTAAAGACACTTGGTCTTTCCATGACATAGCCTGACCAGGTGAAAGCTATGATCCCTTATTGATGTCACTTGTTATATCCACTTCAATCAGTGTAGATGAAGGGGAGGAAACAGGTTAATTAATGATTTTTAAGCCTTGAGACAATTGAGACATGGATTGTGTATGTGTGCCATTCAGAGGGTGAATGGGCAAGACAAAAGATTTAAGTGCCTTTGAACGGGGTATGGTAGTAGGTGCCAGGCGCACCGGTTTGTGTCAAGAACTGCAACGCTGCTGGGTTTTTGACACTCAGCAGTTTCCTGTGTATATCAAGAGTGGTCCACCACCCAAAGGACATCCAGCCAACTTGACACAACTGTGGGAAGCATTGGAGTCAACATGGGCCAGCATCCCTGTGGCCCGATGAATTGAGGCTGCTCTGATGGCAAAAGTGGGGGTGCAACTAAATATTAGGAAGGTGTCCTTAATGTTTTGTACACTCAGTACACACACACACACATATATTCACTACCAGTCAAAAGTTTGGACACACCTACTCATTCAAGGGTTTTTCTTTATTTTTACTATTTTCTACATTGTACAATAGTAGTGAAGACATCAAAACTATGAAATAACACATATGGAATTATGTAGTAACCAAAAAAGTATTTCAACAAATATATTTTAGATTCTTCAAATAGCCACCCTTTGCGTTGATGACAGCTTTGCACACTCTTGGCATTCTCTCAACCAGCTTCATGAGGTAGTCAACTGGAATGCATTTCAATTAACAGGTGTGCTTTCTTAAAAGTTAATTTGTGGAATGTCTTTCCTTCTTAATGCGTTTGAGCCAATCAGTTGTGTTGTGACAAGGTAGGGTTGGTATACAGAAGATAGCCCTACTTGGTAAAAGACCAATTCCATATTATGGCAAGAACAGCTCAAATAAGCAAAGAGAAACGACAGTCCATCATTACTTTAAGACATGAAGGTCAGTCAATATGGAACATTTCAAGAACTTTTAAAGTTTCTTCAAGTGCAGTTGCAAAAACCATCAAGCGCTATGATGAAACTGGATCTCATGAGGACCGCCACAGGAATGGAAGACCCAGAGTTACCTCTGCTGCAGAGGATAAGTTCATTAGAGTTACCAGCCTCAGAAATTGCAGCCCAAGTAAATGCTTCACAGAGTTCAAGTAACAGACACATCTCAACATCAACTGTTCAGAGACTGTGTGAATCAGGTCTTCATGGTTGAATTGCTGCAAAGAAACCACTACTAAAGGACACCAATAAGAAGAAGAGACCTGCTAGGGCCAAGAAACACGAGCAATGGACATTAGACCGGTGGAAGTTTGTCCTTGACTCCAAATTTGAGATTTTTGGTCTTTGTGAGACGTGGTGTGGGTGAACGGATGATCACCGCACATGTATTTCCCACTGTAAAGCATAGAGGAGGTGGTGTTATGGTGTGGGGGTGCTTTGCTGGTGACACTGTCTGTGATTTATTTAGAATTCAAGGCACACTTAACCAGCATGGCTACCACACCATTCTGCAACGATACGCCATCCCATCTGGTTTGGGCTTAGTGGGACTATCATTTGTTTTTCAACAGGACAATGACCCAACACACCTCCAGGCTGTGTAAGGGCTATTTGACCAAAAAGGAGAGTGATGGACTGCTGCATCAGATGACCTGGCCTCCAAAATCACCCGACCTCAACCCAATTGAGATGGTTTGGGATGTGTCGGACTGCAGAGTGAAGCAAAAGCAGGCAACAAGTGCTCAGCATATGTGGGAACTCCTTCAAGACTGTTTGAAAAGCATTCCTCATGAAGTTGGTTGAGAGAATGCCAAGAGTGTGCAAAGTTGTCATCAAGGCAAAGGGTGGCTACTTTGAAGAATCTCAAATATAAAATATATTTTGATTTGTTTAAAACTTTTTGGGTTTCTACAAGATTCCATATGTGTTATTTCATAGTTTTGATGTCTTCACTATTATTCTACAATGTAGAAAATAGTAAAACTAAAGAAAAACCCTTGAACGAGTAGGTGTATCCAAACTTTTGACTGGTACTATATATATATATACAATTGGAAATATTTATCATATTCCTCATGTATGGTTATATAGTGATGTCACTGACCACTGCCCCTATATATAGGACTTTCCTATATCTGGTGTGTAAAAGGATACAGTCCGAGTCTGGTCCCCACATCAAATATGAACCGGGCCCCCTCCCTGCGGTACCGGGCCTCTGTTGCCGGGTCCAGGCCCTCGGACTGGGACGGGGTGTGGGCCAGGTCCTTTTTGTCCCAGTACCAGCATGGCTTGATATGGTCCAGGAAGGCCTGACCACTGGAGGGGTGGTTGTTTTCCTTCATCTGGTGAAGAGAGGAGGATGATGGAGCCGCTGAACTAGAAGACTGGCAACAGAGGAGGAAGGGATGATTCACAGCATGAATGAATGGTGTATTGTCATCTTGGATGAAGAAATAGTGTAGCTAGTAAGCTAGCTAGAGTTATAAAAACGAAACATATCACAAACATATAGTGTTGTAAGCTAGCTAGAAAGATGTTTACCTGTATCATTCTAGCTAGCTTACTAGCTTTCAGGCCGAGGTTGCTAACGTTAGCTAAGTTAACTTGCTAAACTAACTTTAGCACTCCCTCGAGAGGCTAACGTTAGCTAGCTAATGACTTTAGAACTAATCCAAAACACACGCATTTCGAAAGTACATGGTCTAAAATCAGAAAAGAATGACGATTACCTTTATCATGTAGACTTAATAATGAGTAACACTACCAACAATCGATTAACTCGTTTTAAATTTATATTGAATTAGTCATCGAAAACGGTCCCCATCGTAACATGGGCGCCGCCATTTTGTTTTACGTCAGAAGCCGGTGCGGGGGTTGTATGCGTGCGCAGTCGCGCTTTGGACAAAATGATCCACTAGAGGGCGACAGAGAACTACTAATGTTGATGACTCCACCACAGATATTTCACCGGATGTACCAAATCATGAGAAAACAAAAAGAGAATTACTTGACACATTGGAAAGAATTAACAAAACATCTGAGCAAACTAGAATGCTATTTTGCCCTAAACAGAGAGTAGACAGTGGCAGAATACCTGACCACTGTGACTGACCCAAACTTATGGAAATCTTTGACTATATACAGAGACAGACTCAGTGAGCATAGCCTTGCTATTGAGAAAGGCCGCCCACAAAATGAGGTGGAAACTGAGCTGCACTTCCTAACCTCCTGCCTAATGTATGACCATATTAGAGACAAATATTTCCCTCAGATTACACAGACCCACAAAGAATTAGAAAACAAACCCAATTTTGATAAACTCCCATATCTATTGGGTGAAATACCACACTGTGCCATCACAGCAGCACGATTTGTGACCTATTGCCACAAGAAAAGGGCAACCAGTGAAGAACAAACACCTTTTGTACTTTAACTATTTGCACATAATACATTTACATTTTAGTCATTTAGCAGACGCTCTTATCCAGAGCGACTTACAGTTAGTGAATACATATTTTTTTATACTGGCCCCCCGTGGGAATCGAACCCACAACCCTGCCATTATATAACATTTGAAATGTCTTTATTCTTTTGGAACTTTTGTGAGTCTAATGTTTACTGTTAACTTTTTAATTGTTTATTTCACTTTGGTTTGTTATCTATTTCACTTGCTTTGGCAATGTAAACGTCTGTTTCCCATGCCAATAAAGCGCTTAAATTGAAATTGAATTGTATGAATGTGAATTATCCGGTTGGCGTTTCCCTCATTACCAAATTTGGTGATGAGAGGAAGCCCAGTGGCCGGCAGTGGAAGAAGATGGAGCGAGATGGATTTTGGTCGACATTCTGCTAATTTTCTCATCGATGAAACATTTGATCTCCATACAGTTTTCTGTTTCCAAAACTAGAATCTGTAACAAACAGAGTGGACTTTTTGTAGACATTACCCTTTGCCAAAGTTTCTTAAAATTGCGTTGTTTAGAAGGAATGCAAGGGCGAATTAAATTATTGCACACAAGCGCTTCACAGAGTATGCGTTCCCTAACGGAAATATGCAACAAATACTACAACGCTAGGATCTCACTAGCTCGTGCTTGGCTCTGCCCACCTCCTTGCTTGTTCTGCCCACTATGAAGAATTTACTCCAATTGGAAACGACAGGTTGTGGTCTATCTAGAGTTAGTTATACAAATCTTTGCCTCTACCAGGGTTCCTTTCTGACGCCCGGCCCAGAAAGACAAGACGGCCACATAGAGAAGTCAGATTTTAAAAATCCTAATAAGACACTTTTTTCCATCACTCACAGCCGAAAATATTCAAATGTTATATTCATCCAATGCAGTGGCGGCTCAAGGGGGGCAATTTTTCTGATGATTTAGGTGACCTACACACATTTTAAAAAAGATATGTCCAGCAACAACATGAAGACAGGGGCAGCATATAAGTCAATACCAGAAGCATTTATTGACTGATCTCAAAAGTGTTGGCTTACAAAAGCAAAATAAGTTATCACAGTAAAAATAATCAAGGGTGTTCTTTCACATTCCTCAACACTGCATAAACAATATGCATTTCCATAAAACACCTCATCTAATTGTGCCACAAAGTTGACAAGTCCAAGAAAAATACCAGGGTTGGTGGATCCCTCAGTTTCATCTTTGCCTCGCAAAGCTAACTCAAACACTCCGCAAAACTTCACACACTGGATTAGCCGGCTGAGGATGTGGCGGTTCTTGCTAACCTCATCGTTGTGGCGGCGGACAGCTAGCCTGTATCCCTCATCCAGTTGAGTGGCAATGTTCACTCTCCCCAAAGCAGACAATCTCAAACAGCTATCCATGTGGGTCTTTGACAGCTCATGTTTCTTAATCTTTTCTGAAAGATGGTGCATGTCCGTTACACCAGTCGCTGTCCAAGCGGTGCTGTCTGCCGTGCCGCCTTCAGGGTGAAAGAGTAAGCAGGGGTAGCAGAAGACTGCATTAGCTACATCGCAGCCTGCTAGCCAGGTTTTTCGTTCGTACCAATTTTTGGAAAATCCTCGGGTGAAGGACTTTCCCCCTTTAGTAGAAACCTGTTGAATTATTAAATTTGGTCTGGGAGGTCCTAATTGTTTCGTTGCCAATTTATCTTGATTTGTTCGCCGACAAAAAGGAACTTCTTTCAAAGAGACAATCGAGTTGCACTGAACGCTAGCCATCTTGACAGTAGTACGTGAATTGATTGACGCTGCTACCCGCTCTTTTCTTAGTTACGTTCATGGTTATGTTACGTATGACGAAAGCGCGTAAGTGCAAGCCCTCCCGGAACCCATAGAGATTGTATTGAAAGCTCTGATATTTGAAAAAAAAAGATTTTACATGAGAGTCTATGAGAGACTTCTGGGGCGATTTTCAACCTGACTGAAATCGCCCCAAAAGGGGCGGGGCCATTTGAAGCACGACTTTAGCCTGATTGCACATTTAGTGGCAGATCAGACGTCTAGATTAGAACACTGATAACTACTGTTGCCGTGATATAATTGATTAGAAAAAAAATCCCTTCCTTTTCCCGTTTGGCAGTGCGTCGCCCATTTCGCCCTAATGAACACACCGCCCCTGATCCAATGTCTGGAATGTTTATTGATGATGTCGTCGCTGCTCACGCTGCTCCCCACTGATGCAGCGTTCAGAACAACTGGGAACTCGTAAATCTCTGACTTCCTACTTCAATGCGTTCAAGACAACTGGGAAATCAGGAAAAAAACGAGCTCTGACTGGGAAAAATCGTTTTTTAAAGGTCTTTCTAGAGCTCCGACTTTCCGACCTGCCGATCACTGTCGTCATGATTTGACCTCGTTTTTTCAGAGTTCCCAGTTGTCTTGAAAGCACAATGAGTGCTAGTGCGCATGTGCTGTTGGTCCATATAACCGGATGCAACCTGGATATAGACGGTCCATGAATCGGCGTATAAAACCTGAGTAGATTACCTTGAAAACAAAAGATCGGACATTTTGGACGCAGTCTCCCAATTCTTATTATACTTCAGTAAGAGGAGCTCAATGGTCAGTCCGAGTTCATGAATGGATAAATTAATAAATCAATCAGTGGTGATGCGTCATTCAGGGCAATTGGGCCACGGCCCCGCCACTTTCCAGAAGATGTTTTGCATGTTATTCTGGCATTCATTCGTGTCTCAATATTATATAGCTAGCAAACAATGTAAATAAAGTCATTGCTTGAGTTAATGAGCAGCGCACTCGACTCCTCTCTGTTTTATTTGAGTAAGGCGGTTCCAGAATGCAGCTGTTTCAGCCTCGCTCAGTTCCTTCTGTGGCAGAGGGGCAGCCAGAGTATGCACAGACGGAAGCCATCGTTGATCTTCTTTGGTTTGCGCGTGATTGGCTCAGGGTGATGTCACTCACAACACCGCAAGCACCTACTGGGAGAGCCCACTGATGGCCAGGCAGCTTCTGCCCCCTTGGGTGCTGTCATAGAGTTAGGTTTGGCAGTGCCCGTCCAAGGAGGCTCAAGGTCCATTGGCCACAGATAAGTCAACGTCTTTTCTCCGGTAACTTTGATTGGACTGATGTGTGTCAACTTCATTGTTCACCACGGCCAGCTGAAAAGTTATCATGTTGACTATCTCCTAGCAAATCAACTTAGCGATATGAAGGAAATGCAGAGATAAACCGTCTCGGTGCTCATCAGCCACTAAACATTGACACAAGGCCATCCATTAAAATAAAGCAAGCTGGGGAAAAAAAGATTCAACTGTGGTTGGTGGTGGATGGAAGCAGTGGCTAACATCTGTTTTGAGGTAGCTATATGACGTGGCTTGTTGTTAATGTTTGATGTCAGACTGTTATACCCATGGAACTGGAGCTATAGATGAAGCACTCACTAAGTCGCTCTGGATAAGAGCATCTGCTAAATGACTCAAATGTAAAAATTTTAATGAAGCGAGGGAGTAACTTAATACATTTTGTTGCTTTATTCTTAACCGGAGCATCTTGGTTACAGGCAGGCAGACGCACTCAGAACGGTGTTTTGGCTGCATCCCAATACTGTAACAATTAAGCAATATTGTAGACCCATGCAGAATTTTACAATGGGAAGTAAACTGATCATAACCGAATGTTATAACGTTTGTGTGTGTAGTGGTTATGGGGCATATTAGCTTTTTTGATTGAGTTTACCCCATCGATATTTTCATGTTAAAATCGCCACTGGAATCAATTCATTAATTTACTACTGGGTGAATGGATGAATATACACTACCGTTCAAAAGTTTGGGGTCACTTAGAAATGTCCTTGTTTTCGAAAGAAAAGCAATTTTTTTGTCCATTAAAATAACATCAAATTGATCAGAAATACAGTGTAGACATTGTTAATGTTGTAAATGGCTATTGTAGCTGGAAACGGCTGATTTTTAATGGAATATCTACATAGGCGTACAGAGGCCCATTATCAGCAACCATCAGTCCTGTGTTCCAATGGCACGTTGTGTTTGCTAATCCAAGTTTATCATTTTAAAAGGCTAATTGATCATTAGAAAACCCTTTTGCAATTATGTTAGCACTGCTGAAAACTGTTGTGCTGATTAAAGGAGCAATAAAACTGGCCTTCTTGAGACTAGTTGAGTATCTGGAGCATCAGCAATTGTGGGTTCGATTACAGGCTCAAAATGGCCAGAAACAAATAACTTTCTTCTGAAACTCATCAGTCTATTCTTGTTCTGAGAAATGAAGGCTATTCCATGCGAGAAATTGCCAAGAAACTGAAGATCTCGTACAACACTGTGTACTACTCCCTTCACAGAACAGCGCAAACTGGCTCTAACCAGAATAGAAAGAGGAGTGGGAGGCCCCGGTGCACAACTGAGCAAGAGGACAAATACATTAGAGTGTCTAGTTTGAGAAACAGGCGCCTCACAGGTCCTCAACTGGCAGCTTCATTAAATAGTACCCGCAAAACACCAGTCTCAAAGTCAACAGTGAAGAGGCGACTCCAGGATGTTGATCTTCTAGGCAGAGTTGCAAAGAGAAAGCCATATCTCAGACTGCCCATCTTAATCTTTTATTTTTATTGGCCAGTCTGAGATATGGCTTTTTCAGCTGTGCTAACATAATTGTAAAAAGGTTTTCTAATGATCAATTAGCCTTTTAAAATGATAAACTTGGATTAGCAAACACAACGTGCCATTGGAACACAGGACTGATGGTTGCTGATAATGGGCCTCTGTACGCCTATGTAGATATTCCCTTAAAAATCAGCCATTTCCAGCTACAATAGCCATTTACAACATTAACAATGTCTACACTGTTTTTCTGATCAATTTGATGTTATTTTAATGGACAAAATAATAGATTTTATTTAAAAAACAAGGACATTTCTAAGTGACCCCAAACTTTGAACGGTAGTGTATATGGTTTGCTTTGGATTGTCTAGTTGCCTCTTTTACTGATGACATTACAGAAATCACGTTATTCATCGAGGGACAAACTAGGCCCAGTGCACAATCAAGTTTATAGATTTGGCTAATACATCAGTCCATATTGGGCAATGTGTTTGCAATTTCAGAGTTGACTAGAATAGTGAAAAACTATTTTCCCCATCACTCAAGTTTCAGTCAAAAAAAAAATCATCTGATTTTGTATTTGGTTGAAGGAAGGAGATAAATTGCTCCTGTCACAACTAATGTGTGTAGTTTATGTCCAAGAACATGAGGCAATCCGCTCCCAATAACCTCCCCATTATCTCTGTCAACTCCCAGAGAACAGACAGCGTTGAAACATTTACTTAATCCCAATTAAAAATCTGGAATCTGCATGTATTATTAACCCCTTCTCAGACAAAGCCTTTTAACAGTGGGAAGAGTTGTCACGTTGTGTGCCATGGGGCCACTGTTACAAGCCTTGTCTGGTTGTTTGTTGCCCATAGCAAGAGATCTTAATCTGTCACTCAGGCCGTAGGATACACACACACACACACACACACACACACACACACACACACACACACAAACACACACACACACACACACACACACACACACACACACACACACACTCCGTACACAGTAAATCAGCTCATGAATAATATACTCCTATCCTCTTTATTAATATTAAACACTGCATAATAAGGCACTATAAGCAAATCCCAGAGCAATATTCATATTAACTGTGATGTGTCCCTACAGTGGACCTCTCTTTGTTGTCTCAGTGTCCTTTTTCACATGATGTTAAATTATTTAACCTTTACTGTGAGCGCCACAAATATTGGGACAGTGACAATTATTTTGCTGTTTTGACTCTGTACTCCAGCACGGTGGATTTTTGCAATGATACAACGACTATGAAGTTAAAGTGCAGACTGTCAGCTTTAATTTGAGGGTATTTTCATCCATATAGGGTGAACCATTTAGAAATTACAGCACTTTTTGTATGTAGTCCCTCCCATTTTAGGAGACCAAAAGTATTGGGACAAATTCACTTATACAGTATGTGTATTAAAGTAGTCAACAGTTTAGTATTTGGTCCCATATTCCTAGCACACAATGACTACATCAAGCTTGTGACTCTACACATTTGTTGGCTGCATTTGCTGTTTGTTTTGGTTGTGTTTCAGATTATTTTGTGCCGAATAGAAATGATTGGTAAATAATGCATTGTGTCATTTTGGAGTCACTTTTACTGTAAATAAGAATATAATATGTTTCTAAACACTTCTACATTAATGTAGATGTTACCATGATTATGGATAGTCCTGAATGAATCGTGAATCATGATTAGTGAAAAAGTTACAGATGCATAAATATCATACCCCCCCCCCCAACCTCCCCTGTTATTGTAATGGTAAGAGGTTTGCATTTTTAGAGAGGGGGTGGGGGGGGGGGGGGGGGGTCATGATATTCATGCCTCTGTAACTTTTTCACTCATCGTTATTCACAATTCATTCAGGACTACCAAAGCGCTCACTGTTGCCCCTAATGACCATTGCCCGACATCCTCAGACATTGATAGACGTCGAGTACTGACTTGTATCACAGCTGACCTGGCTGAATATAGAAGTATTTAGAAACATATTATATTCTTATTTACAATAAAAGCGACTCCAAAATGACACAATACATTATTTACCATTAATTTCTATTGGGCACAAAATAATCTGAAACACAACCAAAACAAACAGAAAATGCAACCAACAAGTTTGTATAATAATAATAATAATATGCCATTTAGCAGACGCTTTTATCCAAAGCGACTTACAGTCGTGCGTGCATACATTTTTGTGTATGGGTGGTCCCGGGGATCGAACCCACTACCTTGGCGTTACAAGCGCCGTGCTCTACCAGCTGAGCTACAGAGGACCACTGTATAGTCACAAGCTTCATGTAATCATTGCGTGCTAGGAATATGTGGCCTAATACTAAACTTTTGACTACTTTAATACACATATAAGGGAATTTGTCCCAATACTTTTGGTCCCTTAAAATGGGGGGACTATGTACAAAAAGTGCTGTAAATTCGAAACGGTTCAACCTATACCCTCAAATTGAAGCTGACAGGCTGCACATTGATCCCATAGTCAATGTATAATTTCAAATCCAAAGTGCTGGAGACAAAACAAGCAAAAATGTGTCGCTGTCCCAGTACTTTTGGAGCTCACTGTAAATCGCATTGCACTTGGCTGCTTTTATGTTTTTGCTATTACGATTGGGACTCCGTAAAGATCCCAGGATCTTTGGAAATGTTCATTGCTAGATTGCATTGATGCACTTATGTTCTGTTATTATTCAATAGCATTTCCATGACCATACTTAAAATGTTTAGCCCTTACTGTAAAGCCCTTATGCCCTTAGCTTTACAGTCATTTCCCATTCCCTGTGTTGAATGCCCTCCAGTGTTTCAGTTACTCTACTGTCATGGTCGTTCCCTGACACAGTACTCACACAGCCCTGACACGCAACACTCGTCTCCTCAGAAGCAAAACTTTGGACTTAAAACCTTTCCTGTGTCCACAAGCAGTATGTTGTGGTGTCTTGGCCCGATGCTACCGGGCTATAACTGCCTTTGCCCCGAGCCAACAGCAATCTGCCATCATGGAGCTATACTGATGTTTTATTGAGGAACCCAAGGGGTAAGGAGCAGGGAGCTGGGACTCAGGGAGCCGGAGGGATCATGGTAAGAGTGTGTAACTTTGGAGTTGTTGTCTTCCAGCAAATAGGATGCATCTGCTGAGGTCTCTCTCTCTCTCTCTCTCTCTCTCTCTCTCTCTCTCTCTCTCTCTCTCTCTCTCTCTCTCTCTCTTCTCTCTGTCTCTGTCTCTCTCTCTCTTTATACTGCTCAAAAAAATAAAGGGAACACTTAAACAACACAATGTAACTCCAAGTCAATCACACTTATGTGAAATCAAACTGTCCACTTAGGAAGCAACACTGATTGACAATACATTTCACATGCTGTTGTGCAAATGGAATAGACAACAGGTGGAAATTATAGGCAATTAGCAAGACACCCCCAATAAAGAAGTGGTTCTGCAGGTGGTGACCACAGACCACTTCCTGGCTGATGTTTTGGTCACTTTTGAATGCTGCCGGTGCTTTCACTCTAGTAGTAGCATGAGACGGAGTCTACAACCCACACAAGTGGCTCAGGTAGTGCAGCTCATCCAGGATGGCACATCAATGCAAGCTGTGGCAAGAAGGTTTGCTGTGTCTGTCAGCGTAGTGTCCAGAGCATGGAGGCGCTACCAGGAGACAGGCCAGTACATCAGGAGACGTGGAGGAGGCTGTAGGAGGGCAACAACCCAGCAGCAGGACCGCTACCTCCGCCTTTGTGCAAGGAGGAGCAGGAGGAGCACTGCCAGAGCCTTGCAAAATGACCTCCAGCAGGCCACAAATGTGCATGTGTCTGCTCAAACGGTCAGAAACAGACTCCATGAGGGTGGTATGAGGCCCCGACGTCCACTGTGCTTACAGCCCAACACCGTGCAGGACGTTTGGTATTTGCCAGAGAACACCAAGGTTGGCAAATTTGCCACTGGCGCCCTGTGCTCTTCACAGATGAAAGCAGGTTCACACTGAGCACATGAGACAGACATGACAGAGTATGGAGATGCCGTGGAGAACGTTCTGCTGCCTGCAACATCCTCCAGCATGACCGGTTTGGCGGTGGGTCAGTCATGGTGTGGGGTGGCATTTCTTTGGGGGGCCGCACAGCCCTCCATGTGCTCGCCAGAGGTAGCCTGACTGCCATTAGGTACCGAGATGAGATCCTCAGACCCCTTGTGAGACCATATGCTGGTGCGGTTGGCCCTGGGTTCCTCCTAATGCAAGACAATGCTAGACCTCATGTGGCTGGAGTGTGTCAACAGTTCCTGCAAGAGGAAGGCATTGATGCTATGGACTGGCCCGCCCGTTCCCCAGACCTGAATCCAATTGAGCACATCTGGGACATCATGTCTCGCTACATCCACCAATGCCACGTTGCACCACAGACTGTCCAGGAGTTGGCGGATGCTTTAGTCCAGGTCTGGGAGGAGATCCCTCAGGAGACCATCCGCCACCTCATCAGGAGCATGCCCAGGCGTTGTAGGGAGGTCATACAGGCACGTGGAGGCCACACACACTACTGAGCCTCATTTTGACTTGTTTTAAGGACATTACATCAAAGTTGGATCAGCCTGTAGTGTGGTTTTCCACTTTAATTTTGAGGGTGACTCCAAATCCAGACCTCCATGGGTTGATATATTTGATTTCCATTGATAATTTTTGTGTGATTTTGTTGTCAGCACATTCAACTATGTAAAGAAAAAAGTATTTAATAAGATTATTTCATTCATTCAGATCTAGGATGTGTTGTTTAAGTGTTCCCTTTATTTTTTTGAGCAGTGTATATATACACTACCGTTCAAAAGTTTGGGGTCACTTAGAAATGTCCTTGTTTTCGAAAGAAAAGCAATTTTTTTGTCCATTAAAATAACATCAAATTGATCAGAAATACAGTGTAGACATTGTTAATGTTGTAAATGGCTATTGTAGCTGGAAATGGCTGATTTTTTATAAAATATCTACATAGGCATACAGAGGCCCATTACCAGCAACCATCAGTCCTGTGTTCCAATGGCACGTTGTGTTTGCTAATCCAAGTTTATCATTTTAAAAGGCTATTTGATAATTAGAAAACCCTTTTGCAATTATGTTAGCACAGCTGAAAACTGTTGTGCTGATTAAAGGAGCAATAAAACTGGCCTTCTTGAAACTAGTTGAGTATCTGGAGCATCAGCAATTGTGGGTTCGATTACAGGCTCAAAATGGCCAGAAACAAATAACTTTCTTCTGAAACTCGTCAGTCTATTCTTGTTCTGAGAAATGAAGGCTATTCCATGCGAGAAATTGCCAAGAAACTGAAGATCTCGTACAACGCTGTGTACTACTCCCTTCACAGAACAGCGCAAACTGGCTCTAACCAGTATAGAAAGAGTGGGAGGCCCCGGTGCACAACTGAGCAAGAGGACAAATACATTAGAGTGTCTAGTTTGAGAAACAGACGCCTCACAGGTCCTCAACTGGCAGCTTCATTAAATAATACCCGCAAAACACAAGTCTCAACGTCAACAGTGAAGAGGCGACTCCGGGATGCTGACCTTCTAGGCAGAATTGCAAAGAAAAAGCCAAATCTCAGACTGGCCAATAAAAAGAAAAGATTAAGATGGGCAATCTGAGATATGGCTACATTTGTCTCTGTCTGTCTCTTTCTCGCTGTCTTTCTGTCTATCAATTCAGTTTAATTTTTAATTTCCTTTATTTGCATGATGCATTGATACATCATGCCAAAGCACAAGTTACATTAGAAAAATATTAACAATTATTTACAATAGAAAATGAAGAGGTAATGGAATTCAGCAAAATTATCAAGTAACAATGTTAATCGGGGGATGGGGGTGGGGGGTGGGGGGGGGGGGGGATAAATAATGGACTGCATAAAATAATACTAGCTATAGAAATGGTTAAACAGAGAATGTAAAGGCCATCATTGTAAATGAGAATATGTTCTTAATTGACCTGCCTGTTAAGATAAAGGTACAGTATATATAGATACCAGTCACTGTGTACAATGCCCTCTTCTCAAACGCTGTGATTGTTGACAACACACATATATTACCTGGAATGAACTGCAAAAAGCTCTGAAGTTGGAGACTCTTATCTCCCTCACTAACTTTAAGCATCAGTTGTCAGAGCAGCTTACCGACCACTGCACCTGTACACAGCCATTCTGAAATTAGCCCACCCAACTACCTCATCCCCATATTGTTATTTATTTTGCTCATTTGCACCCCAGTATCTCTATTTGCACATCATCTTTTGCACATCTATCATTCCAGTGTTAATACGAAATTGTAACTATTTTGCACTATGGCCTATTTATTGCCTTATCTCCATAACTTACTATATTCGCACACACTGTATATATATTTTATGTTGTATTTTTGACTTTATGTTTTGTTTACCCCATATGTAACTCTGTGTTGTTGTTTTTATCGCACTGCTTTGCTTTATCTTGGCCAGTTCGCAGTTGTAAATGAGAACTTGTTCTCAACTGTCTTACCTGGTTAAATAAAGGTTAAATAAAAAAAATAAAAAATAAAAATAAACCTATTAGATTTCCGTACACTATTTCTATGTTAGGGTCTTCTGAGGTTATGTCGATTTGAGACAGAGCTGATATGACATTTCATTTATATAAATAATGACGTCCCATCGGCAATCAGACTTCTAATGCTCTTAAAATGTACTTTCATATAATATTCATAGCAGACTATACTAAATGCTGTATACCATTGCCTCGGTTGATCCTAAATGGAAATTGTGTCCACATTAAGTTAATTTTTAATTTTATCATACTACATTTTGCAGCCACTAAAATGTCCTAATTCATATTGAACAATATAGCAATTACATTTGCTTTAGTACTTAAATTATACTTCGCTAGATATAAGATGCTCTTCATTATACAGTATGTCTCTCAAGTGTGTCATTTGGTTTCATCATCCAATCTATGATGACCAGAGAGCATTAAACTTTGATGTTATTAAAGGTGTTTTTTCTCAAGGAGGCTCTTCCCTCTGATCCTTTGCATAGTACTTGAATGACCTGATCATCCTGTCCAAATAGGAATTCTTTATGTTGGTATAGAAATCACTATTATGGCAAATTAAGTGGCATTTAAAGGAGAAATGATGTGTGGAAATGTGACAGTTGAGAGATCAACTGTTCTGAGACTCGCTAATAATGCACATGTTGTACAATGAAACCCAATGAACTAACACACAGCCACGGGGGAATGCCTAACGTCGTCATGCCAACAGAGGGTACTGTTGCTTCACAACAAGGTGGAGATTAATATGTAGGACACAGATAAACACAGGGGAGATTTCCCCTTTGACATACCTGTGCAGTATGTCTATCTGTTGTAAAACATGTAACAATGGACTGCTTTCCCATTAATTTTTATTGTTTTAAATATGAAATGTTGCTACCTCAATTAATTCAATAATCATTATAGGCCTAAATGTCTGAGTGGGTATAATTTACATTTGAGTCATTTAGCAGACGCTCTTATCCAGAGCGACTCACAGTTAGTGAGTGCATACATTTTCATACTGGCCCCCCGTGGGAAACGAACCCACAACCTTGGCGTTGCAAGCGCCATGCTCTACCAACTGAGCTACACGGGACTACGGGGGGCCAAAATGCACAACATTAAAATATATTGTCCTCACAACAATGTGTTGTTTTTTATTGCTTATTATTTATTATTGCATTAATGCCTCAATTAATTATAACCTAATGTTATTTTTGGCACAGCATTTTTTATGTAGGTCTTCGTGTCTATTTTACATATTAGCAAAATGATAAACAACTGAAACACTGCATTAGTGATAAACATAATCTTAAAGAAAAATTGCTATAGCATTTACGCAAAGCGAATGTCGGTAGCCTACTGAACGTAGAAGCAAATCTAAATTGACCAAATCACTTCTATGCGTAAGGCATAACCACAGTCTTCAAATTACTCAGGCTCAAAGTAGCCTTAATGACAGTTTAACGCTTTTTCAAAATCCACCTCATCTCATTGTGAAACCGATTTGGAACGGTTTATCTGCGCTGCATGCGCACGGGTTGCTTTGGTTTTCTCCCTATCAGTGTCCATTTGATTCCTTCCCGCACGCGCCAAACGCGCGCACTCCAGGTAAGCCAATGGGCACGCGAATCACCGCTAGTCGCCCCCACTGCCCCCCAAGTCCCCACTAATGTCTCTCTCAGCGTGGAAGTAACGTCACGCCCGCACTTGAACTTGAATTCTTATCCCATTGTACCGAGGCAACCCCAGCCACACACACACGCGGGGTCCTCCCAAAGCAACAAGACGGAAACACTGGACCTCGGCAGGTTGGAATGAGAGAAAGAGGAGGTGTTTGCCTGTAACTGGCTGTTGACTCCGTCTCCCCCCTCAACTCTTAGAGCGGAGAATTCCATGCCATTCCGTTCACCGCTGCCAAGACGCGCGCCGCGAGGACTGAATGGTGCCAAAGCTCACATCATGTAAATTAGTAGCTAATTTGTTCTAATTCTTTAAGGAAAGATCAGAGGAGAAGAAGAAGAAGTGACAGTTGAATCGACTATTGACCCATCGGGCGAAGAGTGGCATGCACCGTAGGCTACCCCAGTTGTCAACGCGCTGCAGAAGAGGGCACCTCGTCGGAATTGAAATGATCTTTATTCTCTGCCGTTATTACAATGTCCGTTGCTGTTATTAACAAAACATAACCTTACAGAAATATTTCCATGCACCTGCATGTTTCTGTTGTAGCCTAAAGCTTCCTTTGGCCATTCCAGGTATTGCATTTAGGGTGAGTGATTCTGCGATAAGAGAACTGGACAGTTGACCAGCGGTTTTTAACCCGCCTTTCAACAACCACAATAAAAACACAGTAGGCTCCTTTTCACTTACAGTAGCTTTCTGTAAGTCGTCTGAATTGGAAGCAATTTGAAAAGGTTACCGGGCACCAGACCAGCGGAGGAGCATCACGGAGCAAGCCGACCCCAAGCGCAGGTCTCCGGGCGATGCCAGAGTAGATGCAGGGGCAATGTCCCGTCGCAAGCAGGGGAACCCTCAGCACCTATCACTGTCGCAAAGAGAAACAATACGACGTGAGTATGATCACCTTACAGATCAATTGATAATAGCCTAAATGTGGGAATTTTGGATATAATATACCAGATTACATGACCATTATCACGCAATTATTAGGATGAATTTAGGCCTACATGTTTACAGTGTGATACCGGAGCAAGCAAGATACATTTTAAACAAGTATCTTATTCTATAGCATAGCTATTTATGTTTAATTGCAAACCACTTTTTTTTTATCTTTGCAAGAGGGATGGAATGGTCTGATTTTTAAGCACTCTCTTCAAGAACCTGAAAAATCAAAAGTCCAGAATAACTTTCTTTGTAAGGACCCACTGATGTCCTGAAAAATCGAGCGCGCATTCATGGTTATAACGCATTTATAGGTTAATGTTTCGGGCATATTTAACCAACAATTAATTCACATTTAAAAACCAAAATAATTGTGCAATAAAAACATACTATTTAATTTCACAATTTACAATTCCAAATGTAAAGATAATGTATTTATTCATTCTAATAGCCTATTGTTGAATCTTACATTTCTGTCTCTGTGCGTAACTGTCAACAGTCTATTAGGCATTGTGTTATTGAAATTAATTAACCAAAATTGCACTTGTGTTTGGAAGTACAATTTGTTGAGAATACATGTGACACTCATAGGCTACTGTGTGCGAGGATAAATAACATGCCATCCAGTTTGCTTGGAAGCCTTTAAAATGTTTTTGCAATTAGACTTTAGTTGTGCATAACCCCATATCATTCAATTTTATAGGAAATCACACAGACACAGACACACACACACACAACGATACTTAGAAGACATCAATAATTCCTTGGTCCTTCCGTGAAATGTGTTACCTTCATGTTCAGTCATGATTTCCCTGAGATCCTTTATTATTCAATTTAGCCCATTCAATCATGCATTTTGAGAATGGTATTGCCTATATCATTTATGCTATATTAAAACGATGTATTTATGTCAGTGTGACATGCAGGTGCATATTGATTCTATAATTATTCCAGTCTAATCCTTTCTTTCTTTTGGCCGGAGCTGCTGCGGATATTATCGGAATGTTGTGCGTTGTAGACCTGCACTTTATTAGCGAAAAGCCAAGTCTGGATACCAAGTTATTGGGAGAGGAGAAGAGCATGCGGATCTAGGTTGTAAAGAGTTAGTTGATGTTCAGGCGTCTGGTAGGCCTATAATAATTTATACTGGGAAAAGGACGGGGTATCCAAAGTACCACCAAGCTCACCAAAATGCTTGAAAACTATTTGCTTCTCATCGTGGATTCCAGGCTGGTGGATTCGGGTAGGCAGGCCTTCATTTAATTCCGTAATCATCAGTAGTTTATCGTTGTGAATTTCCCAGGCCCGATCCGTTATGTTATAGATTACGTCTGATTGAAGATTTTTGTGGGCATATGATTAAAAAACGTCAGATAATCACATTTTAAATGAATTAAATCAATCCAGAGTTTTCCCAGCGCTCTCTCCCGTTCTTAAATCCAATTTCATAGTGGCCTAATCTAGCTAATTCATAACAGAGGTCTATGATGTAATCTTGGGCAAATCTGTTTCGTGTTGAGCAGGGTTAGGTACATTCTGTCCTACACACAACCATTAACATCTAGACTAATCATTTATTCTACCTCCTTTCTACTGGATTTAACCCCTGTTTTATTAGACATTTTAATCTTGCTTTTATTCTATCATGACTTTTTAATCTTTCAGTATTTTAATCCTGAACCCCAGATATCAATACCAAATAATAATTAATAAAGCAAGTATAATCATAACAGCTTGAAGAATTCAATTTAAACAATTTATTTTTAACCAAAAGTAGTGTGCAATGTCACAAGGCTTTTTCACATTTCCCCAAGACAAAGGAAGGCCTACATTCTCAGTGTAGATCCTGTTATCGTCAGTTGTGGTGTGACCTTGCGGGTTGATGTGAGTTGTAATATCGCTGTAGCCTAGGTATGCAGCCTCCATCTGAGGTTCTCTGCTGTGCTGGGATCCCTGCTTGCTGCAGCTGGCTGGTTTCCGCTGTCAGCTCTCATACAGCAGCAGTGTTGTCTACAGGTCTGATTAATCCAATTCAAGTGTTGTGATTCTCTCTTCATAGCAGGTGAGAGTGAGAGAAGAGTCTAAAGTGGTGTCAGTTAAATAAACAACCTGGTCAGTTGCTGCAGGACCAGAACGGCAGTTTGGTATTACAGGTGTTTTTCATCAGGTGTTGTTCACAGCAACCCCCCCTCCCCCCAAGTATGCATATAATGTGCTCATGAGTATAACTGAAATAGGTACAGGCCTGTTGCCTGCGCCCACTGTATGTGTCATTAGATGACATTTATTACTGAAAGGATGGGAGATGTAACAGGTTTGTGAGAGACGCTACAACTGCATTGTAGGTTAGCTGCAGGAAAGGGTGTTATTTTCTGTCTCACAAATCACCCCGCCGTTTTTCAGTTGAAGAATCGGTGAGGGTGATGGACAGGTGAGCCCGAGGCAGGTTTGTGTTTAAGTTCATCAACAGCCCCGGGTTGCAGCACGTAACACCACAAAGGGCTCTGGGGACTTTCCAACACTATAATAACTCCTCGTCTATACACCTACGGCCCATTTGCTTACAGATCTAAATGTGTCTAAAAATTTGAAAAAGTTAGAAAATGCAGTTGACCTTCTTCAACGACAACCTCGTTATCTATAGTGAATATCTGAAACTGTGAGTGTGTGTGTGTGTGTGTGTGCGTGTGGGTGTGTATGTATTTATGTCTGGGAAGAACAGTTACTGACCTGACGTTTAGCCAGAGGATTTAAATGATTAAACTTTAACGTTAAATACAATGCAAATATTCTATGAAAGAAATGTAATTAGACTATAAACTATGAAAGAGAGAAATACAGAAAGAGAGGGAAAGAGAGAGAAAGAGAGAGAAAGAGAATTGAGAATGTTTGTGTGTGCGTCCACCTGTCCCTAAGTCTGTCTACCTGTGTCTGCATGTGTACACATAAATTGCGTGTGTGTAGTCGTGCGTGTGTCTGAGGTTTTGTGTGTGTTTGCATGTGTCCATGCCTGTATTTGAAGTATAGCACCCTGAAAATTCATCTAGCTAAATACATGTAGTGTGATCATATGTATGTAAACCGATACTGGGCGAGCTGCCTTGTATTATGCCATATCCCCCAGGTTAGCCCTGGAAGGACGGAGGTGCGTAAGAGAGGTGAAGGTGGGAGGAGGGAGGGAGAGGAGAGGAGAGGAGAGGAGAGGAGAGGAGAGGAGAGGAGAGGAGAGGAGAGGAGAGGAGAGGAGGGAGGGAGGGAGGGAGGGAGGGAGGGAGGGAGGGAGGGAGGGAGGGAGGGAGGGAGGGAGGGAGGGAGGGAAGGAAGGAAGGAAGGAAGGAAGGAAGAGGAGAGGAGAGGAGGGCGAGGAGAGGGAGGGAGGGAGGGGATAAGACCATAGGCTAAAGGACAGTGTTGGGGAGTAGTTCAACTTGTAATTTAAGGACATTTTACAGTAGCTTGGTTGTAGTTGAACTAAATTCAAATCTTGGTAGTGTTTTCATTAGTTAATGACTTTTTGGCCATGTAGGGTGTAGCTAACTACTGGAACTACACAGTACTTTTTTTGTAAAAATAAAATAAAATATAGCTGCGAGCAGCAATGAACGGGGTTCACAGGACGACAGAAAGAATCAGTTGGATAACAAAGCAAGCCCTCTATCATGTAGGAACTATCTTCCTTTATGTGCAATCAGTGAAAGCATCACCATGTTTATCTCTCAATATCACAAGGATGACACAAGTGAAGTTTAGTCTAGTGCTGTAGGTTGGTTATCTTTGAATACAGCAGGTAATCATTCTTAAAGTCATTACTTAATGTGTTGAGTTTACAATTGAAGTCGGAAGTTTACATACACCTTAGCCAAATACATTTAAACTCAGTTTTTCACAATTCCTGACATTTAATCCTAGTGAAAATTCCCTGTCTTAGGTTAGTTAGGATCACCACTTTATTTTAAGAATGTGAAATGTCAGAATAATAG
>NC_140020.1:2795310-2834638 GCF_964263955.1 Coregonus lavaretus | reverse complement strand
TTTATAGATATGTAGACTTTATAGGCTTGTAGACTTCATAGGCTTGTAGACTTTATAGGTCTATAGACTTTATAGGCCTGCAGACGTCATAGGCCTGTAGACTTCATAGACCTGTAGACTTTATAGGCCCGTAGATATTATAGGCCTATAGACTGTATAGGCCTTTAGACTTATAGGTCTGTAGACTTTATAGGTCTGTAGACGTTATAGGCTTTTGACTTTATAGGCCTTTGACTTTATAGGCCTGTAGACTTTATAGGTCTGTAGACTTTATAGGCCACTAAACTTTATAGGCCCGTAGACTTCATAGGTCTGTAGACTTTTTAGGCCTGTAGACGTTATAGGCTTTTGACTTTATAGGCCTTTGACTTTATAGGCCATTGACTTTGTAGGCCTGTAGACTTTATAGGTATGTAGACTTTAAGGCCTGTAAACTTTATAGGTCTATAGATTTTATAGGCCTGTAGACTTTATAGGTATGTAGACTTTATAGGCCTGTAAACTTTATAGGTCTATAGATTTTATAGGCCTGTAGACTTTATAGGCCTGTAAACTTTATAGGCCTTTGACTTAATAGACCTTTGACTTTATGGGCCTATGGACTTCATAGGTCTATAGACTTTATAGACCTGTAGACTTTATAGGACTGTAGACTTTATAAGTTTTAGACATTATAGGCCTGTAAACTTTATAGACCTTTGACTATAGGCCTGTAGACTTTATAGGTCTGTAGACTTTATAGGCCTTTGAATTTATATGCCTGTAGACTTTATAGGCCTGTAGACTTTATAGGCCTGTAGACCTTATAGGTCTGTAGACTTTATAGGCCTTTGACTTTATAGGCCTTTGACTTTATAGGTCTGTAGACTTTATAGGCCTTTGACTTTATAGGCCTTTGACCTTTATAGGCCTGTAGACTTTATAGGCCTTTGATTTAATAGACCTTTGACTTCATAGGCCTGAACACTTTATAGGTCTGTAGACGTTATAGGCCTGTAGACTTTATAGGTCTATAGACTTTATAGGTCTGTAGATGTTATAGGCTTTTGACTTTATAAGCCTTTGACTTTATAGGCCTGTACACTTTATAGGTCTGTAGACTTTATAGGTCTGTAGACGTTATAAGCTTTTGTCTTTATAGGCCTTTGACTTTATAGGCCATTGACTTTGTAGGCCTGTAGACTTTATAGACCTGTAAACTTTATAGGCATGTAGACTTTAAGGCCTGTAAACTTTATAGGTCTATAGACTTTATAGGCCTGTAGACTTTATATGCCTGTACACTTTATAGGCCTGTAAACTTTATACGCTTGTAGACTTTATAGGCCACTAAACTTTATAGGCCCGTAGACTTCATAGGTCCGTAGACTTTATAGGCCTGTAGGCTTTATAGGCCTGTAGACTTTATAGGCCTGTAGACTCTATAGGTCTATAGACTTTATAGGCCTGTAGACTTTATAGGCCTGTAGACTTTATAGGCCTGTAGACTTCATAGGCCTGTAGACTTTATAGGTCTGTAGACTTTATAGGTCTGTAGACGTTATAAGCTTTTGACTTTATAGGCCTTTGACTTTATAGGCCATTGACTTTATAGGCCTGTAAATTTTATAGGCCTTAACTTTATAGATATGTAGACTTTATAGGCTTGTAGACTTCATAGGCTTGTAGACTTTATAGGCCTATAGACTTTATAGGCCTGCAGACGTCATAGGCCTGTAGACTTCATAGACCTGTAGACTTTATAGGCCCGTAGATATTATAGGCCTATAGACTTTATAGGCCTGTAGACTTTATAGGTCTGTAGACTTTATAGGTCTGTAGACGTTATAGGCTTTTGACTTTATAGGCCTTTGACTTTATAGGCCTGTAGACTTTATAGGTCTGTAGACTTTATAGGTCTGTAGACGTTATAGGCTTTTGACTTTATAGGCCTTTGACTTTATAGGCCATTGACTTTGTAGGCCTGTAGACTTTATAGGTATGTAGACTTTAAGGCCTGTAAACTTTATAGGTCTATAGATTTTATAGGCCTGTAGACTTTATAGGTATGTAGACTATATAGGCCTGTAAACTTTATAGGTCTATAGATTTTATAGGCCTGTAGACTTTATAGGCCTGTAAACTTTATAGGCCTTTGACTTAATAGACCTTTGACTTTATGGGCCTATAGACTTTATAGGTCTATAGACTTTATAGACCTGTAGACTTTATAGGACTGTAGACTTTAATAGCTTGTAGACTTTATAGGTCTGTAGACTTTATAGACCTTTGACTATAGGCCTGTAGACTTTATAGGTCTGTAGACTTTATAGGCCTTTGACTTTATATGCCTGTAGACTTTATAGGCCTGTAGACTTTATAGGCCTGTAGACCTTATAGGTCTGTAGACTTTATAGGCCTTTGACTTTATAGGCCTTTGACTTTATAGGTCTGTAGACTTTATAGGCCTGTAGACTTTATAGGCCTTTGACCTTTATAGGCCTGTAGACTTTATAGGCCTTTGATTTAATAGACCTTTGACTTCATAGGCCTGAACACTTTATAGGTCTGTAGACGTTATAGGCCTGTAGACTTTATAGGTCTATAGACTTTATAGGTCTGTAGACGTTATAGGCTTTTGACTTTATAGGCCTTTGACTTTATAGGCCTGTAGACTTTATAGGTCTGTAGACTTTATAGGTCTGTAGAATTTATAAGCTTTTGTCTTTATAGGCCTTTGACTTTATAGGCCATTGACTTTGTAGGCCTGTAGACTTTATAGACCTGTAAACTTTATAGGCATGTAGACTTTAAGGCCTGTAAACTTTATAGGTCTATAGATTTTATAGGCCTGTAGACTTTATAGGTATGTAGACTTTATAGGCCTGTAAACTTTATAGGTCTATAGATTTTATAGGCCTGTAGACTTTATAGGCCTGTAAACTTTATAGGCCTTTGACTTAATAGACCTTTGACTTCATAGGCCTGTAGACTTTATAGGCCTGTAGACTTTATAGGCCTGTAGACTTTATAGGTCTGTAGACTTTATAGACCTGTAGACTTCATAGGGCTGTAGACATTATAGGTCTGTAGACTTTATATGCCTGTAGACTTTATCGGTCTGTAGACTTTATAGGCCTGTAGACATTATAGGTCTGTAGACTTTATAGGCCTGTAGACTTTATAGGCCACTAAACTTTATAGGCCCTTAGACTTCATAGGTCCGTAGACTTTATAGGCCTGTAGGCTTTATAGGCCTGTAGACTTTATAGGCCTGTAGACTTTATAGGTCTATAGACTTTATAGGCCTGTAGACTTTATAGGCCTGTAGACTTTATAGGCCTGTAGACTTTATAGGCGTTTAGACTTTATAGGCTTTTATTCATTATAGGCCTGTAAACTTTATAGGCATTTGACTTTAGAGATATGTAGACTTTATAGGCTTGTAGACTTCATAGGCTTGTAGACTTTATAGGTCTATAGACTTTATAGGCCTGCAGACGTCATAGGCCTGTAGACTTCATAGACCTGTAGACTTTATAGGCCCGTAGACATTATAGGCCTGTAGACTTTATAGGCGTTTAGACTTTATAGATATGTAGACTTTATACGCTTGTAGACTTTATAGGCCACTAAACTTTATAGGCCCGTAGACTTCATAGGTCCGTAGACTTTATAGGCCTGTAGGCTTTATAGGCCTGTAGACTTTATAGGCCTGTAGACTTTATAGGTCTATAGACTTTATAGGCCTGTAGACTTTATAGGCCTGTAGACTTTATAGGCCTGTAGACTTTATAGGCGTTTAGACTTTATAGGCTTTTAGACTTTATAGGCCTGTAAACCTTATAGGCCTTTGACTTTATAGATATGTAGACTTTATAGGTTTGTAGACTTCATAGGCTTGTAGACTTTATAGGTCTATAGACTTTTTAGGCCTGCAGACGTTATAGGCTTTTGATTTTATAGGCCTTTGACTTTATAGGCCATTGACTTTGTAGGCCTGTAGACTTTATAGGCCTGTAAACTTTATAGGTATGTAGACTTTATGGCCTGTAAACTTTATAGGTCTATAGATGTTATAGGCCTGTAGACTTTATAGGTATGTAGACTTTATAGGCCTGTAGACTTTATAGGCCTGTAGACTTTATAGGCCCGTAGACTTTATAGACCTGTAGACTTTATAGGCCTGTAAACTTTATAAGCTTTTATACTTTATAGGCCTGTAGACTTTATAGTCTTGTAGACTTTATAGGCCTTTGACTTAATAAATAATATAAATAATATGCCATTTCGCAGACGCTTTTATCCAAAGCGACTTACAGTCATGCGTGCATACATTTTTGTGTATGGGTGGTCCCGGGGATCGAACCCCCTACCTTGGCGTTACAAGCGCCGTGCTCTACCAGCTGAGCTACAGAGGACCACCTAATAGACCTTTGACTTTATAGGCCTGTAGACTTTATCGGCCTGTAGACATTATAGGCCTGTAAACTTTATAGGCCTGTAGACTTTATAGGCCTGTAGACTTTATAGCCCTGTAGACTTTATAGATATGTAGACTTTATACGCTTGTAGACTTTATAGGCCACTAAACTTTATAGGCCCGTAGACTTCATAGGTCCGTAGACTTTATAGGCCTGTAGACTTTATAAGCCTGTAGACTTTATAGGTCTATAGACTTTATAGGCCTGTAGACTTTATAGGCCTGTAGACTTTATAGGCCTGTAGACTTTATTGGCTTGTAGACTTTATAGGCGTTTAGACTTTATAGGCTTTTAGACTTTATAGGCCTGTAAACTTTATAGGCCTTTGACTTTATAGATATGTAGACTTTATAGGTTTGTAGACTTCATAGGCTTGTAGACTTTATAGGTCTATAGACTTTATAGGCCTGCAGACGTCATAGGCCTGTAGACTTCGTAGACCTGTAGACTTTATAGGCCCGTAGACATTATAGGCCTATAGACTTTATAGGCCTGTAGACTTTATAGGTCTGTAGACTTTATAGGTCTGTAGACGTCATAGGCTTTTGACTTTATAGGCCTTTGACTTTATAGGCCTGTAGACTTTATAGGTCTGTAGACTTTATAGGTCTGTAGACGTTATAGGCTTTTTACTTTATAGGCCTTTGACTTTATAGGCCATTGACTTTGTAGGCCTGTAGACTTTATAGACCTGTAAACTTTATAGGTATGTAGACTTTAAGGCCTGTAAACTTTATAGGTCTATAGATTTTATAGGCCTGTAGACTTTATAGGCCTGTAAACTTCATAGGCCTTTGACTTAATTGACCTTTGACTTTATAGGCCTGTAGACTCTATAGGTCTATAGACTTTATAGACCTGTAGACTTTATAGGCCTGTAGACTTTATAAGCTTTTAGACATTATAGGCCTGTAAACTTTATAAGCTTTTAGACTTTATAGGACTGTAGACTTTAATAGCTTGTAGACTTTATAGGCCTTTGACTTAATAGACCTTTGACTTTATAGGCCTGAAGACTTTATAGGCCTGTAGACTTTATAGGCCTGTACACTTTATAGGCCTGTACACTTTATAGGCCTGTAGACTTTATAAACCTGTAGACTTTATAGATATGTAGACTTTATACGCTTGTAGACTTTATAGGCCACTAAACTTTATATGCCCGTAGACTCCATAGGTCCGTAGACTTTATAGGCCTGTAGACTTTATAGGTCTGTAGACTTTATAGGCCTTTGACTTTATATGCCTGTAGACTTTATAGGCCTGTAGACTTTATAGGCCTGTAGACTTTATAGGTCTGTAGACTTTATAGGCCTTTGACTTTATAGGCCTTTGACTTTATAGGTCTGTAAACTTTATAGGCCTTTGACTTTATAGGCCTGTAGACTATATAGGCCTGTAGACTATATAGGCCTGTAGACTTTATAGGCCTGTAGACTTTATAGGCCTTTGATTTAATAGACCTTTGACTTCATAGGCCTGAACACTTTATAGGTCTGTAGACGTTATAGGCCTGTAGACTTTATAGGTCTATAGACTTTATAGGCCTGTAGACTTTATAGGTCTGTAGACTTTATAGGTCTGTAGACGTCATAGGCTTTTGACTTTATAGGCCTTTGACTTTATAGGCCTGTAGACTTTATAGGTCTGTAGACTTTATAGGTCTGTAGACGTTATAGGCTTTTTACTTTATAGGCCTTTGACTTTATAGGCCATTGACTTTGTAGGCCTGTAGACTTTATAGACCTGTAAACTTTATAGGTATGTAGACTTTAAGGCCTGTAAACTTTATAGGTCTATAGATTTTATAGGCCTGTAGACTTTATAGGCCTGTAGACTCTATAGGTCTATAGACTTTATAGACCTTTGACTTTATAGGCCTGTAGACTTTATAAGCTTTTAGACATTATAGGCCTGTAAACTTTATAAGCTTTTAGACTTTATAGGACTGTAGACTTTAATAGCTTGTAGACTTTATAGGCCTTTGACTTAATAGACCTTTGACTTTATAGGCCTGAAGACTTTATAGGCCTGTAGACTTTATAGGCCTGTACACTTTATAGGCCTGTACACTTTATAAGCCTGTAGACTTTATAAACCTGTAGACTTTATAGATATGTAGACTTTATACGCTTGTAGACTTTATAGGCCACTAAACTTTATATGCCCGTAGACTCCATAGGTCCGTAGACTTTATAGGCCTGTAGACTTTATAGGTCTGTAGACTTTATAGGCCTTTGACTTTATATGCCTGTAGACTTTATAGGCCTGTAGACTTTATAGGCCTGTAGACTTTATAGGTCTGTAGACTTTATAGGCCTTTGACTTTATAGGCCTTTGACTTTATAGGTCTGTAAACTTTATAGGCCTTTGACTTTATAGGCCTGTAGACTATATAGGCCTGTAGACTATATAGGCCTGTAGACTTTATAGGCCTGTAGACTTTATAGGCCTTTGATTTAATAGACCTTTGACTTCATAGGCCTGAACACTTTATAGGTCTGTAGACGTTATAGGCCTGTAGACTTTATAGGTCTATAGACTTTATAGGCCTGTAGACTTTATAGGCCTGTACACTTTATAGGCCTGTAAACTTTATACGCTTGTAGACTTTATAGGCCACTAAACTTTATAGGCCCGTAGACTTCATATGTCCGTACACTTTATAGGCCTGTAGACTTTATAGGCCTGTAGACTTTATAGGTCTATAGACTTTATATGCCTGTAGACTTTATAGGCCTGTAGACTTTATAGGCCTGTAGACTTTATAGGCCTGTAGACTTTATAGGTCTGTAGACTTTATAGGTCTGTAGACGGTATAGGCTTTTGACTTTATAGGCCTTTGACTTTATAGGCCATTGACTTTATAGGCCTGTAAACTTTATAGGCCTTTGACTTTATAGATATGTAGACTTTATAGGCTTGTAGACTTCATAGGCTTGTAGACTTTATAGGTCTATAGACTTTATAGTCCTGCAGACGTCATAGGCCTGTAGACTTCATAGACCTGTAGACTTTATAGGCCTGTAGATATTATAGGCCTATAGACTTTATAGGCCTGTAGACTTTATAGGTCTGTAGACGTTATAGGCTTTTGACTTTATAGGCCTTTGACTTTATAGGACTGTAGACTTTATAGGTCTGTAGACTTTATAGGTCTGTAGACGTTATAGGCTTTTGACTTTATAGGCCTTTGACTTTATAGGCCATTGACTTTGTAGGCCTGTAGACTTGATAGGTATGTAGACTTTAAGGCCTGTAAACTTTATAGGTCTATAGATTTTATAGGCCTGTAGACTTTATAGGTATGTAGACTTTATAGGCCTGTAAACTTTATAGGTCTACAGATTTTATAGGCCTGTAGACGTTATAGGCCTGTAAACTTTATAGGCCTTTGACTTAATAGACCTTTGACTTTATGGGCCTGTAGACTTTATAGGTCTATAGACTTTATAGACCTGTAGACTTTATAGGCCTGTAGACTTTATAAGTTTTAGACATTATAGGCCTGTAAACTTTACAAGCTTTTAGATTTTATAGGACTGTAAACTTTAATAGCTTGTAGACTTTATAGGCTTTTAGACTTGATAGACCTTTGACTATAGGCCTGTAGACTTTATAGGTCTGTAGACTTTGTAGGCCTTTGACTTTATATGCCTGTAGACTTCATAGGCCTGTAGACTTTATAGGCCTGTAGACATTATAGGTCTGTAGACTTTATAGGCCATTGACTTTATAGGCCTTTGACTATAGGCCTGTAGACTTTATAGGTCTGTGGACTTTATAGGCCTTTGACTTTAATGGTCTGTAGACTTCATAGGCCTTTGACTTTATAGGCCTTTGACTTTATAGGCCTGTAGACTTCATAGGCCTTTGATTTAATAGACCTTTGACTTCATAGGCCTGAACACTTTATAGGTCTGTAGACGTTATAGGCCTGTACACTTTATAGGTCTATAGACTTTATAGGTCTGTAGACGTTATAGGCTTTTGACTTTATAGGCCTTTGACTTTATAGGCCTGTAGACTTTATAGGTCTGTAGACTTTATAGGTCTGTAGACGTTATAAGCTTTTGACTTTATAGGCCTTTGACTTTACAGGCCATTGACTTTGTAGGCCTGTAGACTTTATAGACCTGTAAACTTTATAGGCATGTAGACTTTAAGGCCTGTAAACTTTATAGGTCTATAGATTTTATAGGCCTGTAGACTTTATAGGTATGTAGACTTTATAGGCCTGTAAACTTTATAGGTCTATATATTTTATAGGCCTGTAGACTTTATAGGCCTGTAAACTTTATAGGCCTTTGACTTAATAGACCTTTGACTTTATAGGCCTGTAGACTTTATAGGCCTGTAGACTTTATAGGCCTGTACACTTTATAGGCCTGTAGACTTTATAGGCCTGTAGACTTTATAAACCTGTAGACTTTATAGATATGTAGACTTTATACGCTTGTAGACTTTATAGGCCACTAAACTTTATAGGCCTGTAGACTTCATAGGTCCGTAGACTTTATAGGCCTGTAGACTTTATAGGTCTGTAGACTTTATAGGCCTTTGACTTAATATGTCTGTAGACTTTATAGGCCTGTATACTTTATAGGCCTGTAGACCTTATAGGTCTGTAGACTTTATAGGCCTTTGACTTTATAGGCCTTTGACTTTATAGGTCTGTAGACTTTATAGGCCTTTGACTTTATAGGCCTGTAGACTTTATAGGCCTGTAGACTTTATAGGCCTTTGATTTAATAGACCTTTGACTTCATAGGCCTGATCACTTTATAGGTCTGTAGACATTATAGGCCTGTAGACTTTATAGGTCTATAGACTTTATAGGTCTGTAGACTTTATAGGCCTGTACACTTTATATGCCTGTAAACTTTATAGGTATGTAGACTTTATAGGCCTGTAGATTTTATAGGCCTGTAGACTTTATAGGCCTGTAGACTTTATAGGCCTGTAGACTTTATAGGTCTGTTGACTTTATAGGTCTGTAGACTTTATAGGCCTTTGACTTTATAGGCCTGTAGACTTTATAGGCCTGTAGACTTTATAGGCCTTTGATTTAATAGACCTTTGACTTCATAGGCCTGAACACTTTATAGGTCTGTAGACGTTATAGGCTTGTAGACTTTATAGGTCTATAGACTTTATAGGCCTTTGTCTTTATAGGCCTGTAGACTTTACAGGTCTGTAGACTTTATAGGCCTGTAGACCTTATAGGTCTGTAGACTTTATAGGCCTTTGACTTTATAGGCCTTTGACTTTATAGGTCTGTAGACTTTATAGGCCTTTGACTTTATAGGCCTGTAGACTTTATAGGCCTGTAGACTTTATAGGCCTTTGATTTAATAGACCTTTGACTTCATAGGCCTGATCACTTTATACGTCTGTAGACATTATAGGCCTGTAGAGTTTATAGGTCTATAGACTTTATAGGTCTGTAGACTTTATAGGCCTGTACACTTTATAGGCCTGTAGACTTCATAGGTCCGTAGACTTTATAGGCCTGTAGACTTTATAGGTCTGTAGACTTTATAGGCCTTTGACTTAATATGTCTGTAGACTTTATAGGCCTGTAGACTTTATAGGCCTGTAGACCTTATAGGTCTGTAGACTTTATAGGCCTTTGACTTTATAGGCCTTTGACTTTATAGGTCTGTAGACTTTATAGGCCTTTGACTTTATAGGCCTGTAGACTTTATAGGCCTGTAGACTTTATAGGCCTTTGATTTAATAGACCTTTGACTTCATAGGCCTGATCACTTTATAGGTCTGTAGACATTATAGGCCTGTAGACTTTATAGGTCTATAGACTTTATAGGTCTGTAGACTTTATAGGCTTGTACACTTTATATGCCTGTAAACTTTATAGGTATGTAGACTTTATAGGCCTGTAGATTTTATAGGCCTGTAGACTTTATAGGCCTGTAGACTTTATAGGCCTGTAGACTTTATAGGTCTGTTGACTTTATAGGCCTGTAGACTTTATAGGCCTGTAGAATTTATAGGCCTTTGATTTAATAGACCTTTGACTTCATAGGCCTGAACACTTTATAGGTCTGTAGACGTTATAGGCCTGTAGACTTTATAGGTCTATAGACTTTATAGGCCTTTGTCTTTATAGGCCTGTAGACTTTATAGGTCTGTAGACATTATAGGTCTGTAGACGTTATAGGCTTTTGACTTTATAGGCCCTTGACTTTATAGGCCATTGACTTTGTAGGCCTGTAGAGTTTATAGACCTGTAAACTTTATAGGTATGTAGACTTTAAGGCCTGTAAACTTTATAGGTCTATAGATTTTATAGGCCTGTAGACTTTATAGATATGTAGACTTTATAGGCCTGTAAACTTTATAGGTCTATATATTTTAAAGGCCTGTAGACCTTATAGGCCTGTAAACTTTATAGGCCTTTGACTTAATAGAACTTTGACTTTATAGGCCTGTAGACTTTATAAGCTTTTAGACATTATAGACCTGTAAACTTTAGAAGCTTTTAGACTTCATAAGCCTGTAAACATTATAAGCTTTTAGACTTCATAGGACTGTAGACTTTTATAGCTTGTAGACTTTATAGGCCTTTGACTTAATAGACCTTTGACTTTATAGGCCTGTAGACTTTATACGCCTGTAAACTTTATAGGCCTGTACACTTTATAGGCCTGTAGACTTAATAGGCTTGTAGACTTTATAAACCTGTAGACTTTATAGATATGTAGACTTTATACACTTGTAGACTTTATAGGCCACTAAACTTTATAGGCCCGTAGACTTCATAGGTCCGTAGACTTTATAGGCCTGTAGACTTTATAGGTCTGTAGACTTTATAGGCCTTTGACTTCATATGCCTGTAGACTTTATAGGCCTGTAGACTTTATAGGCCTTTAGACTTTATAGGCCTGTACACTTTATAGGCCTGTACACTTTATAGGCCAGTAGACATTATAGGCCTGTAGACTTTATAGGTATGTAGACTTTATAGGCCTTAGACTTTATAGGTCTATAGACTTTATAGGCCTGTACACTTTATAGGTATGTAGACTTTATAGGCCTGTAGACTTTATAGGCCAGTAGACTTTATAGGCCCGTAGACTTTATAGGCCCGTAGACTTTATAGGCCCGTAGACTTTATAGGTATGTAGACTTTATAGGCCTGTAGACTTTATAGGTCTATAGACATTATAGTCCTGTACACTTTATAGGTATGTAGACTTTATAGGCCTGTAGACTTTATAGGCCTGTACACTTTATAGGCCTGTAGACTTTATAGACATGTAGACTTTATAGGCCTGTAGACTTTATAGGTATGTAGACTTTATAGGTATGTAGACTTTATAGGCCTGTAGACTTTATAGGTCTATAGACTTTATAGGCCTGTACACTTTATAGGTATGTAGACTTTAAAGGCCTGTGGACTTTATAGGCCTGTAGACTTTATAGGCCTGTAGACTTTATAGGCCTGTAGACTTTATAGGTCTGTAGACTTTATAGGTCTGTAGACGGTATAGGCTTTTGACTTTATAGGCCTTTGACTTTATAGGCCATTGACTTTATAGGCCTGTAAACTTTATAGGCCTTTGACTTTATAGATATGTAGACTTTATAGGCTTGTAGACTTCATAGGCTTGTAGACTTTATAGGTCTATAGACTTTATAGTCCTGCAGACGTCATAGGCCTGTAGACTTCATAGACCTGTAGACTTTATAGGCCTGTAGATATTATAGGCCTATAGACTTTATAGGCCTGTAGACTTTATAGGTCTGTAGACGTTATAGGCTTTTGACTTTATAGGCCTTTGACTTTATAGGACTGTAGACTTTATAGGTCTATAGACTTTATAGGTCTGTAGACGTTATAGGCTTTTGACTTTATAGGCCTTTGACTTTATAGGCCATTGACTTTGTAGGCCTGTAGACTTGATAGGTATGTAGACTTTAAGGCCTGTAAACTTTATAGGTCTATAGATTTTATAGGCCTGTAGACTTTATAGGTATGTAGACTTTATAGGCCTGTAGACTTTATAGGCCTGTACACTTTATAGGCCTGTAGACTTTATAGACATGTAGACTTTATAGGCCTGTAGACTTTATAGGTATGTAGACTTTATAGGTATGTAGACTTTATAGGCCTGTAGACTTTATAGGTCTATAGACTTTATAGGCCTGTACACTTTATAGGTATGTAGACTTTAAAGGCCTGTGGACTTTATAGGCCTGTAGACTTTATAGGCCTGTAGACTTTATAGGTCTATAGACTTTATATGCCTGTAGACTTTATAGGCCTGTAGACTTTATAGGCCTGTAGACTTTATAGGCCTGTAGACTTTATAGGTCTGTAGACTTTATAGGTCTGTAGACGGTATAGGCTTTTGACTTTATAGGCCTTTGACTTTATAGGCCATTGACTTTATAGGCCTGTAAACTTTATAGGCCTTTGACTTTATAGATATGTAGACTTTATAGGCTTGTAGACTTCATAGGCTTGTAGACTTTATAGGTCTATAGACTTTATAGTCCTGCAGACGTCATAGGCCTGTAGACTTCATAGACCTGTAGACTTTATAGGCCTGTAGATATTATAGGCCTATAGACTTTATAGGCCTGTAGACTTTATAGGTCTGTAGACGTTATAGGCTTTTGACTTTATAGGCCTTTGACTTTATAGGACTGTAGACTTTATAGGTCTGTAGACTTTATAGGTCTGTAGACGTTATAGGCTTTTGACTTTATAGGCCTTTGACTTTATAGGCCATTGACTTTGTAGGCCTGTAGACTTGATAGGTATGTAGACTTTAAGGCCTGTAAACTTTATAGGTCTATAGATTTTATAGGCCTGTAGACTTTATAGGTATGTAGACTTTATAGGCCTGTAAACTTTATAGGTCTACAGATTTTATAGGCCTGTAGACGTTATAGGCCTGTAAACTTTATAGGCCTTTGACTTAATAGACCTTTGACTTTATGGGCCTGTAGACTTTATAGGTCTATAGACTTTATAGACCTGTAGACTTTATAGGCCTGTAGACTTTATAAGTTTTAGACATTATAGGCCTGTAAACTTTACAAGCTTTTAGATTTTATAGGACTGTAAACTTTAATAGCTTGTAGACTTTATAGGCTTTTAGACTTGATAGACCTTTGACTATAGGCCTGTAGACTTTATAGGTCTGTAGACTTTGTAGGCCTTTGACTTTATATGCCTGTAGACTTCATAGGCCTGTAGACTTTATAGGCCTGTAGACATTATAGGTCTGTAGACTTTATAGGCCATTGACTTTATAGGCCTTTGACTATGGGCCTGTAGACTTTATAGGTCTGTGGACTTTATAGGCCTTTGACTTTAATGGTCTGTAGACTTCATAGGCCTTTGACTTTATAGGCCTTTGACTTTATAGGCCTGTAGACTTCATAGGCCTTTGATTTAATAGACCTTTGACTTCATAGGCCTGAACACTTTATAGGTCTGTAGACGTTATAGGCCTGTAGACTTTATAGGTCTATAGACTTTATAGGTCTGTAGACGTTATAGGCTTTTGACTTTATAGGCCTTTGACTTTATAGGCCTGTAGACTTTATAGGTCTGTAGACTTTATAGGTCTGTAGACGTTATAAGCTTTTGACTTTATAGGCCTTTGACTTTACAGGCCATTGACTTTGTAGGCCTGTAGACTTTATAGACCTGTAAACTTTATAGGCATGTAGACTTTAAGGCCTGTAAACTTTATAGGTCTATAGATTTTATAGGCCTGTAGACTTTATAGGTATGTAGACTTTATAGGCCTGTAAACTTTATAGGTCTATATATTTTATAGGCCTGTAGACTTTATAGGCCTGTAAACTTTATAGGCCTTTGACTTAATAGACCTTTGACTTTATAGGCCTGTAGACTTTATAGGCCTGTAGACTTTATAGGCCTGTACACTTTATAGGCCTGTAGACTTTATAGGCCTGTAGACTTTATAAACCTGTAGACTTTATAGATATGTAGACTTTATACGCTTGTAGACTTTATAGGCCACTAAACTTTATAGGCCTGTAGACTTCATAGGTCCGTAGACTTTATAGGCCTGTAGACTTTATAGGTCTGTAGACTTTATAGGCCTTTGACTTAATATGTCTGTAGACTTTATAGGCCTGTATACTTTATAGGCCTGTAGACCTTATAGGTCTGTAGACTTTATAGGCCTTTGACTTTATAGGCCTTTGACTTTATAGGTCTGTAGACTTTATAGGCCTTTGACTTTATAGGCCTGTAGACTTTATAGGCCCGTAGACTTTATAGGTATGTAGACTTTATAGGCCTGTAGACTTTATAGGTCTATAGACATTATAGTCCTGTACACTTTATAGGTATGTAGACTTTATAGGCCTGTAGACTTTATAGGCCTGTACACTTTATAGGCCTGTAGACTTTATAGACATGTAGACTTTATAGGCCTGTAGACTTTATAGGTATGTAGACTTTATAGGTATGTAGACTTTATAGGCCTGTAGACTTTATAGGTCTATAGACTTTATAGGCCTGTACACTTTATAGGTATGTAGACTTTAAAGGCCTGTGGACTTTATAGGCCTGTAGACTTTATAGGCCTGTACACTTTATAGGTCTATAGACTTTATATGCCTGTAGACTTTATAGGCCTGTAGACTTTATAGGCCTGTAGACTTTATAGGTCTGTTGACTTTATAGGCCTGTAGACTTTATAGGCCTGTAGAATTTATAGGCCTTTGATTTAATAGACCTTTGACTTCATAGGCCTGAACACTTTATAGGTCTGTAGACGTTATAGGCCTGTAGACTTTATAGGTCTATAGACTTTATATGCCTGTAGACTTTATAGGCCTGTAGACTTTATAGGCCTGTAGACTTTATAGGCCTGTAGACTTTATAGGTCTGTAGACTTTATAGGTCTGTAGACGGTATAGGCTTTTGACTTTATAGGCCTTTGACTTTATAGGCCATTGACTTTATAGGCCTGTAAACTTTATAGGCCTTTGACTTTATAGATATGTAGACTTTATAGGCTTGTAGACTTCATAGGCTTGTAGACTTTATAGGTCTATAGACTTTATAGTCCTGCAGACGTCATAGGCCTGTAGACTTCATAGACCTGTAGACTTTATAGGCCTGTAGATATTATAGGCCTATAGACTTTATAGGCCTGTAGACTTTATAGGTCTGTAGACGTTATAGGCTTTTGACTTTATAGGCCTTTGACTTTATAGGACTGTAGACTTTATAGGTCTGTAGACTTTATAGGTCTGTAGACGTTATAGGCTTTTGACTTTATAGGCCTTTGACTTTATAGGCCATTGACTTTGTAGGCCTGTAGACTTGATAGGTATGTAGACTTTAAGGCCTGTAAACTTTATAGGTCTATATATTTTATAGGCCTGTAGACTTTATAGGTATGTAGACTTTATAGGCCTGTAAACTTTATAGGTCTACAGATTTTATAGGCCTGTAGACGTTATAGGCCTGTAAACTTTATAGGCCTTTGACTTAATAGACCTTTGACTTTATGGGCCTGTAGACTTTATAGGTCTATAGACTTTATAGACCTGTAGACTTTATAGGCCTGTAGACTTTATAAGTTTTAGACATTATAGGCCTGTAAACTTTACAAGCTTTTAGATTTTATAGGACTGTAAACTTTAATAGCTTGTAGACTTTATAGGCTTTTAGACTTGATAGACCTTTGACTATAGGCCTGTAGACTTTATAGGTCTGTAGACTTTGTAGGCCTTTGACTTTATATGCCTGTAGACTTCATAGGCCTGTAGACTTTATAGGCCTGTAGACATTATAGGTCTGTAGACTTTATAGGCCATTGACTTTATAGGCCTTTGACTATAGGCCTGTAGACTTTATAGGTCTGTGGACTTTATAGGCCTTTGACTTTAATGGTCTGTAGACTTCATAGGCCTTTGACTTTATAGGCCTTTGACTTTATAGGCCTGTAGACTTCATAGGCCTTTGATTTAATAGACCTTTGACTTCATAGGCCTGAACACTTTATAGGTCTGTAGACGTTATAGGCCTGTAGACTTTATAGGTCTATAGACTTTATAGGTCTGTAGACGTTATAGGCTTTTGACTTTATAGGCCTTTGACTTTATAGGCCTGTAGACTTTATAGGTCTGTAGACTTTATAGGTCTGTAGACGTTATAAGCTTTTGACTTTATAGGCCTTTGACTTTACAGGCCATTGACTTTGTAGGCCTGTAGACTTTATAGACCTGTAAACTTTATAGGCATGTAGACTTTAAGGCCTGTAAACTTTATAGGTCTATAGATTTTATAGGCCTGTAGATTTTATAGGTATGTAGACTTTATAGGCCTGTAAACTTTATAGGTCTATATATTTTATAGGCCTGTAGACTTTATAGGCCTGTAAACTTTATAGGCCTTTGACTTAATAGACCTTTGACTTTATAGGCCTGTAGACTTTATAGGCCTGTAGACTTTATAGGCCTGTACACTTTATAGGCCTGTAGACTTTATAGGCCTGTAGACTTTATAAACCTGTAGACTTTATAGATATGTAGACTTTATACGCTTGTAGACTTTATAGGCCACTAAACTTTATAGGCCTGTAGACTTCATAGGTCCGTAGACTTTATAGGCCTGTAGACTTTATAGGTCTGTAGACTTTATAGGCCTTTGACTTAATATGTCTGTAGACTTTATAGGCCTGTATACTTTATAGGCCTGTAGACCTTATAGGTCTGTAGACTTTATAGGCCTTTGACTTTATAGGCCTTTGACTTTATAGGTCTGTAGACTTTATAGGCCTTTGACTTTATAGGCCTGTAGACTTTATAGGCCTGTACACTTTATAGGCCTGTAGACTTTATAGACATGTAGACTTTATAGGCCTGTAGACTTTATAGGTATGTAGACTTTATAGGTATGTAGACTTTATAGGCCTGTAGACTTTATAGGTCTATAGACTTTATAGGCCTGTACACTTTATAGGTATGTAGACTTTAAAGGCCTGTGGACTTTATAGGCCTGTAGACTTTATAGGCCTGTAGACTTTATAGGTCTATAGACTTTATATGCCTGTAGACTTTATAGGCCTGTAGACTTTATAGGCCTGTAGACTTTATAGGCCTGTAGACTTTATAGGTCTGTAGACTTTATAGGTCTGTAGACGGTATAGGCTTTTGACTTTATAGGCCTTTGACTTTATAGGCCATTGACTTTATAGGCCTGTAAACTTTATAGGCCTTTGACTTTATAGATATGTAGACTTTATAGGCTTGTAGACTTCATAGGCTTGTAGACTTTATAGGTCTATAGACTTTATAGTCCTGCAGACGTCATAGGCCTGTAGACTTCATAGACCTGTAGACTTTATAGGCCTGTAGATATTATAGGCCTATAGACTTTATAGGCCTGTAGACTTTATAGGTCTGTAGACGTTATAGGCTTTTGACTTTATAGGCCTTTGACTTTATAGGACTGTAGACTTTATAGGTCTGTAGACTTTATAGGTCTGTAGACGTTATAGGCTTTTGACTTTATAGGCCTTTGACTTTATAGGCCATTGACTTTGTAGGCCTGTAGACTTGATAGGTATGTAGACTTTAAGGCCTGTAAACTTTATAGGTCTATAGATTTTATAGGCCTGTAGACTTTATAGGTATGTAGACTTTATAGGCCTGTAAACTTTATAGGTCTACAGATTTTATAGGCCTGTAGACGTTATAGGCCTGTAAACTTTATAGGCCTTTGACTTAATAGACCTTTGACTTTATGGGCCTGTAGACTTTATAGGTCTATAGACTTTATAGACCTGTAGACTTTATAGGCCTGTAGACTTTATAAGTTTTAGACATTATAGGCCTGTAAACTTTACAAGCTTTTAGATTTTATAGGACTGTAAACTTTAATAGCTTGTAGACTTTATAGGCTTTTAGACTTGATAGACCTTTGACTATAGGCCTGTAGACTTTATAGGTCTGTAGACTTTGTAGGCCTTTGACTTTATATGCCTGTAGACTTCATAGGCCTGTAGACTTTATAGGCCTGTAGACATTATAGGTCTGTAGACTTTATAGGCCATTGACTTTATAGGCCTTTGACTATGGGCCTGTAGACTTTATAGGTCTGTGGACTTTATAGGCCTTTGACTTTAATGGTCTGTAGACTTCATAGGCCTTTGACTTTATAGGCCTTTGACTTTATAGGCCTGTAGACTTCATAGGCCTTTGATTTAATAGACCTTTGACTTCATAGGCCTGAACACTTTATAGGTCTGTAGACGTTATAGGCCTGTAGACTTTATAGGTCTATAGACTTTATAGGTCTGTAGACGTTATAGGCTTTTGACTTTATAGGCCTTTGACTTTATAGGCCTGTAGACTTTATAGGTCTGTAGACTTTATAGGTCTGTAGACGTTATAAGCTTTTGACTTTATAGGCCTTTGACTTTACAGGCCATTGACTTTGTAGGCCTGTAGACTTTATAGACCTGTAAACTTTATAGGCATGTAGACTTTAAGGCCTGTAAAATTTATAGGTCTATAGATTTTATAGGCCTGTAGACTTTATAGGTATGTAGACTTTATAGGCCTGTAAACTTTATAGGTCTATATATTTTATAGGCCTGTAGACTTTATAGGCCTGTAAACTTTATAGGCCTTTGACTTAATAGACCTTTGACTTTATAGGCCTGTAGACTTTATAGGCCTGTAGACTTTATAGGCCTGTACACTTTATAGGCCTGTAGACTTTATAGGCCTGTAGACTTTATAAACCTGTAGACTTTATAGATATGTAGACTTTATACGCTTGTAGACTTTATAGGCCACTAAACTTTATAGGCCTGTAGACTTCATAGGTCCGTAGACTTTATAGGCCTGTAGACTTTATAGGTCTGTAGACTTTATAGGCCTTTGACTTAATATGTCTGTAGACTTTATAGGCCTGTATACTTTATAGGCCTGTAGACCTTATAGGTCTGTAGACTTTATAGGCCTTTGACTTTATAGGCCTTTGACTTTATAGGTCTGTAGACTTTATAGGCCTTTGACTTTATAGGCCTGTAGACTTTATAGGCCCGTAGACTTTATAGGTATGTAGACTTTATAGGCCTGTAGACTTTATAGGTCTATAGACATTATAGTCCTGTACACTTTATAGGTATGTAGACTTTATAGGCCTGTAGACTTTATAGGCCTGTACACTTTATAGGCCTGTAGACTTTATAGACATGTAGACTTTATAGGCCTGTAGACTTTATAGGTATGTAGACTTTATAGGTATGTAGACTTTATAGGCCTGTAGACTTTATAGGTCTATAGACTTTATAGGCCTGTACACTTTATAGGTATGTAGACTTTAAAGGCCTGTGGACTTTATAGGCCTGTAGACTTTATAGGCCTGTACACTTTATAGGTCTATAGACTTTATATGCCTGTAGACTTTATAGGCCTGTAGACTTTATAGGCCTGTAGACTTTATAGGTCTGTTGACTTTATAGGCCTGTAGACTTTATAGGCCTGTAGAATTTATAGGCCTTTGATTTAATAGACCTTTGACTTCATAGGCCTGAACACTTTATAGGTCTGTAGACGTTATAGGCCTGTAGACTTTATAGGTCTATAGACTTTATATGCCTGTAGACTTTATAGGCCTGTAGACTTTATAGGCCTGTAGACTTTATAGGCCTGTAGACTTTATAGGTCTGTAGACTTTATAGGTCTGTAGACGGTATAGGCTTTTGACTTTATAGGCCTTTGACTTTATAGGCCATTGACTTTATAGGCCTGTAAACTTTATAGGCCTTTGACTTTATAGATATGTAGACTTTATAGGCTTGTAGACTTCATAGGCTTGTAGACTTTATAGGTCTATAGACTTTATAGTCCTGCAGACGTCATAGGCCTGTAGACTTCATAGACCTGTAGACTTTATAGGCCTGTAGATATTATAGGCCTATAGACTTTATAGGCCTGTAGACTTTATAGGTCTGTAGACGTTATAGGCTTTTGACTTTATAGGCCTTTGACTTTATAGGACTGTAGACTTTATAGGTCTGTAGACTTTATAGGTCTGTAGACGTTATAGGCTTTTGACTTTATAGGCCTTTGACTTTATAGGCCATTGACTTTGTAGGCCTGTAGACTTGATAGGTATGTAGACTTTAAGGCCTGTAAACTTTATAGGTCTATAGATTTTATAGGCCTGTAGACTTTATAGGTATGTAGACTTTATAGGCCTGTAAACTTTATAGGTCTACAGATTTTATAGGCCTGTAGACGTTATAGGCCTGTAAACTTTATAGGCCTTTGACTTAATAGACCTTTGACTTTATGGGCCTGTAGACTTTATAGGTCTATAGACTTTATAGACCTGTAGACTTTATAGGCCTGTAGACTTTATAAGTTTTAGACATTATAGGCCTGTAAACTTTACAAGCTTTTAGATTTTATAGGACTGTAAACTTTAATAGCTTGTAGACTTTATAGGCTTTTAGACTTGATAGACCTTTGACTATAGGCCTGTAGACTTTATAGGTCTGTAGACTTTGTAGGCCTTTGACTTTATATGCCTGTAGACTTCATAGGCCTGTAGACTTTATAGGCCTGTAGACATTATAGGTCTGTAGACTTTATAGGCCATTGACTTTATAGGCCTTTGACTATAGGCCTGTAGACTTTATAGGTCTGTGGACTTTATAGGCCTTTGACTTTAATGGTCTGTAGACTTCATAGGCCTTTGACTTTATAGGCCTTTGACTTTATAGGCCTGTAGACTTCATAGGCCTTTGATTTAATAGACCTTTGACTTCATAGGCCTGAACACTTTATAGGTCTGTAGACGTTATAGGCCTGTAGACTTTATAGGTCTATAGACTTTATAGGTCTGTAGACGTTATAGGCTTTTGACTTTATAGGCCTTTGACTTTATAGGCCTGTAGACTTTATAGGTCTGTAGACTTTATAGGTCTGTAGACGTTATAAGCTTTTGACTTTATAGGCCTTTGACTTTACAGGCCATTGACTTTGTAGGCCTGTAGACTTTATAGACCTGTAAACTTTATAGGCATGTAGACTTTAAGGCCTGTAAACTTTATAGGTCTATAGATTTTATAGGCCTGTAGATTTTATAGGTATGTAGACTTTATAGGCCTGTAAACTTTATAGGTCTATATATTTTATAGGCCTGTAGACTTTATAGGCCTGTAAACTTTATAGGCCTTTGACTTAATAGACCTTTGACTTTATAGGCCTGTAGACTTTATAGGCCTGTAGACTTTATAGGCCTGTACACTTTATAGGCCTGTAGACTTTATAGGCCTGTAGACTTTATAAACCTGTAGACTTTATAGATATGTAGACTTTATACGCTTGTAGACTTTATAGGCCACTAAACTTTATAGGCCTGTAGACTTCATAGGTCCGTAGACTTTATAGGCCTGTAGACTTTATAGGTCTGTAGACTTTATAGGCCTTTGACTTAATATGTCTGTAGACTTTATAGGCCTGTATACTTTATAGGCCTGTAGACCTTATAGGTCTGTAGACTTTATAGGCCTTTGACTTTATAGGCCTTTGACTTTATAGGTCTGTAGACTTTATAGGCCTTTGACTTTATAGGCCTGTAGACTTTATAGGCCTGTAGACTTTATAGGCCTTTGATTTAATAGACCTTTGACTTCATAGGCCTGATCACTTTATAGGTCTGTAGACATTATAGGCCTGTAGACTTTATAGGTCTATAGACTTTATAGGTCTGTAGACTTTATAGGCCTGTACACTTTATATGCCTGTAAACTTTATAGGTATGTAGACTTTATAGGCCTGTAGATTTTATAGGCCTGTAGACTTTATAGGCCTGTAGACTTTATAGGCCTGTAGACTTTATAGGTCTGTTGACTTTATAGGTCTGTAGACTTTATAGGCCTTTGACTTTATAGGCCTGTAGACTTTATAGGCCTGTAGACTTTATAGGCCTTTGATTTAATAGACCTTTGACTTCATAGGCCTGAACACTTTATAGGTCTGTAGACGTTATAGGCTTGTAGACTTTATAGGTCTATAGACTTTATAGGCCTTTGTCTTTATAGGCCTGTAGACTTTACAGGTCTGTAGACTTTATAGGCCTGTAGACCTTATAGGTCTGTAGACTTTATAGGCCTTTGACTTTATAGGCCTTTGACTTTATAGGTCTGTAGACTTTATAGGCCTTTGACTTTATAGGCCTGTAGACTTTATAGGCCTGTAGACTTTATAGGCCTTTGATTTAATAGACCTTTGACTTCATAGGCCTGATCACTTTATACGTCTGTAGACATTATAGGCCTGTAGAGTTTATAGGTCTATAGACTTTATAGGTCTGTAGACTTTATAGGCCTGTACACTTTATAGGCCTGTAGACTTCATAGGTCCGTAGACTTTATAGGCCTGTAGACTTTATAGGTCTGTAGACTTTATAGGCCTTTGACTTAATATGTCTGTAGACTTTATAGGCCTGTAGACTTTATAGGCCTGTAGACCTTATAGGTCTGTAGACTTTATAGGCCTTTGACTTTATAGGCCTTTGACTTTATAGGTCTGTAGACTTTATAGGCCTTTGACTTTATAGGCCTGTAGACTTTATAGGCCTGTAGACTTTATAGGCCTTTGATTTAATAGACCTTTGACTTCATAGGCCTGATCACTTTATAGGTCTGTAGACATTATAGGCCTGTAGACTTTATAGGTCTATAGACTTTATAGGTCTGTAGACTTTATAGGCTTGTACACTTTATATGCCTGTAAACTTTATAGGTATGTAGACTTTATAGGCCTGTAGATTTTATAGGCCTGTAGACTTTATAGGCCTGTAGACTTTATAGGCCTGTAGACTTTATAGGTCTGTTGACTTTATAGGCCTGTAGACTTTATAGGCCTGTAGAATTTATAGGCCTTTGATTTAATAGACCTTTGACTTCATAGGCCTGAACACTTAATAGGTCTGTAGACGTTATAGGCCTGTAGACTTTATAGGTCTATAGACTTTATAGGCCTTTGTCTTTATAGGCCTGTAGACTTTATAGGTCTGTAGACATTATAGGTCTGTAGACGTTATAGGCTTTTGACTTTATAGGCCTTTGACTTTATAGGCCTGTAGACTTTATAGGCCTGTAGACTTTATAGGCCTTTGATTTAATAGACCTTTGACTTCATAGGCCTGATCACTTTATAGGTCTGTAGACATTATAGGCCTGTAGACTTTATAGGTCTATAGACTTTATAGGTCTGTAGACTTTATAGGCTTGTACACTTTATATGCCTGTAAACTTTATAGGTATGTAGACTTTATAGGCCTGTAGATTTTATAGGCCTGTAGACTTTATAGGCCTGTAGACTTTATAGGCCTGTAGACTTTATAGGTCTGTTGACTTTATAGGCCTGTAGACTTTATAGGCCTGTAGAATTTATAGGCCTTTGATTTAATAGACCTTTGACTTCATAGGCCTGAACACTTAATAGGTCTGTAGACGTTATAGGCCTGTAGACTTTATAGGTCTATAGACTTTATAGGCCTTTGTCTTTATAGGCCTGTAGACTTTATAGGTCTGTAGACATTATAGGTCTGTAGACGTTATAGGCTTTTGACTTTATAGGCCTTTGACTTTATAGGCCATTGACTTTGTAGGCCTGTAGAGTTTATAGACCTGTAAACTTTATAGGTATGTAGACTTTAAGGCCTGTAAACTTTATAGGTCTATAGATTTTATAGGCCTGTAGACTTTATAGATATGTAGACTTTATAGGCCTGTAAACTTTATAGGTCTATAGATTTTAAAGGCCTGTAGACCTTATAGGCCTGTAAACTTTATAGGCCTTTGACTTAATAGAACTTTGACTTTATAGGCCTGTAGACTTTATAAGCTTTTAGACATTATAGACCTGTAAACTTTAGAAGCTTTTAGACTTCATAAGCCTGTAAACATTATAAGCTTTTAGACTTCATAGGACTGTAGACTTTTATAGCTTGTAGACTTTATAGGCCTTTGACTTAATAGACCTTTGACTTTATAGGCCTGTAGACTTTATACGCCTGTAAACTTTATAGGCCTGTACACTTTATAGGCCTGTAGACTTAATAGGCTTGTAGACTTTATAAACCTGTAGACTTTATAGATATGTAGACTTTATACACTTGTAGACTTTATAGGCCACTAAACTTTATAGGCCCGTAGACTTCATAGGTCCGTAGACTTTATAGGCCTGTAGACTTTATAGGTCTGTAGACTTTATAGGCCTTTGACTTCATATGCCTGTAGACTTTATAGGCCTGTAGACTTTATAGGCCTTTAGACTTTATAGGCCTGTACACTTTATAGGCCTGTACACTTTATAGGCCAGTAGACATTATAGGCCTGTAGACTTTATAGGTATGTAGACTTTATAGGCCTGTAGACTTTATAGGTCTATAGACTTTATAGGCCTGTACACTTTATAGGTATGTAGACTTTATAGGCCTGTAGACTTTATAGGCCAGTAGACTTTATAGGCCCGTAGACTTTATAGGCCCGTAGACTTTATAGGCCCGTAGACTTTATAGGTATGTAGACTTTATAGGCCTGTAGACTTTATAGGTCTATAGACATTATAGTCCTGTACACTTTATAGGTATGTAGACTTTATAGGCCTGTAGACTTTATAGGCCTGTACACTTTATAGGCCTGTAGACTTTATAGACATGTAGACTTTATAGGCCTGTAGACTTTATAGGTATGTAGACTTTATAGGTATGTAGACTTTATAGGCCTGTAGACTTTATAGGTCTATAGACTTTATAGGCCTGTACACTTTATAGGTATGTAGACTTTAAAGGCCTGTGGACTTTATAGGCCTGTAGACTTTATAGGCCTGTACACTTTATAGGCCTGTAGACTTCATAGGCCTGTAGACTTTATAGGCCTGTACACTTTATAGGCCTGTAGACTTTATAAGCCTTTGACTTTATAGGTCTGTAGACTTTATAGACCTGTAGACTTTATAGACCTGTAGACTTTATAGGTCTGTAGACTTTATAGACCTGTAGACTTTATAGGCATGTAGACTTTATAGGACTGTAGTCTTCATTGGCCTGTAGACTTTATAGGCCTGTACACTTTATAGGCCTGTAGACTTTATAGGCCTGTAAACTTTATAGGCATGTAGACTTTATAGGACTGTAGTCTTCATTGGCCTGTAGACTTTATAGGCCTGTACACTTTATAGGCCTGTATACTTTATAGGCCTGTAAACTTTATAGGCCTTTGACTTTATAGGTCTGTAGACTTTATAGACCTGTAGACTTTATAGGTCTGTAGACTTTATAGACCTGTAGACTTTATAGGCATGTAGACTTTATAGGACTGTAGTCTTCATTGGCCTGTAGACTTTATAGGCCTGTAGACATTATAGGTCTATATACTTTATAGGCCTGTAGACTTTATAGGTATGTAGACTTTATAGGCCTGTAGACTTTATAGGCCTGTACACTTTATAGGCCTGTAGACTTTATAGGCCTGTAAACTTTATAGGCCTTTGACTTTATAGGTCTGTAGACTTTATAGACCTGTAGACTTTATAGGTCTGTAGACTTTATAGACCTGTAGACTTTATAGGCATGTAGACTTTATAGGACTGTAGTCTTCATTGGCCTGTAGACTTTATAGGCCTGTAGACATTATAGGTCTATAGACTTTATAGGCCTGTAGACTTTATAGGCCTGTAGACTTTATAGGCCCGTAAACTTTATAGGTCCGTACACTTCATAGGTCCGTAGACTTCATAGGTCGGTAGACTTTATAGGCCTGTAGACTTTATAGGTCCATAGACTTTATAGGACTTTGACATTATAGACCTTTGACATTTTAGACCTTTGACTTTATAGGCCTGTAGATTTATAGGCCTGTAGAATTATAGGTCTGTAGACTTTATAGGCCTGTAGACTTTATAGGCTTTTTACTTAATAGACCTTTGACTTTATAGGCCTGTAGACTTTATAGGCCTGTAGACTTTATAGGTCTATAGATTTATAGACCTGTAGACTTTATAGGCATGTAGACTTTATAGGCTTTTAGACTTTATAGGCCTGTAGACTTTATAGGCCTGTACACTTTATAGGCCTGTATACTTTATAGGCCTGTAAACTTTATAGGCCTTTGACTTTATAGGTCTGTAGACTTTATAGACCTGTAGACTTTATAGGTCTGTAGACTTTATAGACCTGTAGACTTTATAGGCATGTAGACTTTATAGGACTGTAGTCTTCATTGGCCTGTAGACTTTATAGGCCTGTAGACATTATAGGTCTATAGACTTTATAGGCCTGTAGACTTTATAGGTATGTAGACTTTATAGGCCTGTAGACTTTATAGGCCTGTACACTTTATAGGCCTGTAGACTTTATAGGCCTGTAAACTTTATAGGCCTTTGACTTTATAGGTCTGTAGACTTTATAGACCTGTAGACTTTATAGGTCTGTAGACTTTATAGACCTGTAGACTTTATAGGCATGTAGACTTTATAGGACTGTAGTCTTCATTGGCCTGTAGACTTTATAGGCCTGTAGACATTATAGGTCTATAGACTTTATAGGCCTGTAGACTTTATAGGCCTGTAGACTTTATAGGCCCGTAAACTTTATAGGTCCGTACACTTCATAGGTCCGTAGACTTCATAGGTCGGTAGACTTTATAGGCCTGTAGACTTTATAGGTCCGTAGACTTTATAGGACTTTGACATTATAGACCTTTGACATTTTAGACCTTTGACTTTATAGGCCTGTACATTTATAGGCCTGTAGAATTATAGGTCTGTAGACTTTATAGGCCTGTAGACTTTATAGGCTTTTTACTTAATAGACCTTTGACTTTATAGGCCTGTAGACTTTATAGGTCTATAGATTTATAGACCTGTAGACTTTATAGGCCTGTAGACTTTATAGGCTTTTAGACTTTATAGGCTTTTGGACTTTATAGGCCTGTAAACTTTATAGGCCTTTGACTTTATAGGTATGTAGACTTTATAGGTCTGTAGACTTTATAGGCCAGTAGACTTTAAAGGCCCGTAGACTTTATAGGCCCGTTGACTTTATAGGCCTGTAGACCTTATAGATCTATAGACTTTATAGGTCGGTAGACTTTATAGGCCTGTAGACTTTATACCTTTGACTTTATAGGCCCGTAGACTTTATAGGCCTGTAGACTTTATAGGTCTATTGACTTTATAGGCCCGTAGACTTCATGGGCCTGTAGACTTCATAGGCCTGTAGACTTTATAGGCCTGTAAACTTTATAGGCCTTTGACTTTATAGGCCCGTAAACTTTATAGGCCCGTAGACTTCATAGGTCCGTAGACTTCATAGGTCCGTAGACTTTATAGGCCTGTAGACTTTATAGGCCTGTAGACTTTATAGGCCTGTAGACTTTATAGACCTATAGACTATATAGGCCTGTAGACTTTATAGGCCTGTAGACTTTATAGGCCTGTAGACTTTATAGGCCTGTAGACTTTATAGGCCTGTAGACTTTATAGGTCTATTAACTTTATAGGCCTGTAGACTTTATAGGCCTGTAGACTTTGTAGGCCTGTAGACTTTATAGGCCTGTAGACTTTGTAGGCCTGTAGACTTCATAGGCCTGTAAACTTTATGGGCCTGTACACTTTATAGGCCTGTAGACTTTATAGGCCTGTAAACTTTATAGGCCTTTGACTTTATAGGTCTGTAGACTTTATAGACCTGTAGACTTTATAGGTCTGTAGACTTTATGGACCTGTAGACTTTATAGGCATGTAGACTTTATAGGACTGTAGTCTTCATTGGCCTGTAGACTTTATAGGCCTGTAGACTTTATAGGCCTGTAGACTTTATAGGCCTGTACACTTTATAGGCCTGTAGACTTTATAGGCCTGTAGACTTTATAAACCTGTAGACTTTATAGATATGTAGACTTTATACGCTTGTAGACTTTATAGGCCACTAAACTTTATAGGCCTGTAGACTTCATAGGTCCGTAGACTTTATAGGCCTGTAGACTTTATAGGTCTGTAGACTTTATAGGCCTTTGACTTAATATGTCTGTAGACTTTATAGGCCTGTATACTTTATAGGCCTGTAGACCTTATAGGTCTGTAGACTTTATAGGCCTTTGACTTTATAGGCCTTTGACTTTATAGGTCTGTAGACTTTATAGGCCTTTGACTTTATAGGCCTGTAGACTTTATAGGCCTGTAGACTTTATAGGCCTTTGATTTAATAGACCTTTGACTTCATAGGCCTGATCACTTTATAGGTCTGTAGACATTATAGGCCTGTAGACTTTATAGGTCTATAGACTTTATAGGTCTGTAGACTTTATAGGCCTGTACACTTTATATGCCTGTAAACTTTATAGGTATGTAGACTTTATAGGCCTGTAGATTTTATAGGCCTGTAGACTTTATAGGCCTGTAGACTTTATAGGCCTGTAGACTTTATAGGTCTGTTGACTTTATAGGTCTGTAGACTTTATAGGCCTTTGACTTTATAGGCCTGTAGACTTTATAGGCCTGTAGACTTTATAGGCCTTTGATTTAATAGACCTTTGACTTCATAGGCCTGAACACTTTATAGGTCTGTAGACGTTATAGGCTTGTAGACTTTATAGGTCTATAGACTTTATAGGCCTTTGTCTTTATAGGCCTGTAGACTTTACAGGTCTGTAGACTTTATAGGCCTGTAGACCTTATAGGTCTGTAGACTTTATAGGCCTTTGACTTTATAGGCCTTTGACTTTATAGGTCTGTAGACTTTATAGGCCTTTGACTTTATAGGCCTGTAGACTTTATAGGCCTGTAGACTTTATAGGCCTTTGATTTAATAGACCTTTGACTTCATAGGCCTGATCACTTTATACGTCTGTAGACATTATAGGCCTGTAGAGTTTATAGGTCTATAGACTTTATAGGTCTGTAGACTTTATAGGCCTGTACACTTTATAGGCCTGTAGACTTCATAGGTCCGTAGACTTTATAGGCCTGTAGACTTTATAGGTCTGTAGACTTTATAGGCCTTTGACTTAATATGTCTGTAGACTTTATAGGCCTGTAGACTTTATAGGCCTGTAGACCTTATAGGTCTGTAGACTTTATAGGCCTTTGACTTTATAGGCCTTTGACTTTATAGGTCTGTAGACTTTATAGGCCTTTGACTTTATAGGCCTGTAGACTTTATAGGCCTGTAGACTTTATAGGCCTTTGATTTAATAGACCTTTGACTTCATAGGCCTGATCACTTTATAGGTCTGTAGACATTATAGGCCTGTAGACTTTATAGGTCTATAGACTTTATAGGTCTGTAGACTTTATAGGCTTGTACACTTTATATGCCTGTAAACTTTATAGGTATGTAGACTTTATAGGCCTGTAGATTTTATAGGCCTGTAGACTTTATAGGCCTGTAGACTTTATAGGCCTGTAGACTTTATAGGTCTGTTGACTTTATAGGCCTGTAGACTTTATAGGCCTGTAGAATTTATAGGCCTTTGATTTAATAGACCTTTGACTTCATAGGCCTGAACACTTAATAGGTCTGTAGACGTTATAGGCCTGTAGACTTTATAGGTCTATAGACTTTATAGGCCTTTGTCTTTATAGGCCTGTAGACTTTATAGGTCTGTAGACATTATAGGTCTGTAGACGTTATAGGCTTTTGACTTTATAGGCCTTTGACTTTATAGGCCTGTAGACTTTATAGGCCTGTAGACTTTATAGGCCTTTGATTTAATAGACCTTTGACTTCATAGGCCTGATCACTTTATAGGTCTGTAGACATTATAGGCCTGTAGACTTTATAGGTCTATAGACTTTATAGGTCTGTAGACTTTATAGGCTTGTACACTTTATATGCCTGTAAACTTTATAGGTATGTAGACTTTATAGGCCTGTAGATTTTATAGGCCTGTAGACTTTATAGGCCTGTAGACTTTATAGGCCTGTAGACTTTATAGGTCTGTTGACTTTATAGGCCTGTAGACTTTATAGGCCTGTAGAATTTATAGGCCTTTGATTTAATAGACCTTTGACTTCATAGGCCTGAACACTTAATAGGTCTGTAGACGTTATAGGCCTGTAGACTTTATAGGTCTATAGACTTTATAGGCCTTTGTCTTTATAGGCCTGTAGACTTTATAGGTCTGTAGACATTATAGGTCTGTAGACGTTATAGGCTTTTGACTTTATAGGCCTTTGACTTTATAGGCCATTGACTTTGTAGGCCTGTAGAGTTTATAGACCTGTAAACTTTATAGGTATGTAGACTTTAAGGCCTGTAAACTTTATAGGTCTATAGATTTTATAGGCCTGTAGACTTTATAGATATGTAGACTTTATAGGCCTGTAAACTTTATAGGTCTATAGATTTTAAAGGCCTGTAGACCTTATAGGCCTGTAAACTTTATAGGCCTTTGACTTAATAGAACTTTGACTTTATAGGCCTGTAGACTTTATAAGCTTTTAGACATTATAGACCTGTAAACTTTAGAAGCTTTTAGACTTCATAAGCCTGTAAACATTATAAGCTTTTAGACTTCATAGGACTGTAGACTTTTATAGCTTGTAGACTTTATAGGCCTTTGACTTAATAGACCTTTGACTTTATAGGCCTGTAGACTTTATACGCCTGTAAACTTTATAGGCCTGTACACTTTATAGGCCTGTAGACTTAATAGGCTTGTAGACTTTATAAACCTGTAGACTTTATAGATATGTAGACTTTATACACTTGTAGACTTTATAGGCCACTAAACTTTATAGGCCCGTAGACTTCATAGGTCCGTAGACTTTATAGGCCTGTAGACTTTATAGGTCTGTAGACTTTATAGGCCTTTGACTTCATATGCCTGTAGACTTTATAGGCCTGTAGACTTTATAGGCCTTTAGACTTTATAGGCCTGTACACTTTATAGGCCTGTACACTTTATAGGCCAGTAGACATTATAGGCCTGTAGACTTTATAGGTATGTAGACTTTATAGGCCTGTAGACTTTATAGGTCTATAGACTTTATAGGCCTGTACACTTTATAGGTATGTAGACTTTATAGGCCTGTAGACTTTATAGGCCAGTAGACTTTATAGGCCCGTAGACTTTATAGGCCCGTAGACTTTATAGGCCCGTAGACTTTATAGGTATGTAGACTTTATAGGCCTGTAGACTTTATAGGTCTATAGACATTATAGTCCTGTACACTTTATAGGTATGTAGACTTTATAGGCCTGTAGACTTTATAGGCCTGTACACTTTATAGGCCTGTAGACTTTATAGACATGTAGACTTTATAGGCCTGTAGACTTTATAGGTATGTAGACTTTATAGGTATGTAGACTTTATAGGCCTGTAGACTTTATAGGTCTATAGACTTTATAGGCCTGTACACTTTATAGGTATGTAGACTTTAAAGGCCTGTGGACTTTATAGGCCTGTAGACTTTATAGGCCTGTACACTTTATAGGCCTGTAGACTTCATAGGCCTGTAGACTTTATAGGCCTGTACACTTTATAGGCCTGTAGACTTTATAAGCCTTTGACTTTATAGGTCTGTAGACTTTATAGACCTGTAGACTTTATAGACCTGTAGACTTTATAGGTCTGTAGACTTTATAGACCTGTAGACTTTATAGGCATGTAGACTTTATAGGACTGTAGTCTTCATTGGCCTGTAGACTTTATAGGCCTGTACACTTTATAGGCCTGTAGACTTTATAGGCCTGTAAACTTTATAGGCATGTAGACTTTATAGGACTGTAGTCTTCATTGGCCTGTAGACTTTATAGGCCTGTACACTTTATAGGCCTGTATACTTTATAGGCCTGTAAACTTTATAGGCCTTTGACTTTATAGGTCTGTAGACTTTATAGACCTGTAGACTTTATAGGTCTGTAGACTTTATAGACCTGTAGACTTTATAGGCATGTAGACTTTATAGGACTGTAGTCTTCATTGGCCTGTAGACTTTATAGGCCTGTAGACATTATAGGTCTATATACTTTATAGGCCTGTAGACTTTATAGGTATGTAGACTTTATAGGCCTGTAGACTTTATAGGCCTGTACACTTTATAGGCCTGTAGACTTTATAGGCCTGTAAACTTTATAGGCCTTTGACTTTATAGGTCTGTAGACTTTATAGACCTGTAGACTTTATAGGTCTGTAGACTTTATAGACCTGTAGACTTTATAGGCATGTAGACTTTATAGGACTGTAGTCTTCATTGGCCTGTAGACTTTATAGGCCTGTAGACATTATAGGTCTATAGACTTTATAGGCCTGTAGACTTTATAGGCCTGTAGACTTTATAGGCCCGTAAACTTTATAGGTCCGTACACTTCATAGGTCCGTAGACTTCATAGGTCGGTAGACTTTATAGGCCTGTAGACTTTATAGGTCCATAGACTTTATAGGACTTTGACATTATAGACCTTTGACATTTTAGACCTTTGACTTTATAGGCCTGTAGATTTATAGGCCTGTAGAATTATAGGTCTGTAGACTTTATAGGCCTGTAGACTTTATAGGCTTTTTACTTAATAGACCTTTGACTTTATAGGCCTGTAGACTTTATAGGCCTGTAGACTTTATAGGTCTATAGATTTATAGACCTGTAGACTTTATAGGCATGTAGACTTTATAGGCTTTTAGACTTTATAGGCCCGTAGACTTTATAGGTATGTAGACTTTATAGGCCTGTAGACTTTATAGGTCTATAGACATTATAGTCCTGTACACTTTATAGGTATGTAGACTTTATAGGCCTGTAGACTTTATAGGCCTGTACACTTTATAGGCCTGTAGACTTTATAGACATGTAGACTTTATAGGCCTGTAGACTTTATAGGTATGTAGACTTTATAGGTATGTAGACTTTATAGGCCTGTAGACTTTATAGGTCTATAGACTTTATAGGCCTGTACACTTTATAGGTATGTAGACTTTAAAGGCCTGTGGACTTTATAGGCCTGTAGACTTTATAGGCCTGTACACTTTATAGGCCTGTAGACTTCATAGGCCTGTAGACTTTATAGGCCTGTACACTTTATAGGCCTGTAGACTTTATAAGCCTTTGACTTTATAGGTCTGTAGACTTTATAGACCTGTAGACTTTATAGACCTGTAGACTTTATAGGTCTGTAGACTTTATAGACCTGTAGACTTTATAGGCATGTAGACTTTATAGGACTGTAGTCTTCATTGGCCTGTAGACTTTATAGGCCTGTACACTTTATAGGCCTGTAGACTTTATAGGCCTGTAAACTTTATAGGCATGTAGACTTTATAGGACTGTAGTCTTCATTGGCCTGTAGACTTTATAGGCCTGTACACTTTATAGGCCTGTATACTTTATAGGCCTGTAAACTTTATAGGCCTTTGACTTTATAGGTCTGTAGACTTTATAGACCTGTAGACTTTATAGGTCTGTAGACTTTATAGACCTGTAGACTTTATAGGCATGTAGACTTTATAGGACTGTAGTCTTCATTGGCCTGTAGACTTTATAGGCCTGTAGACATTATAGGTCTATATACTTTATAGGCCTGTAGACTTTATAGGTATGTAGACTTTATAGGCCTGTAGACTTTATAGGCCTGTACACTTTATAGGCCTGTAGACTTTATAGGCCTGTAAACTTTATAGGCCTTTGACTTTATAGGTCTGTAGACTTTATAGACCTGTAGACTTTATAGGTCTGTAGACTTTATAGACCTGTAGACTTTATAGGCATGTAGACTTTATAGGACTGTAGTCTTCATTGGCCTGTAGACTTTATAGGCCTGTAGACATTATAGGTCTATAGACTTTATAGGCCTGTAGACTTTATAGGCCTGTAGACTTTATAGGCCCGTAAACTTTATAGGTCCGTACACTTCATAGGTCCGTAGACTTCATAGGTCGGTAGACTTTATAGGCCTGTAGACTTTATAGGTCCATAGACTTTATAGGACTTTGACATTATAGACCTTTGACATTTTAGACCTTTGACTTTATAGGCCTGTAGATTTATAGGCCTGTAGAATTATAGGTCTGTAGACTTTATAGGCCTGTAGACTTTATAGGCTTTTTACTTAATAGACCTTTGACTTTATAGGCCTGTAGACTTTATAGGCCTGTAGACTTTATAGGTCTATAGATTTATAGACCTGTAGACTTTATAGGCATGTAGACTTTATAGGCTTTTAGACTTTATAGGCCTGTAGACTTTATAGGCCTGTACACTTTATAGGCCTGTATACTTTATAGGCCTGTAAACTTTATAGGCCTTTGACTTTATAGGTCTGTAGACTTTATAGACCTGTAGACTTTATAGGTCTGTAGACTTTATAGACCTGTAGACTTTATAGGCATGTAGACTTTATAGGACTGTAGTCTTCATTGGCCTGTAGACTTTATAGGCCTGTAGACATTATAGGTCTATAGACTTTATAGGCCTGTAGACTTTATAGGTATGTAGACTTTATAGGCCTGTAGACTTTATAGGCCTGTACACTTTATAGGCCTGTAGACTTTATAGGCCTGTAAACTTTATAGGCCTTTGACTTTATAGGTCTGTAGACTTTATAGACCTGTAGACTTTATAGGTCTGTAGACTTTATAGACCTGTAGACTTTATAGGCATGTAGACTTTATAGGACTGTAGTCTTCATTGGCCTGTAGACTTTATAGGCCTGTAGACATTATAGGTCTATAGACTTTATAGGCCTGTAGACTTTATAGGCCTGTAGACTTTATAGGCCCGTAAACTTTATAGGTCCGTACACTTCATAGGTCCGTAGACTTCATAGGTCGGTAGACTTTATAGGCCTGTAGACTTTATAGGTCCGTAGACTTTATAGGACTTTGACATTATAGACCTTTGACATTTTAGACCTTTGACTTTATAGGCCTGTACATTTATAGGCCTGTAGAATTATAGGTCTGTAGACTTTATAGGCCTGTAGACTTTATAGGCTTTTTACTTAATAGACCTTTGACTTTATAGGCCTGTAGACTTTATAGGTCTATAGATTTATAGACCTGTAGACTTTATAGGCCTGTAGACTTTATAGGCTTTTAGACTTTATAGGCTTTTGGACTTTATAGGCCTGTAAACTTTATAGGCCTTTGACTTTATAGGTATGTAGACTTTATAGGTCTGTAGACTTTATAGGCCAGTAGACTTTAAAGGCCCGTAGACTTTATAGGCCCGTTGACTTTATAGGCCTGTAGACCTTATAGATCTATAGACTTTATAGGTCGGTAGACTTTATAGGCCTGTAGACTTTATACCTTTGACTTTATAGGCCCGTAGACTTTATAGGCCTGTAGACTTTATAGGTCTATTGACTTTATAGGCCCGTAGACTTCATGGGCCTGTAGACTTCATAGGCCTGTAGACTTTATAGGCCTGTAAACTTTATAGGCCTTTGACTTTATAGGCCCGTAAACTTTATAGGCCCGTAGACTTCATAGGTCCGTAGACTTCATAGGTCCGTAGACTTTATAGGCCTGTAGACTTTATAGGCCTGTAGACTTTATAGGCCTGTAGACTTTATAGACCTATAGACTATATAGGCCTGTAGACTTTATAGGCCTGTAGACTTTATAGGCCTGTAGACTTTATAGGCCTGTAGACTTTATAGGCCTGTAGACTTTATAGGTCTATTAACTTTATAGGCCTGTAGACTTTATAGGCCTGTAGACTTTGTAGGCCTGTAGACTTTATAGGCCTGTAGACTTTGTAGGCCTGTAGACTTCATAGGCCTGTAAACTTTATGGGCCTGTACACTTTATAGGCCTGTAGACTTTATAGGCCTGTAAACTTTATAGGCCTTTGACTTTATAGGTCTGTAGACTTTATAGACCTGTAGACTTTATAGGTCTGTAGACTTTATGGACCTGTAGACTTTATAGGCATGTAGACTTTATAGGACTGTAGTCTTCATTGGCCTGTAGACTTTATAGGCCTGTAGACATTATAGGTCTATAGACTTTATAGGCCTGTAGACTTTATAGGCCTGTAGACTTTATAGGCCCGTGAACTTTATAGGTCCGTAGACTTCATAGGTCCGTAGACTTCATAGGTCGGTAGACTTTATAGGCCTGTAGACTTTATAGGTCCGTAGACTTTAAAGGCCTTTGACATTATAGACCTTTGACATTTTAGACCTTTGACTTTATAGGCCTGTAGACTTTATAGGCCTGTAGACTTTATAGGCCTGTAGACTTTATAGGTCTGTAGACTTTATAGGCCTGTAGACTTTATAGGCCTGTAGACTATAGGTCTGTAGACTTTATAGGCCTGTAGACTTTATAGGTCTATAGACTTTATAGGTCTGTAGACTTTATAGGCTTTTTACTTAATAGACCTTTGACTTTATAGGCCTGTAGACTTTATAGGCCCGTAGACTTTATAGGTCTGTAGACTTTATAGGCCTGTAGACTTTATAGGCCTGTAGACTTTATAGGCCTGTAGACTTTGTTTTTAGGTTTTGGTGTATGGTGTCGTGTTTATGGCAAAATAATGGCTTCCTTGCCAAGCAGGGATCATTCACGTTCCAGTCTATACTTCACATGGAGGTTTAGGAATGTTGAATGGAAGCGCATAAAGATATTGTTGGTTTTATCAATGCTTTAATTAATAGAGAATAATGGAATCAGATTAAAACTCAATTAAAATAAGGAGTGGTGTGTGTGTGTGTGTGTGTGTGTGTGTGTGTGTGTGTGTGTGTGTGTGTGTGTGTGTGTGTGTGTGTGTGTGTGTGTGTGTGTGTGTGTGGGTGTGTGTGTGTGTGTGTGTGTGTGGGGGGGGGGGGGGGGGGGGGGGCTATGGTTAAGAGCGTTGTGCCAGCAACCGAAAGGTCTCTGGTTCTAATCCCCGAGCCGACTAGGTGGAAAATCTGTCGATGTGCCCTTGAGCAAGGCACTTAACCCTAATTGCTCCTGTAAGTCGCTCTGGATAAGAGCGTCTGCTAAAAATGTAAAATGTAAATGTAATGTAATGTGTGTGTTTGTGTGTGTGTGTGTGTGCACATGTCTAATACTCAACGACCAGGCCTCTGATCAAATAATGATTTGGTGGAAAATCTAAATGAATTCCACTTAACAGAATTCTCCATTCCATTATTCTGATTCCATTATTCTGATTCCATTATTCTGAATAAAAGGGGGGTGGGGAGAAAACAAGAAACTTATGCATTTTTAGAATATAATGAATAATATAATAACAATCCATCAATCAATTTGTTGGGTCCCCAAACTCCCATCAAAGGCTCACAGGCTGTGAAGTATAGCGATTCCCCATCAACAAAACGGAGGATTGGAACCAAAAGCCTTCAACCTTAATTAATGTTCAAGTCTGCCACTATTACTTGGTGTGTTTAACACAGAGGGCAACTCGTCCTTTATGTGAATCACTGCGCCACAATTTCACTTGTTCGACATCAGTGAACTGGCTCTATCATGCAAAAACTATCCATCTCCTGTTTAATCCTTCTCCCCCAAGGAGTCGGCATGTCCCTGATGTGTAATGTGTAGGCTACAATGGGTCTGCTATGCATTCCATTTCCTCCCTGCACATCTGATTCTATGGAGAAGCAACTGCAATTATTATGAAGCAGATAATTTTGTATTTGTGAATCCACCCAAGTTATCTGAAGCTGGCAGACAGTGTTATGGCACTTCGGCATTCCTTGTACATCTTAAGACGGAACATTCATAATTATCGGGAAGCAGAAATGGCCATGTTTATAAAAATAACCACCAAGTTCTCGGTGCCATCAAGCAGGCAAACGCTGCTTCAGCCCAGATGTGTCGACTGCTGTGTGATGACGATCACGATCCCTCTAAAAAGTAGATTTTCCCTCCATAAAAGTAAAGTCTTGCATTATCAGAGACCTTTTGTTTTACTGAAGAGAGCCAATTACATCTCAGTAAACAGTAATGTGATTAAACTTCCTATTTTGTCGTTTTCATTGTTTAGTAATAGCTATAAAGCACACCGAAGTTTGTTCAAAATGTCAAACCCAGACTTGGTTTCACAGGGAGATTAAATGAAAATGAGTCAATGTAAATAAAACTTGATTAAAAATTCCCTTCGGTGTTACAAACTCAATTGTAGAAATTCTCCCCAAAAAAACAGAGAAACTTTTCAGCCTCTTGAGCTAATAACCGGTGACAGCGAGAGGCTTAAACAAAAGATCAGTCAAGCGTTCATTTGAATTTTCAAATCCCTTTTAATACAACTCGGCTTGTGATTGAATGGTGCCGAAGAAGATGGCAGCCGTTTTACAGCCCTCTATCTGTACCGGTACACCCTGTACATAACCTCCCTACTGTTATTTTATTTTACTGCTGCTCTTTAATTATTTGCAATTTGTATTTTTTTCTTAAACTGCATTGTTGGTTAAGGGCTTGTAAGTAAGCATTTCACTGTAATGTCTACACCTGTTGTATTCAGCGCATGTGGCAAATAACATTTGATTTGATTTGATTTGATTCATTTCCCTGAGAATTCATCAAAAACATAAGGTTTGCAATGAGAGAGAAGGAGATCCTTTTAATTTTTGAGAGAGAATGTAGCATTCAGAGCAGTGCAGCACCGGCTCCCAAACTTCATTTGAGTACAATGGTGGCATTCTGCCTCACTTAAGACAACTGGCAGGTTTTCATGTGAGGACAAATAAAGAGGATTGTTTGAATGGTGAGGTTTTTATGTCCTGTCTCTCTCTAGAGAGGCAAGCTGGCATGCACCAGACTGATCTAGTTTTTTTTAAACAAATGAGTTTGACTAAAGGTCCGGACACACTGATAGCGTTTGCCTGCCAAGAGTACTTTGCGAACCAAGTGTAAACC
>NC_140020.1:2595310-2790310 GCF_964263955.1 Coregonus lavaretus | reverse complement strand
AAACAAAGCTAAAAAGGTGTGTTTTAAGATCTCTTTTAAATATGTCCACAGTTTCAGCCCCCCTCAGGTTCTCTGGCAGGCTATTCCAGAGACAGGGGGCATAGTAACTAAAGGCTGCCTCTTGGTCCTAGGCTTTGGGATAATTAAAAGGCCAGTGCCAGAGGACCTGAGGGATCTACTGGGTACATAACTTAAAAGCATGTCTGACATGTATTGGGCTGCACAATCGTGGATTGATTTAAAAACCAATAGAATCATCTTAAAATTAATTCTAAAACTCACAGTACAGAGACCTTAAAACCGGTGTAATATGTGCTCTACGTCTGGTCTTGGTCAGTACCCGTGCTGCTGCATTCTGTATGTTTTGCAGTTGACCAATGGCTTTCTTGGGTAGACCAGACAGGAGAGCATTACAGTAGTCAAGCCTGCTTGTAATAAAAGCATGGATGAGTCTCTCTGTATCAGCCTGAGAGAGAAACGGCCGCACCTTGGCAATGTTCCTCAGATTCTCTCTCTGTGCTTTGGCTCCAACAATAAGTACCTCGGTCTTGTCTTGATTTAGCTGGAGAAAGTTGTGAGCCATCCAAGTATTTAAATCACTAATACAGTCTAATAATTTATCTGTGGAGCTAAGATCCTCTGGTGACACAGAAATGTAAAGTTGTGTATCGTCTGCGTAGTCATGAAAATCAATGCTGTGCTTTCTGAAAATGCTGCCAAGGGGTAACATTTATAAACTGAACAGTACATGACCCAAAATCGAACCTTGTGGAACGCCACAAGTGATATATATTTTCTCTCTCTTTCCCCCTCTCTTTTCCTCCCCCCCCCCACTCAGTCTCGCATTGTAAAACCTGTGGGCATGGTACAGGCACAGTCACGTAATCACCAGTCAGATATAGCTAATACTGAGCTAATAAGGAGTCAATACTATTGAACCCTGACATTCTTCAACCAAAACACAGTGAAAAGAAGTGTCTCTTCTCGTGTGAACCACATTCAATTAAGAACTCAGAAAGTACATTTGTTTTAACTGTCTCAACTGCATTATTTGATCTTACATTCGTGACTAGGAAGTACAAAGTTAGGTAGCCGCAAAAAAAAACCTAAAAACAATGAAAACAATGAACTAAAAGGATACGGAGCATCATATGTGTCAGACCACATATCAGTACAGGACCTAAGGGCTTCAGCTATTCATGTCATCTGAATGTGACACTAAACCATCAACTATCCTGACTCCCAAGCTGGCCTTTACTTTGGACTATGGCACCATTGTATTATTCATTTGACACATCATGACTGAAACGATGTGGGCTTGATGCCTCAGAGAAAAAAGGTTTTTCTCAAACAGCTGCTGAGTAGCACGAGGAGCGGAGAGAGAGAAGGAGAGAGAGAGGGGAGAGGAGAGAAAGAGAGAGGAGAGGAGAGGAGAGAAAGAGAGAGGAGTGAGAGAGAGAGGAGAGGAGATAGAGAGAGAGGAGAGGAGAGGAGATATAGAGAGAGGAGAGGAGAGAGAGAGAGAGAGAGAGAGAGAGAGAGAGATGAGAGAGAGAGAGAGAGAGAGAGAGAGAGAGAGAGAGAGAGAGAGAGAGAGAGAGAGAGAGAGAGAGAGAGAGAGAGAGAGAGAGAGAGAGAGAGAGAGAGAGAGGAGAGGAGATGTAGAGAGAGGAGAGGAGATAGAGAGAGAGAGAGAGAGAGAGAGAGAGAGAGAGAGAGAGAGAGGAGAGGAGAGAGAGAGAGAAGAGGAGAGAGTGAGAGAGGAGAGAAGAGAAGATAAACAGAAGAGAAAAGAGAAGCCCATAGGAGATGACTCGAGCATACCCAGTCAGCCAGCCAGCCAGCAATATTCACTAACAGAGTAGGAATGCTTTGTTAAAAAGAGCGAGAGGCATCCCTAGGGCTGTCTCTGTGAATAAGCCAGAAGCTCTGACGCCTTTCTCACACTAAAGAAGAACAGCTACCCTCGCCTCCTCCCCTCCCTCTGCCCCTTCATTCTCTCGTTCTCACTAACTCATTCCATTCCTCAGCTCCAACTCTCCCTGGGAGCGACAGGTGAATAATTGTGCCACAGGGTTTTAGGAGGAGTGACATAGCTGTCACCCTGGAGACGTGCCACCACTCGCTCTACCGAGGAGCTGGCTTCCTTCCAGTTGTGGTGTCTCTAACATTTTGCTGACTTTATGTTGACTTTTCGTCAGAACAGTAATGGTTCGTAAACTTTCTCCCTACAGTTTTAGCACTCAGCTAAGCATTATGTGACACCAAAGGCATAAAATACAAATATTGGTCAAGTTTTATTTTGTCTAAATGAACCAGATTGTCTTTAGATAAAATGAATCTAAAAGAGCATGAAGTCAGCGTTGAGTACTCTTAGCAGTCTCGTTGGGATGCTGGGCGAGCGTATTCTTCATGAGAACGTAACCAATATGACCAGTTGTGCAGTGAAGAAATCTTATACATTTATGAGAATAATAAACTAAAGCACTTACTGTAAAAAGCAATATCTCCCTATTTCTTCCTCTCTATCAGTGGAGGCTCCTCAGAGGAGGAAGGGGAGGACCATCCTCCTCAGTGAATTTCAGAAAAATATCAATTGTAAAACATTGAAAAGGGTATCCTTTTTAGACAAAACTATACTAAACATAATTCAAATGTCACCAAATCATTGATTAAAACACACTGTTTTGCAATGAAGGTCTACAGTAGCCTCAACAGCACTCTGTAGGGTATCACAATGGTGTAGCCGGAGGACAGCTAGCTTCCGTCCTCCTCTGGGTACATTGACTTCAATACAAAACCTAGGAGGCTCTTGGTTCTCACCCCCTTCCATAGACTTACACAGTAATTATGACAACTTCCGGAGGACGTCCTCCAGCCTGTCAGAGCTCTTGCAGCATGAACTGACATGTTGTCCACCCAATCAAAGGATCAGATAATTAATCTAGTACTGAAAGCATAAGCTACAGCTAGCTAGCATTGCAGTGCATAAAATGTGGAGAGTAATTGACTCAAAGAGAGAGAAAGACAATAGTTGAACAGTTTGTAACACATTCATTCAAAAATGAAGGAGAAGCAAGAGAGAGAGATTTTGTAATTTTCTTTTCACTTTCAGTTTCACTTACTTAGCTAGCAAATGCAGCTGGCTAGTTTAGTTACTCAAACACCCGGCTCAAACAGAGGGATGCTATGTTAGCTAGCTCACTATGACTATCCAACACAACACTGGAACTCTTCCAAGTCAAGGTAAGCTTTTGGTATTACTAATTTATAGCCACCGGGGCCCGCCGGTGTAACTGCTTACTGACTATACACTGTAACATTACTGCATGATTGTAGCGGGTTTACTAACGCATTAGTTCTATTAGCTATGTTGACTAGGACGTTACTTTAGCTAATATGGGGATAGGCTGTGTGTAGCGGTTATGACATGGTTTTGCTTGGAAATGTTTTTTCGCCTGGTCACATACAGCTGATGTGTTGTTCATTGAAGTCCACAAATGAAAGGAAAAGGTGAGAGGAGGAGAGTGCTTAGAGGTGAGAAGGAATACAACATTGCTGCTATGAAAGTGAACTGTGTTTATGCGTGACCAGGGGTGTATTCTTTCTGCTGAGTCTGTTGAAAAACTTTTCTTAAACGGAACCAAACGAAACAGGGATAAAAACACCTGAATTTGTCCAATGGAAACTCTCATTTACAACTGTTGGACTAATGATCACATCCTAGATCAGCTAGATGCAGGCAAGAGTGTGCAAGGCGGTATTGAATGTGTCACTGTCTGTCCATGTGTCACTGTCTGTCACCTCAAATGTTTCTCTCGACCTGTGTGCACCTACGTTGTAAACTTTAATTCATAGGCTAGGTTGTAGTAACCTCATGATGGGAATACGTCACACCCTGATCTGTTTCAGGGTGTGACATGTATCTTGTTACACCACCATCTTCCCCATTATCCCCAGTGTATTTATACCTGTGTTCTCTGTTTGTCTGTTGCCAGTTTGTTTTGTTGCCAGCGTGGTTTTGACCATTCTGCCTGCCCTGACCCTGAGCCTGCCTGCCGTTCTGTACCTTTTGGACTCTGATCTGGATAAATGACCTCTGCCTGCCCTTGACCTGTCGTTTGCCTGCCCCCTGTTTTTGTAATAAACTTTTGTTACTTCGACATTGTCTGCATCTGGGTCTTCTCCTGAAACGTGATAGTATAGGGAAAATTTGAGTATCATTTAGTAGCCTAAACCTATCGATGTTACATTGAACTGGGTGAATGGAATATGAATGACAGTCATCCAACATGCTGTAATAGAAATAAGGCCATGCTCAGTTGGTAGAGCATGGCACTTGCAACGCCAGGGTTGTGGGTTCGTTTCCCACGGGGGGCCAGTATGAAAATGTATGCACTCACTAACTGTTAGTTGCTCTGGATAAGAGCGTCTGCTAAATGACTAAAATGTAAAAAATGTAATGAAAAAAAAAAGTCCTCCCTCATCATAAACGGCCCTGACCGCCACTGATCTCTATGTCTCTCTCTGTGCCGTCTCTCTCTGTGCCTTCTCTCTCTATCCTCTCTCTCTCTCCATCTTCTCTGGCTGAACAAGGACATGTTCAACTTACACTGAGTGTACAAAACATTAAGAACACCTGCTCTTTCCATGATATAGACTGACCAGGTGAATCCAGGTGAAAGCTATGATCCCTTATTGATGTCACTTGTTAAAGGAATAGGTTCACCCACTTTGAATGTTATTTTGTTTTTGTGCATCTCTGAGCGATGTTCTATCGATTCCCTGGGTCATTTCATGTTTTCATGTGTATCTGAGTTATTGGCGTTCAAGCAGGCAGAAATCAGTCCGGTATGACGTAGCACCATGATAAAGTTGCTCTCAATACACTGGAAGTTAATAGGAATACGACTTTTAGATTGCGAAAACGTCTACTATACATGTCAGATTTCAATACTGGCCGATGTCATAACTCGGGAGGATGTCTTCTCTCGAATGAGCCATTGATCATATTTTTGCAATATTCCTACCTCGAGAAATTTGTAATTTAACAGAAGGTCTAGCAAATTTTTCCTGTTTGTCTGCCTCTTTAGTCCAGCTTGCATTGCCGTTACCAGAGATAATATAGAAAGGAGATAGGAATCCAATGAAGGAAGGAACGTATAACGCCCCACCCAGCAGACTGTCGAACAATCGCGTTCACGTTGTCATGCAGCGTCACACAATTGCTAAGCTAATCTTCACGCAATCCCTTCTCAAAATCAGTGTATATGTTGAGAAATGTGCCTATTTTCCTCGAAATTACTTAATGTCACGATATGCGATACTACAGATAGTAAATTAATGATCTCACATCTCGGAAAAGATTTGTAATGTTGTACTTTTTGTTGACGAAATTTGTGCTAATGTTGGGTTTTTGAGCTGGCGCCCAATAGACTCCCATTCACTCCTTGAAGGAGGACGCTCCTTGTCCCAGAATTGCCCAGAATGCAACGTGCGGCACATTGACAAAGCATGGCAACACTTCCCATCTCCTCAGAAGTATATCTGCCGTTGCGAATGTTAGACTCCACTCTGTGAGCCACATCGATCTGCAGGTTGAACATGGTGAGATTGTAGACTCCTAAATTGATAGTGCAGTTTGTTTAGGCAATTTTACAGCTAACTAGCTACGTTACATACTGATATTGTCTTGGGTATTATTGTGTGTAGCTACGTTTACTAGCTAGCCAGCCAGCCAGCCCATAGAGAAAGCATTGTGGGTTTTGTAGTCGATTTGAGCTGCAACAGATTTCCACAATGATTTTCCCATGTTGCTACCAACCGTATTATAACGACAAAATTAAACCTTTGTTCACAAAAACTATTGTTCTCACATATTAGTAGTATTTAACAGTAAATGATAGGAATGAGTGGTTTTGGGTGGATTATCGCTTTAACTAACCCCTGTCCTGGGGAGTGTCTGTTGGTTTAGCTGTATTTGGCCTCTAAGTACATGTGTACGGTTTTAAAAACTGTTTCTAAAAACCTTAGTTTATAATGCAGTATAATCATAGCTCAGTGACAGCATTTTAAAATGTCTAGGCCCAGAACTATTATACGGATCAGAATCACAAGCCAGCGTACTACAGTGTTTCCCCTACCATTTTTCAGATAGGGCGGTGGGCCCTCCACAATGAGCTCTGTCCCCCCACCCCCCTGTCTAAAAGGATTTGGCTTCAACATTTTGGATGTTGATTTGATGCCTAATTGCACCCTCGCCAGGAAAATAATATTGGGGGAACACAGGGTCATGTTCATTGGGGCATGCAACTGCAAAAATTGTAAAATGTTTTGCAACGGAGAACCCAAAATGAGTGTTTCTTATTAGACAGTCCAGTTGGTGTTAGTCCCTTCCAGTTTGTCTGTTTTCTTCCGTTTGGTACCTAATGAACATGAGCCTGTATTCCCCCAATGCATTCTGGATGTTGATGTGTGTACATGAGGGTTGAGGATCAAAACGCTATGGCTGCATCTCAAATGGCACCCTATAGTGCACTACTTTTGACCAGGGCATGATATAGGGAATAGGGTGCCATTTGGGACATATCCACTATCATTAGAAAGCAATGGGTCCTGGGGGAGACTGCCGGCTTACAGTAACTAGGCTAGTAGGAGGGGGCTGGAAACATCAATAAGGAAAAGTACGCAATTCTTAGCTTTCTTAATTACGCTCTTAATTACGCTGCATTTTAATTGTGTAATAATGACTTGTCTCATCTCTCCCTGTCTCTCTCCCCCTCCATCTCTCTCCCCGCCATCTCTCTCCCCTCTCTTTATCCCTTTCTCCATCTCTCTCCCTCCCTCTAGGTTGCGGTGGTGAAGATGAAGAACACAGAACGCGTGTACGCAATGAAGATCCTGAACAAGTGGGAGATGTTGAAGAGAGCCGAGGTAAGGATCATACTGGACTGTAGAATCTCCCATTGACACGTAGAAATAGAAGTTCTAGAGCACACATTCCCGCTCAAGTCAAGGTTCTGTGTTGGGTGTTCTATTTCTATGTCATAGAGAAGAACCATACCCGCTGCCAATAAGTGCTCAAGGCTTCATTTGCATGGTTGACAATGATTGTTAGCCACGCTCACCCAGACATGCACAATCACCTATCCATCAGGAGATTTCCTACGTACCTAAATAAAGCCTAGACCAAGTTCCCTGGGTAGGCATAGTTCCAGAAACATTCCAGAAGTTAGAGTTTTTTTTAGAAATCCTGGTTTGATGATTTATTCCCTGCTCCTGGTTCCAAGAAGGTTTCCCTCGCTGGTTATTCCCTGCTCCTGGTTCCAAGAAGGTTTCCCTCGCTGGTTATTCCCTGCTCCTGGTTCCAAGAAGGTTTCCCTCGCTGGTTATTCCCTGCTCCTGGTTCCATTAAGGTTTCCCTCGCTGGTTATTCCCTGCTCCTGGTTCCATTAAGGTTTCCCTCGCTGGTTATTCCCTGCTCCTGGTTCCATTAAGGTTTCCCTCGCTGGTTATTCCCTGCGGATATTGTCTCATAGCAAGAGCTTTGCATTGTGGGTTTTGTAGTCGACTTGAGCGGCAACAGATTTCCACAACGATTTTCCATGTTGCTACCAACTGTATTATAACGCCAAACATATTTTTTTTTTAAACAAAAAATATTGTTCTCACAAATGAGTGTTATTTAACACTGTAAATTAAAGGAATGAGTGGTTTTGGGTGGATTTTTCCTTCAAATCCACTTCAATCAATGTAGATGAAGGGGAGGAGACAGGTTAAAGAAGGAATTTTAAGCCTTGAGACAATTGAGACATGAATTGTGTATGTGTGCCATTCAGAGGGTGAATGGGTAAGACAAAATATTTAAGTGCCTTTGAATGGGGTATGGTAGTAGGTGCCAGGCACACCATTTTTTGTCAAGAACTGCAATGCTGCTGGGCTTTTCACACTCAGCAGTTTCCCGTGGGTATCAAGAATGGTCCACCACCCAAAGAACATCCAGCCAACTTGATACAACTGTGGGAAGCATTGGACTCAACATGGGTCAGCATCCCTGTTGAACGCTTTCGACACCTTGTAGAGTCCGTTCCCCGAAGACTTCCGGCTGCTCTGAGGGCAAATGTGTGTGTGTGTGTGGGGGGGGGGGGAGTGCAACTCAATAATAGGAAGGTGTTCCTAATGTTTGGTATACTCAGTATCTAGCTGTTTTTTCTATGCATCGGCTGTCACATCTCCTCCCGTTGCTCCCCTCCGGTGCTCTGATTCGCCGTCCTACTGAGCCACCGGTCTGAGTGCACTACCTCGGCAACACCGGAATGGAAACCCAACGCACCCTAATCACCTCCAGCGCACCTTCACCTCATCATCTCATCACCACCCCTATATAGCCCTGGACTGTTCAGTGTTGTGTTGTGTGTGATTGTTAGTGTCTTGTCGTGTACTCGCTCTTTGTTGTTCTCTTGCTCAGTGTTAAGTAAACCTCTACATTGTTGATTCCTGCGTCTGCGTCCTACCTCTTTGTATCCTCAGTACTCATCACGTCGGCAGGTCAGAACAGCAGCGTCGGGTAAGCTCAAGGGGGCTGGTGTGTGTCTCTTTGTTAACAACAGCTGGTGCACGATCTCAAATATTAAGGAAGTTTCAAGGTTCTGCTTGCCTGAGTTAGAATACCTCATGATAAGCTGTAGACCATAGCATTTACCAAGATAGTTTTCATCTATATTTTACGCAGCTATCTATTTACCACCACAAACCGATGCTGGCATTAGGACCACACTCAACGAGCTGTATAGGGCTATAAGCAAACAGGAAAATGCTCATCCAGATGCGACACTTCTAGTGGTCGATGATTTTAATATAGGGAAACTGAAATCCGTCTTACTTCATGTCTACCAGCATGTCACATGTGCAACTAGAGGCGAAAAACTCTAGATCACCTTTACTCCACACACAGAAACGCATACAAAGCTCTGCCTCGCGCTCCATTTGGCAAATCTGACCATAACTCTATCCTCCTGATTCCGGCTTACAAGCAAAAACTCAAACAGGAAGTACCAGTGGTGAAGATGAAGCGCATGCTAAGCTACAGGCCTGTTTTGCTAGCACAGACTGGAATATGTTCCGCGATTCATCTGATGGCATTGAAGAGTTGAACACATCAGTCACCAGCTTAATTTATAAGGGCATCGAAGACGTCGTCTCCACAGTGCCATTGATTACAGGCAACATCGGCACTGCGCTAAAGGCTAGAGCTGCTGCTTTCAAGGAGTGGGACACTAATCCGGACGCTCATAAGAAATCCCGCTACGCCCTCCGATAAACCATCAAACAGGCAAAGCGATAAAACAGGACTAAGATCGAATCCTACTACACCAGCTCTGATGCTCGTCGGATGTGGCAGGTCTTGCAAACTATCAATGATTACAAAGGGAAACCCAGCCGAGAGCTGCCCAGTGCCGCGAGCCTACCAGATGAGCTAAATGCCCTCTATGCTCGCTTTGAGGCAAGCAACACTGAACCATGCATGAGAGTACCAGCTGTTCCGGACTACTGTGTGATCACGCTCTCCATAGCCGACGTGAGTAAGACCTTTTAAATAGGTTAATATTCACAAGGCCGCAGGGCCAGACGGATTACCAGGACGCACACTCAGAGCATGCACTGACCAGCTGGCAAGTGTCTTCTCTGACATTTTCAACCTCTGCCTGACCCAGTCTTTAAAACCTACATGTTTCAAGCAGCCACCATAGTTCCTGTGCCCAAGAACTCCTAGGTAACCCCAAAATTTGAGTTCTTCTCTCTCTCTCTCTGTCCTCTCTCTCTCTGTCCTCTCTGTCTCTGTCCTCTCTGTCTCGGTCTCTCTCTGTCTCTCTCTCTGTCTCTGTCTCTGTCTCTCTGTCTCTGTCTCTCTGTATCTCTATCTCTGTCTCTGTCTCTCTCTTTCGTTCTCTCTCCCTCCTTCCCTTCCCTCAAGTTTTAATTCAATATAAAGAGTTCAGATGAACTATATTGGATTTGACAACTCTAAGAAAGAGTTACTGGAGGATACCAGCATTGCATCGTTTTCATTTTGGTGACCTAATTGTATCCTCCCCATGGCTGCCTGCTAGCTGCTTGTGGGGTATCTCAGTCAGTCCTCAAATGGCTTCATTTCCTCATTCAAATTATTCATCACCCCACAGATTTCTTTCTTTCCTTTTTTCAGTTTTGATACTTTTGGTGTGCTCCATGGGGATTTGGGAAGAGGGAAAAAAGTGCTTCTTTGTTTTTTTACAAGCATTGTTGAAACACCTTAAGTCTCTGGAGGAAACATCCCAGATAGACTGCTGTATTTAGAGAAACATTCAAAGAAACAACACAAGGAGACATTGTTAAATGACGATTGTCTGTGACATTTTAACAATTGATTAAAGATGGATAGGTTTCAATAGCGGGGTTAATTTTACTTCAACTAATCTGCTGCCTGAGACAAAGAAGTGGCATTCCTTTCTAAGACATTATCTATATAACATGGAAAAACTTGGTGATATCTCTTATTTTTAGAATAAATGATGCATGAATATTGTTCGCACACCATCTCAAGTCAACTTTATAATAAAACATGCTACAGTTTATACTACACGTTCAACTATCACAACACTACACAATATAGAAGTAGTCAAGTCTCTTTAGACATTTTCAGAGGGAGAGAGTAGAGAGTGAAAGAGAAAGAGGGGTGCTGCAGGTGTGTACACTTTTTTTAGAGAGAGACAAACAGACAGAGAGTGTGAGTGCTGTTTTTAGCTGCTTAGTGAGGTGCTCTTCTGTCTGCCTGTTAGCTGCTTAGTGAGGTGCTCTTCTGTCTGCCTGTTAGCTGCTTAGTGAGGTGCTCTTCTGCCTGTTAGCTGCTTAGTGAGGTGCTCTTCTATCTGCCTGTTGTTCGCTGCTTAGTGAGGTGCTCTTCTATCTGCCTGTTGTTCGCTGCTTAGTGAGGTGCTCTTCTATCTGCCTGTTGTTCGCTGCTTAGTGAGGTGCTCTTCTGCCTGTTAGCTGCTTAGTGAGGTGCTCTTCTGCCTGTTAGCTGCTTAGTGAGGTGCTCTTCTATCTGCCTGTTGTTCGCTGCTTAGTGAGGTGCTCTTCTATCTGCCTGTTGTTCGCTGCTTAGTGAGGTGCTCTTCTGCCTGTTAGCTGCTTAGTGAGGTGCTCTTCTGCCTGTTAGCTGCTTAGTGAGGTGCTCTTCTGCCTGTTAGCTGCTTAGTGAGGTGCTCTTCTGCCTGTTAGCTGCTTAGTGAGGTGCTCTCCTGCCTGTTAGCTGCTTAGTGAGGTGCTCTCCTGCCTGTTAGCTGCTTAGTGAGGTGCTCTCCTGCCTGTTAGCTGCTTAGTGAGGTGCTCTCCTGCCTGTTAGCTGCTTAGTGAGGTGCTCTTCTGCCTGTTAGCTGCTTAGTGAGGTGCTCTTCTGCCTGTTAGCTGCTTAGTGAGGTGCTCTCCTGCCTGTTAGCTGCTCAGTGAGGTGCTCTTCTGCCTGTTAGCTGCTTAGTGAGGTGCTCTCCTGCCTGTTAGCTGCTTAGTGAGGTGCTCTCCTGCCTGTTAGCTGCTTAGTGAGGTGCTCTCCTGCCTGTTAGCTGCTCAGTGAGGTGCTCTCCTGCCTGTTAGCTGATCAGTGAGGGGCTCTTCTGCCTGTTAGCTGCTCAGTGAGGTGCTCTTCTGCCTGTTAGCTGCTTAGTGAGGTGCTCTCCTGCCTGTTAGCTGCTTAGTGAGGTGCTCTTCTGCCTGTTAGCTGCTTAGTGAGGTGCTCTTCTGCCTGTTAGCTGCTTAGTGAGGTGCTCTTCTGCTTGTTAGCTGCTTAGTGAGGTGCTCTTCTGCCTGTTAGCTGCTTAGTGAGGTGCTCTTCTGTCTGCGATGCTATGTGTTGTACCAAAGTAATATAACGCGATGCTATGTATAGTCATTTCCGTGTCTGCTGAGTGTTACCCTGCTGATAGTTCCTGGTATTGTGTGCGGTGCGTTGTGGCGCGTGGCGGTGGCCTGTAGGGAAGGGTACGCCCCGGCGACGCCCCTGACAACAGCTGGTGTGCGGCGGCTGTACCCCGCTGATCAGATCTTGTCCGTCACATTTCCCCTAATTAACGGGCATCTGCTCTGCCGGTCTCCCGGTTCCCTAAATGGTTCTATAGTTCTACTCTGGTTCCCTACAAGGCTACACACTCCCTCGTTCCGGTTCTATTCATCTGATCTGGGTGACCCTTGACCTCCCTCAAGCCCGCTGGGCACACAAGGAGGAATCCAGATGGACCATGCCGTTGTCTTGCCATAGCGTTCCTTCATTCACAACCCACGGACTGCACCTGAAGACGCACCATGAAAGGTGTTCTCTAATTTCAAATGCAGTTCATTAAAATGCAATACACCATATTTAATGTCTAAGAAGAAAGACAGCTTTCAATGCAAAGTCCTTGAAGATGAATAATACTTATTTTTTCCTTTTAATCAAATGACCAACAAACTTAATTGCGGAATCTTTTCTATATATTCAATTCCTGCTAATCGGTTTGTATAGATTCTGCGTCTGACATTCAACCTTGAATCTTTTGTTTTATTTTTACATTTACTGGAGTGGGATTGAAAATTGAAAGGACTATTTGCGTTTTGTTTTGTTTATTTGTTACCATTGTTTAAACCCCATTCCCATTTGCACTGAATGAGAGAGAACCACGCTGAAGAACAGAACAGTGCATGCACCCCAAATGTCAACCTATTCCCTACATAGTGCACTACTTTTAACCAGAGGGAATGTAAGGAATGGGGAAGCACTAAATAGGGAATAGGACGCCATTTTGGACGCAAACAGTGTTTATTCAATTGGGTGAGAGCGATGGATCCATACACTGCCAAAGAGAGATTCATTAAAACTTAATTAATATGCATCATTATGTAAATTAGGTTGCAGTTAATGAGTTTTTAAAAGAAGCATTCCTTAATTAGTTCACTTTTAATAGCATCATCATTTATCTTTTTCTTCTTTGAAGCAGAATGATGCGGAAGACGTTAGGCAGAGGCAGTCCTAGTGAAATGCTAATCTATGTTTTATCGTCTTATTTTTCTGATTTCTCTGTGACTGCCACGACATCTCGGATCTTGTCGCTAATAATGGACATTTGTGTTTTTTATAATATCAGTTATTTCAATTTAAACAATATCTGTGAAATCTCTCTGTATAGGAGAGGGAGAGGGTCCGTGATGGCACAAAATCTTTTTCACTAATGCTTATAAATTGCAACATCTAATTGTGTATGCGATTTTTTTTCCCCCTCCAGTTTGTGAGAATCATCAACAGCTCGTTTTACACTTTGAAGGTGTCAGGAGACTTGTGAAGACTGATGAAGTTGTTTCAGCGTCGCACACAGAGACAATCGGTCCCCTGCACTTCCTGTAAAAACTAGCACACTTCTCTGTCCTTTCGAGAGCACCGAACAAGTGTTTGGCTGGTGTGTTTTTTTTCTAAATCAATGTGTGTGTCACACATCATATCATATGAACTCTAGGACCTTGCTCTCTTTGTGTCCTATCTTCTACCCTGATAATCATCTTCAATTAATCAAATGGCCACCCGTACTATTTACATTGACCCCCCCCCCCCCCTTTGTTTTTACACTGCTGCTACTTGCTGTTTAGTATCTATGCATAGTCACTTTACCCCTACCTACATGTAAAATTACCTCGACTAACCTGTTCCCCCGCACATTGACTCGGTATCGGTACCCCTTGTATATAGCCTCATTATTGTTATTTTATTGTATTACTTTAGTTTATTTAGTAAATATTTTCTTAACTCTATTTCTTGAACTGCATTGCTGGTTAAGGGCGTGTAAGTAAGCATTTCACGGTAAGGTTGTATTCGGCGCATGTGACAAATACAATTTGATTTGATTTGACCTGAGGCACACAAACCCACACACACACACACAGATGGCATCTCCTACCCTGAGGACCATCCTTAGTGTACCTTCTCAGAAGAATCAGTGGCATCATTCCACCAGATACGTTAGCACTGGGCGGTACAAGCTTTCTGCATTAACATTAAAAATCACTATATCATGCATGAGAGTATGGCTATGCCCCTCCCAGGTGGATTGGTAAGTGGAAATGAATAAGAACATGAATGTATCATCGTAGAACAAGTGACATCGTCATAAAACTCTCTAGGCCTATAGAGGTTTTAATATCACAATTATACTGAACAAAAATATAAATGCAACATGTAACCATTTCAACGATTTTACTGAGTTACAGTTCATATAAGGATATCAATCAATTGAAATAAATCAAATCAAATTGTATTTGCCACATGCGCCGAATACAACAGGTGTAGACATTACAGTGAAATACTTATTTAAATTTATTTAAAAAATAAAAAAATGTACCTTTATTTACCTAGGCAAGTCAGTTAAGAAAAAAGTATTATTTATAATGACTGCCTACACCGGCCAAACCCGGACGACGCTGGGCCAATTATTTACAATGACTGCCTACACCGGCCAAACCCGGACGACGCTGGGCCAATTGTGCGCCGCCCTATGGGACTCCCAATCACGGCCAGTTGTGATACAGCCTGGAATCGAACCAGGGGGTCTGTAGTGACGCCTCAAGCACTGAGATGCAGTGCCTTTGTCACGTTCGTTAAGGAACGGGTCAGACCAAGGCGCAGCGTGATATGCATACATGTTTATTTGAACCGAATACACAACGACAAAACAACAAACGAAACGTGAAGTCCAAGGTACACAAACAACATACCTAACACGGAACAAGATCCCACAACCTACTAGTGCCAATAGGCTTCCTAAGTATGGTCCCCAATCAGAGACAACGAGCGACAGCTGCCTCTGATTGGGAACCACACCGGCCAACATAGATCTAGACGATCTAGATCTAAACCTAGAAAATACAACATCGAACATACCACACAGAAAATACACACCCTGACTCAACAAATACCAGTCCCCAGAGTCAGGGCGTGACAGCCTAAGAACACTGCGCCCCTCGGGAGCCCGAGTACTTACAAGCCCTTAACCAACAATGCAGTTTTTTAAAGAAAAAGTAAAATAAAAAAAGTGTTAAGTAAAAAAATAAAAGCAAATAACTAAAGAGCAGCAGTAAAATAAAATAACAGTAGGGAGGCTACATACAGGGGGGGTACCGGTACAGAGTCAATGTGCGGGGGCACCGGCTAGTAGAGGTAATTGAGGTAATATGTACATGTGTGTAGAGTTAAAGTGACTATGCATAAATAGTAAACAGAGTAGCAGCAGCGTAAAAGATGGGGTGGGGTGGGGTGGGGGGGCAGTGCAAATATTCGGGGTAGCCATGATTAGCTGTTCAGGAGTTTTATGGCTTGGGGGTAGAAGCTGTTGAGAAGCCTTTTGAACCTAGACTTGGCACTCCGGTACCGCTTGCCGTGCGGTAGCAGAGAGAACAGTCTATGACTAGGGTGGCTTGAGTCTTTGACAAATTCATTAGGCCCTAATCTATGGATTTCACATGACTGGGCAGGGGCACAGCCACAGGTGGGCCTGGGTGGGCATAGGCCCACCCACTGGGGAGCCAGGCCCAGCCAATCAGAATGAGTTTTTCCCCACAAAGGGCATTATTACAGACAGAAATACTCTTCAGTTTTGTCAGCTGTCTGGGTGTCTGGTCTCAGATGATCCCACAGGTGAAGAAGCCGGATGTGGAGGTCCTTGGCTGGCATGGTTACACGTGGTCTGTGGTTGTGAGGCCGGTTGGACATAATGCCAAACTCTCTAAAACGACGTTGGAGGCGGCTTAGGGTAGAGAAATCAACATGTAATTCTCTGGCAACAGCTCTGGTGGACATTCCTGCAGTCAGCATGCCAATTGCACGCTCCCTCAAAACTTGAGACATCTCTGGCATTGTGTTGTGTGACAAAACTGCACATTTTAGAGTGGCCTTTTATTGTGCCCAGCACAAGGTACACCTGTGTAATGATCATGCTGTTTAATCACCTCCTTCATATGCCACACCTGTCAGGTGGATGGATTATCTTGGCAAAGGAGAAATGCTCACTAACAGGGATGTAAAGAAATTTGAGCAGAAAATAAATAAGAAATAAACTTATTGTGCGTATGGAGAATTTCTGGGATCTTTTATTTCAGCTCATGAAACATTTAAATGTATTTTATTTGTTATTATTATTATTATAATAATTATTATCTATTTATTTCCTACATAAACGCTCCCTCTCCTCTCTCAGCTCTGGTCTGTCTCATTATTTTCCCGTGGAATTAATTCTCATAGACACATATAAATTATTGTTTAACGAGAAGCTGTATCCTATAAATTATTCAAAACACCTGGGATTACAATATGAGATCAAATGATAGGAGAGAAGAGTGTACTCTCTGCTGGAGGCAGCAGCCCACACACGAGCCCCCCCCCCCCCCCCCCCCCACCCCACTGCCTCCCCCACCCCACCCCACTGCCTCCCCCACCATCCTCCCTGGTTTGATGTTACACACTATCTGGTTATGTGAGAATAATTGAGGAGAAATAGTGTGGCGGTGTGTGTGACTGTGTAGCATATGATATGGCATGGTTTTTGTAGACCGTATATACAATGAACAAAAATATAAATGCAACATGTAAAGTGTTGGCCCCATGTTTCACGAGCTGAAATAAAAAATCCCAGACATTTTACATATGCACAAAAAGCCTATTTATCTTAAATGTTGTGCACAAATTTTTTTACATCCCTGTTAGTGAGCATTTCTCCTTTGCCAAGATAATTTATCCACCTGACAGGTGTGGCATATCAAGAAGCTGATTAAACAGCATGATCATTACACAGGTGCACCGTGTGCTGGGGACAATAAAAGGCCACTTTAAAATGTGCAGTTTTGTCACACAAGACAATGCCATAGATGTCTCAAGTTTTGAGGGAGTGTGCAATTGGAATGCTGACTGCAGGAATGTCCACCAGAACTGTTGCCAGAGAATTTAATGTTAATTTCTCTACCACAAGCCGGCTGATGAGTAATTCTGTCTGTAATAAAGCCCTTTTGTGGGGGAAAACTCATTCTGATTGGCTGGGCCTGGCTCCCCAGTGGGTGCGCCTGGCTGCCAAATGGGTGGGCCTACAGTGCATTTGGAAAGTATTCAGACCTCTTCCCTTTTTCCACATTTTGTTACGTTACAGTCTTATTCTAAAATTGATTAAATAAAAAAATGTCCTCGTCAATCTACACACAATACCCCATAATGACAAAGCAAAAACTGGTTTTTAGAAATGTTAGCAGATTTATACAAAAAAACAAACAGAAATGCGCTAGAGAACAGCGCCGGAGAAGATGGCTGCCGTTTTACAGCCCTCTAACCAATTGTACTATTATGTGTGTTTTTCGGCGTTATTTGTAATTTATTTTGTACATAATGTTTCTGCCATCGTCTCTTATAACCAAAAAGAGCTTCTGGATATCAGGACAGCGATTACTCACCTCGTATTGGACGAAGATTTTTTCTTCAACGAGGCGGCCGCGAAGGATATCAAACAGACACCCGACAAGGCCCAAATCCCCGTCATTCGCGTGAGGAAAAGACGGAGATATCGTGGACGTAGATCGGGGTGCCTTGTAAGGATCCGACGGCGAGCGAGTAAACTGCCTCTTCCATCAATCCTATTAGCCAACGTTCAATCATTTGAAAATAAATTGGATGACTTAAGATTACGGTTATCCTACCAACGGGACATTAAAAACTGTAATATCTTATGTTTCACCGAGTCGTGGCTGAACGACGACATGGATTTCATACAGCTAGCGGGCTATACGCTACATCGGCAGGATAGAACGGCTGACTCCGGTAAAACAAGGGGTGGCGGTCTGTGTATATTTGTAAACAACAGCTGGTGCACAAAATCAAATACTAAGGAAGTCTCGAGGTTTTGCTCGCCTGAGGTAGAGTATCTTATGATAAGCTGTAGACCACACTATTTACCAAGAGAGTTTTCATCTATATTTTTCATAGCTGTCTATTTACCACCACAAACCAATGCTGGCATTAAGATTGCACTGAATGAGTTGTACAAGGCCATAAATCAACAGGAAAACGCTCATCCAGATGCAGCGCTCCTAGTGGCCGGGGACTTTAATGCAGGGAAACTTACATCCGTTCTACCTAATTTCTACCAGCATGTTAAATGTGCAACCAGAAGAAAACAAACTCTAGACCACCTTTACTCCACACACAGAGACGCATACAAAGCTCTCCCTCGCCCTCCATTTGGCAAATCTGACCATAACTCTATCCTCCTGATTCCTGCTTGTAAGCAAAAACTAAAGCAGGAAGCACCAGTGACTCGGTTAATAAAAAAGTGGTCAGATGACGCAGATGCTAAGCTACAGGACTGTTTTGCTAGCACAGACTGGAACATGTTCCGGGATTCTTCAGACAGCATTGAGGAGTACACCACATCAGTCACTGGCTTCATCAATAAGTGCATCGATGATGTCGTCCCCACAGTGACCGTACGTACATACCCCAACCAGAAGCCATGGATTACAGGAAACATCCGCACTGAGCTAAAGGGTAGAGCTGCCGCTTTCAAGGAACGGGACTCTAACCCGGACGCTTATAAGAAATCCAGCTATGACCTCCGACGAACCATCAAACAGGCAAATAGTCAATACAGGACTAAGATTGAATCGTACTACACTGGCTCTGACGCTCGTCGGATGTGGCAGGGCTTGAAAACTATTACAGACTACAAAGGGAAGCACAGCCGCGAGCTGCCCAGTGACACAAGCCTACCAGACGAGCTAAACCACTTCTATGCTCGCTTCGAGGCAAGCAACACTGAAGCATGCATGAGAGCACCAGCTGTTCCGGATGACTATGTGATCACGCTCTCCGTAGCCGATGTGAGTAAGACTTTTAAGCAGGTCAACATTCACAAGGCCGCAGGGCCAGACGGATTACCAGGATGTGTACTCCGAGCATGTGCTGACCAACTGGCAAGTGTCTTCACTGACATTTTCAACATGTCCCTGACTGAGTCTGTAATACCAACATGTTTCAAGCAGACCACCATAGTCCCCGTGCCCAAGGACTCTAAGATAACCTGCCTAAATGACTACCGACCCGTAGCACTGACGTCTGTAGCCATGAAGTGCTTTGAAAGGCTGGTCATGGCTCACATCAACAGCATTATCCCAGAAACCCTAGACCCACTCCAATTTGCATACCGCCCCAACAGATCCACAGAGGATGCAATCTCTATTGCACTCCACACTGCCCTTTCCCACCTGGACAAGAGGAACACCTACGTGAGAATGCTATTCATTGACTACAGCTCAGCATTCAACACCATAGTGCCCTCTAAGCTCATCACTAAGCTAAGGATCCTGGGACTAAACACCTCCCTCTGCAACTGGATCCTGGACTTCCTGACGGGCCGCCCCCAGGTGGTAAGGGTAGGTAACAACACATCTTCCACACTGATCCTCAACACGGGGGCACCTCAGGGGTGCGTGCTCAGTCCCCTCCTGTACTCTCTGTTCACCCATGACTGCATGGCCAGGCACGACTCCAACACCATCATTAAGTTTGCCGACGACACAACAGTGGTAGGCCTGATCACCGACAACGATGAGACAGCCTATAGGGAGGAGGTCAGAGACCTGGCCGTGTGGTGCCAGGACAACAACCTCTCCCTCAACGTGACCAAGACAAAGGAGATGATTGTGGACTACAGGAAAAAAAAGAGGACTGAGCACGCCCCCATTCTCATCGACAGGGCTGTAGTGGAACAGGTTGAGAGCTTCAAGTTCCTTGGTGTCCACATCACCAACGAACTATCATGGTCCAAACACACCAAGACAGTCGTGAAGAGGGCACGACAAAGCCTATTTCCCCTCAGGAGACTGAAAAGATTTGGCATGGGTCCTCAGATCCTCAAGAAATTCTACAGCTGCACCATCGAGAGCATCCTGACTGGTTGCATCACCGCCTGGTATGGCAACTGCTTGGCCTCCGACCGCAAGGCACTACAGAGGGTAGTGCGTACGGCCCAGTACATCACTGGGGCCAAGCTTCCTGCCATCCAGGACCTCTATACCAGGCGGAGTCAGAGGAAGGCCCTCAAAATTGTCAAAGACTCCAGCCACCCTAGTCATAGACTGTTCTCTCTGCTACCGCACGGCAAGCGGTACCGGAGTGCCAAGTCTAGGTCCAAAAGACTTCTCAACAGCTTCTACCCCCAAGCCATAAGACTCCTGAACAGCTAATCATGGCTACCCGGACTATTTGCACTGCCCCCCCACCCCATCCTTTTTACGCTGCTGCTACTCTGTTAATTGTTAATTATTTATGCATAGTCACTTTAACTCTACCCACATGTACATATTACCTCAACTACCTCAACTAGCCGGTGCCCCCGCACATTGACTCTGCAACGGTACCCCCCTGTATATATAGCCTTGATTTGATTTATTTACATAAGAATTCAGACCCTTTGCTATGAGACTCGAAATTGAGCTCAGGTGCATCCTGTTTCCATTGATCATCCTTGAGATGTTTCTACAACTTGATTGGAGTCCATCTGTGGTAAATTCAATCTATTGGAAATGATTTGGAAAGGCACACACCTGTCTATATAAGGTCCCACAGTTGACAGTGCATGTCAGAGAAAAAAACAAGCCATGAGGTCGAAGGAATTGTCTGTAGAGTTCCGAGACAGGATTGTGACGAGGCACAGATCTGGGGAAGGGTACCAAAACATTTCTGCAGCATTAAACACAGTGGCCTCCATCATTCTTAAATGGAAGAAGTTTGGAACCACCAAGACTCTTCCTAGAGCTGGCCGCCTGGCCAAACTGAGCAATCAGGGGGAGAAGGGCCTTGGTCAGCGAGGTGAACAAGAACCCGATGGTCACTCTGACAGAGCTCCAGAGTTCCTCTGTGGAGATTGGAGAACCTTCCAGAAGGACAACCATCTCTGCAGCACTCCACCAATCAGGCCTTTATGGTAGAGTGGCCAGACGAAAGCCACTCCTCAGTAAAAGGCACATGACAGCCCGCTTGGAGTTTGCCAAAAGAAGGAAACCCATCACCATCCCTACCGTGAAGCATGGTGGTGGCAGCATCATGCTGTGGGGATGTTTTTCAGCGGCAGGGACTGGGAGACTAGTCAGGATCGAGGGAAAGATGAACGGAGCAAAGTACAGAGAGATCCTTGATGCACTCAGGACCTCAGACTGGGGTGAAGGTTTACCTTCCAACAGGACAACGACCCTAAGCACACAGCCAAAACAACGGAGTGGCTTCAGGACGAATCTCGGAATGTCCTTGAGTGGCTCAGCCAGAGCCCAGACTTGAACCCGATCGAACATCTCTGGAGAGACCTGAAAATAGCTGTGCAGCGACGCTCCCCATCCAACCTGACAGAGCTTAAGAGGATCTACAGAGAAGAATGGGAGTAACTCCCAAATACAGGTGTGCCAAGCATGTAGCGTCATACCCAAGAAGACTCAAGGCTGTAATCGCTGCCAAAGGTGCTTCAACAAAGTACTGAGTAAAGGGTCTGAATACTTATGTAAATGTGATATTTCAGTTTTTTATTTTAAATACATTTGCACAAAAGTCTAAAAACCTGTTTTTGCTTTGTCATTATGGGGTATTGTGTGTAGATTTATGAGGGAAACTATTTAATCAATTTTAGAATAAGGCTGTAACGTTACAAAAAGTGAAGTGGTCTGAATACTTTCCGAATGCACTGTATGCCATCCAAGGCCCAACTATGGCTGTCCCCCTGCCGCTATGCAGAGATTGATGCCATGTCTGCAAAGCATTTTTCATTTTACAGAATAATTATTAATATGTCATGTTTTGATAAACACTTAATGCTAACCATCATGATAACCATATAAAAGTTACTTTACGTTTGCTTGTCACCAACTTTACATAGACAAAAGTAGCCTATTTTTGCTCAATAGAGAGTAAGTCTATTTTGCTTATTTTGTTCTATAGAATGTTGCTTCTTTGTAAGAAAACATAGACACATACAGAAACAAATGATGTTAGCCTTCAACCACTTTTGTGGTCTTAGTGAATTGAAAGAATGGACTAGGCAGATAAAGAAGCCGAAGCCGTTTTGTTTATTGCGATGTTCGTGTGCCCTGATTATAAAAGTACTCTCTGGTAGATAATAATTGGGTCTTCAGTTAGAGAGAGAGAGAGAGAGAGAGAGAGAGAGAGAGAGATATGCAGGTGTGATGATGGGTAGTGTGTAACTGTGTGAGATGTGTGTATGTGGTGACAGCTGAGTGTGGTTTAGTCGTGTATGTGTGGGTGGGATATAGGGCATAAGGAGGGAGCCAATAGCTCCAACTTCCCCCTCCAACTGCATGCATGCGTATGTAAACGCAGTACATAGTGCCAGAAAGTTTCAGAGTTGGAACACAGTCAGAAAGAGACAATGGGTGTACTCCAGTGCCACCTTCAGGTCACCTTCTCTTTTTATATCTTCACTAACCCCTACCCCACCCCTCAAAACTCCTCAGAACTAACTAAAGGAGAGGGAGGGAGAGAAGAGGACGTAGGGATAGAGTTCTGAGAGATAGCGGGAGAGGAGAGGACGTAGGGATAGAGTTCTGAGAGATAGAGGGAGAGGAGAGGACGTAGGGATAGAGTTCTGAGAGATAGAGGGAGAGGAGAGGACGTATGGATAGAGTTCTGAGAGATAGCGGGAGCGAGATTGCAGGGGATCTCTCTCACAAACCCCAAATCCAGGCCTCTCCTCCAACAGAACAGATGGATAGATGTCTTTGTAAACCCACTCACTGGAACAGATAGGGATGAGAGACTATAGAAAGAGAGAGCGAGAGATAGAGAGAGAGATAGAGAGAGCAACTGTAGAGAGAGAGAGAGAGAGCTAGAAAGAGAGCGAGACCGTAGAGAGAGCAAGAGAGAGAGAGAGACCGTAGAAAGCGAGAGAGAGAGACAGAGACCCCATAGGGGACAGTCCCCAATCCTCTACCCCACTCCCTTCCTCTCCCCGCCTGTGCCACCTCCGATCATGGATACAGACACAACTCAGCCCCCTTGACACAACAACAGAATGGTGGTGCCTGCTCTGCTCAATGCTCCCTCCCTCATGAATACTCCCAATTCTCTGTAAGGAGAAGAGAAGAGAGGGAAGAGAGTAGTTTGGAACTCTCACTAGGGATGATCCTCTTCTTTTTTATTCATTTCAATTACAAGGGCTGTTATTCCTGCAGGGGCACAGTATGATGCCATGTGATCCACTCTAATGTAGTGGGGAGCAGGCTGCATGGAGAATACATGTTAAAGATAGCAGCTACTGTAATGTAGTGGGGAGCAGGCTACATGGAGAATACATGTTAAAGATAGCAGCTACTGTAATGTAGTGGGGAGCAGGCTACATGGAGAATACATGTTAAAGATAGCAGCTACTATAATGTAGTGGGGAGCAGGCTACATGGAGAATACATGTTAAAGATAGCAGCTACTGTAATGTAGTGGGGAGCAGGCTACATGGAGAATACATGTTAAAGATAGCAGCTACTGTAATGTAGTGGGGAGCAGGCTACATGGAGAATACATGTTAAAGATAGCATCTACTGTAATGTAGTGGGGAGCAGGCTACATGGAGAATACATGTTAAAGATAGCAGCTACTGTAATGTAGTGGGGAGCAGGCTACATGGAGAATACATGTTAAAGATAGCAGCTACTGTAATGTAGTGGGGAGCAGGTGTAACCAGTGTGAAATGGCTAACTAGTTAGCGGTGCTCGTTAGTAGCGTTTGAATCGGTGACGTCACTCAAACATAGACAGGCAGTAGAGGTGTTCAATGGCTAACACACACACACACACACACACACACACACACACACACACACACACACACACACACACACACACACACACACAGTTGAAAAGAGACAGTTAACACCAGCCTTAGTGTAATGAATACTATTAGAGAAATCCTGCAGTGGAGTATTTTTGTTTTCCTCTAGGTGAAGTATGCATTATTTAGTTGTGAGTTCTTCTCCTTGTTCAACTTGTATTAATGCATTTGAATGACATCAGTTGAGTGTTGATAATTAGATGCTTTAAGTTCCTCTTCTGAGTTCATATATTCTGCGTAAAGCTGTCCAATCATTCGCTCCGGATCAGGATGGGCTTTGTGAAAGCCCAACTGTACCACCCCGCCTCAGAGTGCTGATGGTTACCACTTAGACTTGTCTTCACCACTATCTCTTCTACCTCTTCTTTCAAGACTGTTTTTCATCTATAAGTAAACTAAAATTATAACAAGCCAATACAATATTTTGAAGAGTTTCTTATGACCACACTGCAGTCTCCATCCAATACCTACCTGGCTGGCATTTAGTTTGTACTGATGATACATCAGTTGTATGCATACTATAGATAGTTAATCAATAACTACAGATATTCTGTATAGCTTCTGTAGATATTCAGGTAGTTAAAATTCCATCAGATACATCTACTTTGTCAAGGTTAGGTTATCTAAGGTATAACAACTCACTAGCTTATCTAAGGTACACTACATGACCAGAAGTATGTGGACACCTGCTCGTCGAACATCTCATTCCAAAATTATGGGCATTAATATGGAGTTGGTCCCACCTTTGCTGCTATAATAGCCTCCACTCTTCTGGGAAGGCTTTCCACTAGATGTTGGAACATTGCTGTGGGGTCTTGCTTCAATTCAGCCACAAAACCATTAGTGAGGTCGGGCACCGACGTTGACCAATTAGGCCTGGCTCGCAGTCGGCATTCCAATTCAACCCAAAGGTGTTCGATGGGGTTGAGGTCAGCAGGCCAGTCAAGTTCTTCCACACCGATCTCGACAAACCATTTCTGTATGGACCTCGCTTATTGCACGGGTCATGGTCATGCTGAAACAGGAAAGGGCCTTCCCCAAACTGTTGCCACAAAGTTGGAAGCACAGAATCGTCTAGAATGTCATTGTATGCGGTAACTGTCACACCCTGGCTCTGGGGACTCTTTAATGTTGAGCCAGGGTGTTAGTTCCTATGTTTAGTTGTTCTATGTTTTCTTTCTAGATCGTTTAGATCTATGTTGGCCAGGGTGGTTCCCAATCAGAGGCAGCTGTAGCTCGTTGTCTCTGATTGGGGACCATACTTAGGCAGCCTGTTTTGCACAGTTAATTGTGGGATCTTGTTCTGTATAGGTTTGTGTTGGTGAACCTTTAGACTTCACGTATCGTTTTGTTGTTGGTGTAAAGTACTCATTAAAAGATGTACGCCTATCACGCTGCGCCTTGGTCCGCTTCTAATAACGATCGTGACAGTAACGTTAACATTTCCCTTCACTGTGTGCTCGATTTTATACACCTGTCAGCAACGGGTGTGGCTGAAATAGCCGAATCCACTAATTCTGAAGTGGTGTCCACATACTTTTGTATATATAGTGTATAACAACTCACAAACTGCCTCCCAGCATGTCATTTCTAGCAGTAGGAGTCAGGGCCGTGGCTGTGCAGGGAATTTATTCTGTATCTGTAACTGCCAAAATAACTGCAGATAATTAGTCCTCTCAGAATGCTGGGTGTCTCTTAACAAAGACACCTGTGCTGCCTGTGGTGTACGATGCACAGCGCTACGTACCGTAGAGTGATTGTCATTTTTAATCTAGCGCTCCCGCAGAGACTTTCGTTGCACCAGCCCAGTCTGCAGGGGGCCAGAGGTGTGTGTGTTGGTGTGTGTAAGTTGGTGGAGGGTTGTGTGTGTGTGTGTGTGTGTGTGTGTGTGTGTGTGTGTGTGTGTGAGCGCGCGCGCGCTTTCCATACTCAGACTCCCTTTTATGAATATGCTCATCATTGTCTGGAGATTTTGAAGAGTCACAGCAGATGCTGGACAGATGTTGGACAGTAAATTGACATTCAAATATCCACGGACTTCATAAATTAAGAATAATTCTCTAAGAAATATAAGAGGACTGAAATGATCTGCAGTCCAGAGGGACTGAGAACAGGAGAACAAATTCCTCCAAAAGAAACAGTCATTTGTTTTCTACACCTTCACTTCCATTGCTTGCCGCCTTTCATAACTTTGATGCCAACCAGACAGACAGACGGACTAAATCCTCTGATTTTTCTCCCCCCAAAAGAGAAAATTAAAGAACAAAGCGCCAAATAAACCCTTTGCAATTCTTCTCCAGTTCAGTCATCCTCATCCTAGACGGTGCCAGGTTGGGGAAATCATTGAAATGGTTTCCCCACTCTCCTCTCCCTCTCTCCCTCCCCCTCTCCTCTCCCTCTCTCCCTCCCTTCTCTCCCTCTCTCCTCTCCTCAACTGGCATCTCATTCAGATGCCCGTGTCTGATGGCCCGAGACAATTTGCAGACCTGGGAGGCACCCCTACCCTCAGATCTGGGAGGCACCCCTTCCCTCAGACCTGGGAGGCACCCCTTCCCTCAGACCTGGGAGGCACCCCTTCCCTCAGACCTGGGAGGCACCCCTTCCCTCAGACCTGGGAGGCACCCCTTCCCTCAGACCTGGGAGGCACCCCTTCCCTCAGACCTGGGAGGCACCCCTTCCCTCAGACCTGGGCATTGTGCCTCCCACCCAACATACACACACACAGCTACCTGGCAAAGACGAGAGAGAATAATTATTTTTATCCCCCAAACGCACTGGTTATGCACCAATGATTTCAAATGCCCGCCTCACATTGTCAGGGGTGATTTTGGCGCGGTGCCAAACCTATTATATTGATCTCTCTTTCTCTGGATTTCAATGGCAACAGACAATGGTGATTTAAAGCAGAGCATATTAGGGAAATACAATGGATGTGTGTGTGTGTGTGTGTGTGTGTATGTGTGTGTGTGTGTTTAATCGCTTGTAGACGATGACATTCTCACACTTACTATCATGTTCATGTCCAATATATCCTAATTTGTACCCCATTTACTTCTCTAAAGATCTAGATGTACATTATAATTAGCTTCAGATAGACAACCATTCTCTCATGTCATGTCAGGATCCGAATACTGTAGTTAAGCCATTCTTTACTGCTTATTGCATGCTGACATCCAGGTCTCCATTCCTCAGAGTCCCCTCACTACCTGGCATGTCAGAACTGGCTCTAATGGAAGCGATCAGACCTTCGATGGCCAACACGGGAATATTCAAATATTGAAACTGGCAGGGAGCAGCCTGTCGGTTAATGAGCATGTCTATGAGAAAATGATTTGCTTGTTTCCAGAGAGGAAAATCACAGAGAATGGCTAAATGAAAATCCTCTGTAGAGAAGAGACTGGATCAAGAGCAATGGTACGATTCTGGAGGGGCTGAGACTGGATCAGGAGCTATGGTACGATGCTGGAGGGGATGAGACTGGATCAGGAGCTATGGTACGATGCTGGAGGGGCTGAGACTGGATCAGGAGCTATGGTACGATGCAGGATGGGCTGAGACTGGATCAGGAGTTATGGTACAGTGCTGGAAGGACAGACTGGATCAGGAGCTGTGGTACGGTGCTGGAGGGACTGAGACTGGATCAGGAGTTATGGTTCAGTGGTGGAAGGTCAGACTGGATCAGGCACTATAATACGGTGCTGGAAGGACAGATTGGATCTGGAGTTATGGTACAGTGCAGGAAGGACAGACTGGATCAGGAGCTATGGTACGGTGCTGGAAGGACTGACTGGATTAGGAGCTATGGTACGGTGCTGGATGGACTGAGACTGGATCAGGAGCCATGGTACGGTGCTGGAAGGACAGACTGGATCTGGAGCTATGGTACAGTGCTGGAGGGTCAGACTGGATCAGGAGCTATGGTACAGTGCTGAAGGGATTGAGACTGGATCAGGAGCTATGGTACGGTGCTGGAAGGACAGACTGGATCAGGAGCTATGGTATGGTGCTGGAAGGACAGACTGGATCAGGAGCTATGGTACGGTGCTGGAGGACAGACTGGATCAGGAGCTATGGTATGATGCTGGAAGGACTGACTGGATCAGGAGCTATGGTACGGTTCTGGAAGGACAGACTGGATCAGGAGCTATGGTACGGTGCTGGAAGGACAGACTGGATCAGGAGCTATGGTACGGTGCTGGAGGGCTGAGACTGGATCAGGAGCCATGGTACGGTGCTGGAAGGACAGACTGGATCAGGAGCTATGGTACGGTGCTGGAAGGACAGACTGGATCAGGAGCCATGGTACGGTGCTGGAGTGTCAGACTGGATCAGGAGCTATGGTAATAATAATAAAATGGTACAGTGCTGAAGGGACTGAGACTGGATCAGGAGCTATGGTATGGTGCTGGAAGGACAGACTGAATCAGGAGCTATGGTATGTTGCTGGAAGGACAGACTGGATCAGGAGCTATGGTATGGTGCTGGAAGGACAGACTGGATCAGGAGCTATGGTACGGTGCTGGAAGGACAGACTGGATCAGGAGCTATGGTACGGTACTGGAAGGACAGACTGGATCAGGAGCTATGGTACGGTGCTGGAGGGACAGAGTGGATCAGGAGCTATGGTACAGTGCTGGAAGGACAGACTGGATCAGGAGTTATGGTACGGTGCTGGAAGGAAAGACTGGATCAGGAGCTATGGAACGGTGCTGGAAGGACAGACTGGATCAGGAGCTATGGTACGGTGCTGGAAGTACAGACTGGATCAGGAGCTATGGAACTGTGCTGGAAGGACAGACTGGATCAGGAGCTATGGTACGGTCCTGGAAGGACAGACTGGATCAGGAGCTATGGAACGGTGCTGGAAGGACAGACTGGATCAGGAGCTATGGTACGGTGCTGGAAGTACAGACTGGATCAGGAGCTATGGAACTGTGCTGGAAGGACAGACTGGATCAGGAGCTATGGTATGGTGCTGGAAGGACAGACTGGATCAGGAGCTATGGTACGGTGCTGGAGGACAGACTGGATCAGGAGCTATGGTATGATGCTGGAAGGACTGACTGGATCAGGAGCTATGGTACGGTTCTGGAAGGACAGACTGGATCAGGAGCTATGGTACGGTGCTGGAAGGACAGACTGGATCAGGAGCTATGGTACGGTGCTGGAGGGCTGAGACTGGATCAGGAGCCATGGTACGGTGCTGGAAGGACAGACTGGATCAGGAGCTATGGTACGGTGCTGGAAGGACAGACTGGATCAGGAGCCATGGTACGGTGCTGGAGTGTCAGACTGGATCAGGAGCTATGGTAATAATAATAAAATGGTACAGTGCTGAAGGGACTGAGACTGGATCAGGAGCTATGGTATGGTGCTGGAAGGACAGACTGAATCAGGAGCTATGGTATGTTGCTGGAAGGACAGACTGGATCAGGAGCTATGGTATGGTGCTGGAAGGACAGACTGGATCAGGAGCTATGGTACGGTGCTGAAGGGACTGAGACTGGATCAGGAGCTATGGTACGGTGCTGGAAGGACAGACTGGATCAGGAGCTATGGTACGGTACTGGAAGGACAGACTGGATCAGGAGCTATGGTACGGTGCTGGAGGGACAGAGTGGATCAGGAGCTATGGTACAGTGCTGGAAGGACAGACTGGATCAGGAGTTATGGTACGGTGCTGGAAGGAAAGACTGGATCAGGAGCTATGGAACGGTGCTGGAAGGACAGACTGGATCAGGAGCTATGGTACGGTGCTGGAAGTACAGACTGGATCAGGAGCTATGGAACTGTGCTGGAAGGACAGACTGGATCAGGAGCTATGGTACGGTCCTGGAAGGACAGACTGGATCAGGAGCTATGGAACGGTGCTGGAAGGACAGACTGGATCAGGAGCTATGGTACGGTGCTGGAAGTACAGACTGGATCAGGAGCTATGGAACTGTGCTGGAAGGACAGACTGGATCAGGAGCTATGGTACGGTCCTGGAAGGAAAGACTGGATCAGGAGCTATGGTACGGTGCTGGAAGGACAGACTGGATCAGGAGATATGGTACGGTGCTGGAGGGACTGAGACTGGATCAGGAGTTATGGTACGGTGCGGAAAGGACTGAGACTGGATCAGGAGCTATGGTACGGTCCTGGAGGGACTGAGACTATATCAAAAGCTATGGTACGGTGCTGGAGGTTGTGAGACTGGATCAGGAGCTATGGTACAGTGCTGAAAGGACAGAATGGATCAGGAGCTATGGTACGGTGCTGGAAGGACAGACTGGATCAGGAGCTATGGTACGGTGCTGGAGGGGCAGACTGGATGATTCTGGGAAAAAGCGCGCTCTCCTCCAAGGAGTGAATGTCCCGAGACAGAAGAGTCATTTTCCTGTGCGTTTTTGCTGCCAACTTTACTTTATTTTTCTTTTTTCCATCGCAACTTTTTTCCCTCATTCAACTTTTTCACTCCGGAAGCTTTATCTGGACATGGTTCGTCAACATCTTCAACAGCCGAAGCTAAGTAGTAACATTAACATGATGTCTTCTAATTGCAGTCGCTGTACTCATAATATACAGGAGAACGATCGCCTTACGGCGAAAATAGCTGTGCTACAAGCCCAGCTTCAGACGCAATCGTTAGGCAAGGGTAATTTCAGTGTAGGAAAGGAAGAAACAGCGTCTGTGCCACCAGTAAGTACAGATAGTAACGTTAGTATAAATCCCCCCGCACAGTCCCCGCAGCCGGACAACTTTCTCATGGCTTCTGGAGGGAAATACTGTCGGAATGCTCAACCGGTGTCGCTCATTCAGCCGACAGAAACTTTCAACCGGTTTTCCCCATTATGTAGCGAGTCGGAGTCTGAGTCTGAGTCTTCTCTTGTCTCTACTCCTCCCGTTACGGGGTCTGAGACGCCGAAGGCTCCCACCATTAGCTCTGACAAATTGAAAACCCTAGTCATTGGCGACTCCATTACCCGCAGTATTAGACTTAAAACGAATCACCCAGCGATCATACACTGTTTACCAGGGGGCAGGGCTACCGACGTTAAGGCTAATCTAAAGATGGTGCTGGCTAAAGCTAAAACTGGCGAGTGTAGAGAGTATAGAGATATTGTTATCCACGTCGGCACCAACGATGTTAGGATGAAACAGTCAGAGGTCACCAAGTGCAACATAGCTTCAGCGTGTAAATCAGCTAGAAAGATGTGTCGGCATCGAGTAATTGTCTCTGGCCCCCTCCCAGTTAGGGGGAGTGACGAGCTCTACAGCAGAGTCTCAGCACTCAATCGCTGGTTGAAAACTGTTTTCTGCCCCTCCCAAAAGATAGAATTTGTAGATAATTGGCCCTCTTTCTGGGACTCACCCACAAACAGGACCAAGCCTGACCTGCTGAGGAGTGATGGACTCCATCCTAGCTGGAGGGGTGCTCTCATCTTATCTACCAACATAGATAGGGCTCTAACTCCTCTAGCCCCACAGTGAAATAGGGTGCAGGCCAGGCAGCAGGCTGTTAGCCAACCTGCCAGCTTAGTGGAGTCTGCCAATAGCATAGTCAGTGTAGTCAGCTCAGCCATACCCATTGAGACTGTGTCTGTGCCTCGACCTAGGTTGGGCAAAACTAAACATGGCGGTGTTCGCCTTAGCAATCTTATTAGGATAAAGACCTCCTCCATTCCTGCCATTATTGAAAGAGATCGTGATACCTCACATCTCAAAATAGGGTTACTTAATGTTAGATCCCTCACTTCAAAGGCAGTCATAGTCAATGAACTAATCACTGATCATAATCTTGATGTGATTGGCCTGACTGAAACATGGCTTAAGCCTGATGAATTTGCTGTGGTAAATGAGGCCTCACCTCCTGGTTACACTAGTGACCATATTCCCCGTGCATCCCGCAAAGGCGGAGGTGTTGCTAACATTTACGATAGCAAATTTCAATTTACAAAAAAAAAAATGGCGTTTTCGTCTTTTGAGCTTCTAGTCATGAAATCTATGCAGCCTACTCAATCACTTTTTATAGCTACTGTTTACAGGCCTCCTGGGCCATATACAGCGTTCCTCTCTGAGTTTCCTGAATTCCTATCAGACCTTGTAGTCATAGCAGATCATATTCTAATTTTTGGTGATTTTAATATTCACATGGAGAAGTCCACAGACCCACTCCAAAAGTCTTTCGGAGCCATCATCGACTCAGTGGGTTTTGTCCAACATGTCTCTGGACCTACTCACTGCCACAGTCATACTCTGGACCTAGTTTTGTCCCATGGAATAAATGTTGTAGATCTTAATGTTTTTCCACAAAATCCTGGACTATCGGACCACCATTTTATTACGTTTGCAATCGCAACAAATAATCTGCTCAGACCCCAACCAAGGAGCATCAAAAGTCGTGCTATAAATTCTCAGACAACACAAAAATTCCTTGATGCCCTTCCAGACTCCTTCTGCCTACCCAAGGACGTCAGAGGACAAAAATCAGTTAACCACTTAACTGAGGAACTCAATTTAACCTTGCGCAATACCCTAGATGCAGTTGCACCCCTAAAAACGAAAAACATTTGTCATAAGAAACTAGCTCCCTGGTATACAGAAAATACCCGAGCTTTGAAGCAAGCTTCCAGGAAATTGGAACGGAAATGGCGCCACACCAAACTGGAAGTCTTCCGACTAGCTTGGAAAGACAGTACCGTGCAGTACCGAAGAGCCCTCACTGCTGCTCGATCATCCTACTTTTCCAACTTAATCGAGGAAAATAAGAACAATCCAAAATTTCTTTTTGATACTGTTGCAAAGCTAACTAAAAAGCAGCATTCCCCAAGAGAGGATGGCTTTCACTTCAGCAGTAATAAATTCATGAACTTCTTTGAGGAAAAGATCATGACCATTAGAAAGCAAATTACGGACTCCTCTTTGAATCTGCGTATTCCTCCAGGGCTTAGCTGTCCTGGATCTGCACAGCTCTGCGAGGGCCTGGGATCGGGAGAGACACTTAAGTGTTTTAGTACTATATCTCTTGACACAATGATGAAAATAATCATGGCCTCTAAACCTTCAAGCTGCATACTGGATCCTATTCCTACTAAACTGCTGAAGGAGCTGCTTCCTGTGCTTGGCCCTCCTATGTTGAACATAATAAACAGCTCTCTATCCACCGGATGTGTACCAAATTCACTAAAAGTGGCAGTGATAAAGCCTCTCTTGAAAAAGCCAAACCTTGACCCGGAAAATATAAAAAACTATCGGCCTATATCGAATCTTCCATTCCTCTCAAAAATTTTAGAAAAAGCTGTTGCGCAGCAACTCACTGCCTTTCTGAAGACAAACAATGTATACGAAATGCTTCAGTCTGGTTTTAGACCCCATCATAGCACTGAGACTGCACTTGTGAAGGTGGTAAATGACCTTTTAATGGCGTCAGACCGAGGCTCTGCATCTGTCCTCGTGCTACTAGACCTTAGTGCTGCCTTTGACACCATCGATCACCACATTCTTTTGGAGAGACTGGAAACCCAAATTGGTCTACACGGACAAGTTCTGGCCTGGTTTAGATCTTACCTGTCGGAAAGATATCAGTTTGTCTCTGTGAATGGTCTGTCCTCCGACAAATCAACTGTACATTTCGGTGTTCCTCAAGGTTCCGTTTTAGGACCACTATTGTTTTCACTATATATTTTACCTCTTGGGGATGTTATTCGAAAACATAATGTTAACTTTCACTGCTATGCGGATGACACACAGCTGTACATTTCAATGAAACATGGTGAAGCCCCAAAATTGCCCTCGCTAGAAGCCTGTGTTTCAGACATAAGGAAGTGGATGGCTGAAAACGTTCTACTTTTAAACTCGGACAAAACAGAGATGCTTGTTCTAGGTCCCAAGAAACAAAGAGATCTTCTGTTAAATCTGACAATTCATCTTGATGGTTGTAAAATCGTCTCAAATAAAACTGTGAAGGACCTCGGCGTTACTCTTGACCCTGATCTCTCTTTTGACGAACATATCAAGACTGTTTCAAGGACAGCTTTTTTCCATCTACGTAACATTGCAAAAATCAGAAATTTTCTGTCCAAAAATGATGCAGAAAAATTAATCCATGCATTTGTTACTTCTAGGTTAGACTACTGCAATGCTCTACTTTCCGGCTACCCGGATAAAGCACTAAATAAACTTCAGTTAGTGCTAAATACGGCTGCTAGAATCCTGACTAGAACCAAGAAATTTGATCATATTACTCCAGTGCTAGCTTCCCTACACTGGCTTCCTGTTAAGGCAAGGGCTGATTTCAAGGTTTTACTGTTAACCTATAAAGCGTTACATGGGCTTGCTCCTACCTATCTTTCCGAGTTGGTCCTGCCGTACATACCAATACGTACGCTACGGTCACAAGACGCAGGCCTCCTAATTGTCCCTAGAATTTCTAAGCAAACAGCGGGAGGCAGGGCTTTCTCCTATAGATCTCCATTTTTATGGAACAGTCTGCCTACCCATGTGAGAGACGCAGACTCGGTCTCAACCTTTAAGTCTTTACTGAAGACTTATCTCTTCAGTAGGTCATATGATTGAGTGTAGTCTGGCCCAGGAGTGTGAAGGTGAACGGAAAGGCTCTGGAGCAACGAACAGCCCTTGCTGTCTCTGCCAGGCCGGTTCCCCTCTCTCCACTGGGGTTCTCTGCCTCTAACCCTGTTACAGGGGCTGAGTCACTGGCTTGCTGGTGCTCTTTCATGCCGTCCCTAGGAGGGGTGCGTCACTTGAGTGGGTTGAGTTACTGACGTGATCTTCCTGTCTGGGTTGGCGCCCCCCCTTGGTTTGTGCTGTGGTGGAGACCTCTGTGGGCTATACTCGGCCTTGTCTCAGGATTGTAAGTTGGTGGTTGAGGATATCCCTCTAGTGGTGCGGGGGCTGTGCTTTGGCAGAGTGGGTGGGGTTATATCCTTCCTGTTTGGCCCTGTCCGGGGGTTTCTTCGGATGGGGCCACAGTGTCTCCGGACCGCTCCTGTCTCAGCCTCCAGTATTTATGCTGCAGTAGTTTATGTGTCGGGGGGCTGGGGTTAGTTGGTTATACCTGGAGTACTTCTCCTGTCTTATCCAGTGTCCTGTGTGAATTTAAGTATGCTCTCTCTAATTCTCTCGTTCTCTCTTTCTCTCTGAGAACCTGAGCCCTAGGACCATACGCCAGGACTACCGGGCATGCTGACACCTTGCTGTCCCCAGTCCGCCTGGCCTTGCTGCTATTCCAGTTTCAACTGTTCTGCCTGCGGTTACGAAACCCCTACCTGTCCCAGACCTGCTGTTTTCAACTCTTAATGATCGGCTATGAAAAGCCAACTGAGAGACCTGAGCCCAAGGACCATACGTCGGGACTACCGGCCGTGGTGACTCCTTGCTGTCCCCAGTCCGCCTGGCCTTGCTGCTATTCCAGTTTCAACTGTTCTGCCTGCGGTTATGGAACCCCTACCTGTCCCAGACCTGCTGTTTTCAACTCTTAATGATCGGCTATGAAAAGCCAACTGAGATTTATTCCTGATTATTATTTGACCATGCTTGTCACTTATGAACATTTTTGAACATCTTGGCATGGTTCTGTTATAACCTCCACCCGGCACAGCCAGAAGAGGACTGGCCACCCCTCATAGCCTGGTTCCTCTCTAGGTTTCTTCCTAGGTTTTGGCCTTTCTAGGGAGTTTTTCCTAGCCACCGTGCTTCTACACCTGCATTACTAGCTGTTTGGGGTTTTAGGCTGGGTTTCTGTACAGCACTTCGAGATATTAGCTGATGTACGAAGGGCTATATAAAATAAAATTGATTGATTGATTGATTGATCAGGAGCTATGGTACGGTGCTGGAAGGACAGACTGGATCAGGAGTTTTGGTACGGTGCTGGAAGGACTGACTGGATCAGGAGCTATGGTACGGTTCTGGAAGGACAGACTGGATCAGGAGCTATGGTACGGTGCTGGAAGGACAGACTTGATCAGGAGCTATGGTACGGTGCTGGAGGGCTGAGACTGGATCAGGAGCCATGGTACGGTGCTGGAAGGACAGACTGGATCAGGAGCCATGGTACGGTGCTGGAGTGTCAGACTGGATCAGGAGCTATGGTACAGTGCTGAAGGGACTGAGACTGGATCAGGAGCTATGGTATGGTGCTGGAAGGACAGACTGAATCAGGAGCTATGGTATGTTGCTGGAAGGACAGACTGGATCAGGAGCTATGGTACGGTGCTGGAAGGACAGACTGGATCAGGAGCTATGGTACGGTACTGGAAGGACAGACTGGATCAGGAGCTATGGTACAGTGCTGGAGGGACAGAGTGGATCAGGAGCTATTGTACGGTGCTGGAAGGACAGACTGGATCAGGAGTTATGGTACGGTGCTGGAAGGAAAGACTGGATCAGGAGCTATGGAACGGTGCTGGAAGGACAGACTGGATCAGGAGCTATGGTACGGTCCTGGAAGGAAAGACTGGATCAGGAGCTATGGAACGGTGCTGGAAGGACAGACTGGATCAGGAGCTATGGTACGGTGCTGGAAGTACAGACTGGATCAAGAGCTATGGAACTGTGCTGGAAGGACAGACTGGATCAGGAGCTATGGTACGGTCCTGGAAGGAAAGACTGGATCAGGAGCTATGGCATGGTGCTGGAAGGACAGACTGGATCAGGAGCTATGGTACGGTGCTGGAGGGACTGAGACTGGATCAGGAGCCATGGTACGGTGCTGGAGTGACTGAGACTAGATCAGGAGCTATGGTACGGTGCGGAAAGGACTGAGACTGGATCAGGAGCTATGGTACGGTGCTGGAGGGACTGAGACTGGATCAGGAGCTATGGTACGGTGCTGGAGGGACTGAGACTGGATCAGGAGCTATGGTACGGTGCTGGAGGGACTGAGACTAGATCAGGAGCTATGGTACGGTGCGGAAAGGACTGAGACTGGATCAGGAGCTATGGTACGGTGCTGGAGGGACTGAGACTATATCAGGAGCTATGGTACGGTGCTGGAGGGTGTGAGACTGGATCAGGAGCTATGGTACAGTGCTGGAAGGACAGAATTGATCAGGAGCTATGGTACGGTGCTGGAAGGACAGACTGGATCAGGAGCTATGGTACGGTGGTGGAGGGGCAGACTGGATCAGGAGCTATGGTACGGTGCTGGAAGGACAGACTGGATCAGGAGTTATGGTACGGTGCTGGAAGGACAGACTGGATCAGGAGCTATGGTACGGTGCTGGAGGGACAGACTGGATCAGGAGCTATGGTACGGTGCTGGAAGGACAGACTGGATCAGGAGCTATGGTACGGTGCTGGAAGTACAGACTGGATCAGGAGCTATGGAACTGTGCCTGAAGGTCAGACTGGATCAGGAGCTATGGTACGGTGCTGGAGGGACTGAGACTATATCAGGAGCTATGGTACGGTGCTGGAGGGTGTGAGACTGGATCAGGAGCTATGGTACAGTGCTGGAAGGACAGAATTGATCAGGAGCTATGGTACGGTGCTGGAAGGACAGACTGGATCAGGAGCTATGGTACGGTGGTGGAGGGGCAGACTGGATCAGGAGCTATGGTACGGTGCTGGAAGGACAGACTGGATCAGGAGTTATGGTACGGTGCTGTAAGGACAGACTGGATCAGGAGCTATGGTACGGTGCTGGAGGGACAGACTGGATCAGGAGCTATGGTACGGTGCTGGAAGGACAGACTGGATCAGGAGCTATGGTACGGTGCTGGAAGTACAGACTGGATCAGGAGCTATGGAACTGTGCCTGAAGGTCAGACTGGATCAGGAGCTATGGTACGGTGCTGGAAGGAAAGACTGGATCAGGAGCTATGGTACGGTGCTCAAGAGACTGAGACTGGATCAGGAGCTATGGTACGGTGCTGGAAGGTCAGACTGGATCAGGAGCTATGGTATGGTGCTGGAAGGAAAGACTGGATCATGAGCTATGGCACGGTGCTGGAAGGACAGACTGGATCAGGAGCCATGGTACGGTGCTGGAGGACAGACTGGATCAGGAGCTATTGTACGGTGCTGGAAGGACAGACTGGATCAGGAGCCATGGTACGGTGCTGGAAGGACAGACTGGATCAGGAGTTATATTACGGTGCTGGAAGGACAGACTGGATCAGGAGCTATGGTACGGTGCTGGAGGGACAGACTGGATCAGGAGCTATGGTACGGTGCTGGAAGGACAGACTGGATCAGGAGCTATGGTACGGTGCTGGAAGGAAAGACTGGATCAGGAGCTATGGAACTGTGCTGGAAGGACAGACTGGATCAGGAGCTATGGTACGGTCCTGGAAGGAAAGACTGGATCAGGAGCTATGGTACGGTGCTGGAAGGACAGACTGGATCAGGAGATATGGTACGGTGCTGGAGGGACTGAGACTGGATCAGGAGTTATGGTACGGTGCGGAAAGGACTGAGACTGGATCAGGAGCTATGGTACGGTCCTGGAGGGACTGAGACTATATCAAAAGCTATGGTACGGTGCTGGAGGTTGTGAGACTGGATCAGGAGCTATGGTACAGTGCTGAAAGGACAGAATGGATCAGGAGCTATGGTACGGTGCTGGAAGGACAGACTGGATCAGGAGCTATGGTACGGTGCTGGAAGGACAGACTGGATCAGGAGTTTTGGTACGGTGCTGGAAGGACTGACTGGATCAGGAGCTATGGTACGGTTCTGGAAGGACAGACTGGATCAGGAGCTATGGTACGGTGCTGGAAGGACAGACTGGATCAGGAGCTATGGTACGGTGCTGGAGGGCTGAGACTGGATCAGGAGCCATGGTACGGTGCTGGAAGGACAGACTGGATCAGGAGCCATGGTACGGTGCTGGAGTGTCAGACTGGATCAGGAGCTATGGTACAGTGCTGAAGGGACTGAGACTGGATCAGGAGCTATGGTATGGTGCTGGAAGGACAGACTGAATCAGGAGCTATGGTATGTTGCTGGAAGGACAGACTGGATCAGGAGCTATGGTATGGTGCTGGAAGAACAGACTGGATCAGGAGCTATGGTACGGTACTGGAAGGACAGACTGGATCAGGAGCTATGGTACGGTGCTGGAGGGACAGAGTGGATCAGGAGCTATGGTACGGTGCTGGAAGGACAGACTGGATCAGGAGTTATGGTACGGTGCTGGAAGGAAAGACTGGATCAGGAGCTATGGAACGGTGCTGGAAGGACAGACTGGATCAGGAGCTATGGTACGGTCCTGGAAGGAAAGACTGGATCAGGAGCTATGGAACGGTGCTGGAAGGACAGACTGGATCAAGAGCTATGGAACTGTCCTGGAAGGACAGACTGGATCAGGAGCTATGGTACGGTCCTGGAAGGAAAGACTGGATCAGGAGCTATGGCATGGTGCTGGAAGGACAGACTGGATCAGGAGCTATGGTACGGTGCTGGAGGGACTGAGACTGGATCAGGAGCCATGGTACGGTGCTGGAGTGACTGAGACTAGATCAGGAGCTATGGTACGGTGCGGAAAGGACTGAGACTGGATCAGGAGCTATGGTACGGTGCTGGAGGGACTGAGACTGGATCAGGAGCTATGGTACGGTGCTGGAGGGACTGAGACTGGATCAGGAGCTATGGTACGGTGCTGGAGGGACTGAGACTAGATCAGGAGCTATGGTACGGTGCGGAAAGGACTGAGACTGGATCAGGAGCTATGGTACGGTGCTGGAGGGACTGAGACTATATCAGGAGCTATGGTACGGTGCTGGAGGGTGTGAGACTGGATCAGGAGCTATGGTACAGTGCTGGAAGGACAGAATTGATCAGGAGCTATGGTACGGTGCTGGAAGGACAGACTGGATCAGGAGCTATGGTACGGTGGTGGAGGGGCAGACTGGATCAGGAGCTATGGTACGGTGCTGGAAGGACAGACTGGATCAGGAGTTATGGTACGGTGCTGGAAGGACAGACTGGATCAGGAGCTATGGTACTGTGCTGGAAGGACAGACTGGATCAGGAGCTATGGTACGGTGCTGGAAGTACAGACTGGATCAGGAGCTATGGAACTGTGCCTGAAGGTCAGACTGGATCAGGAGCTATGGTACGGTGCTGGAAGGAAAGACTGGATCAGGAGCTATGGTACAGTGCTCAAGAGACTGAGACTGGATCAGGAGCTATGGTACGGTGCTGGAAGGTGAGACTGGATCAGGAGCTATGGTATGGTGCTGGAAGGAAAGACTGGATCATGAGCTATGGCACGGTGCTGGAAGGACAGACTGGATCAGGAGCCATGGTACGGTGCTGGAGGACAGACTGGATCAGGAGCTATTGTACGGTGCTGGAAGGACAGACTGGATCAGGAGCCATGGTACGGTGCTGGAAGGACAGACTGGATCAGGAGTTATATTACGGTGCTGGAAGGACAGACTGGATCAGGAGCTATGGTACGGTGCTGGAGGGACAGACTGGATCAGGAGCTATGGTACGGTGCTGGAAGGACAGACTGGATCAGGAGCTATGGTACGGTGCTGGAAGGAAAGACTGGATCAGGAGCTATGGAACTGTGCTGGAAGGACAGACTGGATCAGGAGCTATGGTACGGTCCTGGAAGGAAAGACTGGATCAGGAGCTATGGTACGGTGCTGGAAGGACAGACTGGATCAGGAGATATGGTACGGTGCTGGAGGGACTGAGACTGGATCAGGAGTTATGGTACGGTGCGGAAAGGACTGAGACTGGATCAGGAGCTATGGTACGGTCCTGGAGGGACTGAGACTATATCAAAAGCTATGGTACGGTGCTGGAGGTTGTGAGACTGGATCAGGAGCTATGGTACAGTGCTGAAAGGACAGAATGGATCAGGAGCTATGGTACGGTGCTGGAAGGACAGACTGGATCAGGAGCTATGGTACGGTGCTGGAGGGGCAGACTGGATCAGGAGCTATGGTACGGTGCTGGAAGGACAGACTGGATCAGGAGTTTTGGTACGGTGCTGGAAGGACTGACTGGATCAGGAGCTATGGTACGGTTCTGGAAGGACAGACTGGATCAGGAGCTATGGTACGGTGCTGGAAGGACAGACTGGATCAGGAGCTATGGTACGGTGCTGGAGGGCTGAGACTGGATCAGGAGCCATGGTACGGTGCTGGAAGGACAGACTGGATCAGGAGCCATGGTACGGTGCTGGAGTGTCAGACTGGATCAGGAGCTATGGTACAGTGCTGAAGGGACTGAGACTGGATCAGGAGCTATGGTATGGTGCTGGAAGGACAGACTGAATCAGGAGCTATGGTATGTTGCTGGAAGGACAGACTGGATCAGGAGCTATGGTATGGTGCTGGAAGAACAGACTGGATCAGGAGCTATGGTACGGTGCTGGAAGGACAGACTGGATCAGGAGCTATGGTACGGTACTGGAAGGACAGACTGGATCAGGAGCTATGGTACGGTGCTGGAGGGACAGAGTGGATCAGGAGCTATGGTACGGTGCTGGAAGGACAGACTGGATCAGGAGTTATGGTACGGTGCTGGAAGGAAAGACTGGATCAGGAGCTATGGAACGGTGCTGGAAGGACAGACTGGATCAGGAGCTATGGTACGGTCCTGGAAGGAAAGACTGGATCAGGAGCTATGGAACGGTGCTGGAAGGACAGACTGGATCAGGAGCTATGGTACGGTGCTGGAAGTACAGACTGGATCAAGAGCTATGGAACTGTGCTGGAAGGACAGACTGGATCAGGAGCTATGGTACGGTCCTGGAAGGAAAGACTGGATCAGGAGCTATTGCATGGTGCTGGAAGGACAGACTGGATCAGGAGCTATGATACGGTGCTGGAGGGACTGAGACTGGATCAGGAGCCATGGTACGGTGCTGGAGTGACTGACACTAGATCAGGAGCTATGGTACGGTGCGGAAAGGACTGAGACTGGATCAGGAGCTATGGTACGGTGCTGGAGGGACTGAGACTGGATCAGGAGCTATGGTACGGTGCTGGAGGGACTGAGACTGGATCAGGAGCTATGGTACGGTGCTGGAGGGACTGAGACTAGATCAGGAGCTATGGTACGGTGCGGAAAGGACTGAGACTGGATCAGGATCTATGGTACGGTGCTGGAGGGACTGAGACTATATCAGGAGCTATGGTACGGTGCTGGAGGGTGTGAGACTGGATCAGGAGCTATGGTACAGTGCTGGAAGGACAGAATTGATCAGGAGCTATGGTACGGTGCTGGAAGGACAGACTGGTTCAGGAGCTATGGTACGGTGGTGGAGGGGCAGACTGGATCAGGAGCTATGGTACGGTGCTGGAAGGACAGACTGGATCAGGAGTTATGGTACGGTGCTGGAAGGAGAGACTGGATCAGGAGCTATGGTACGGTGCTGGAGGGACAGACTGGATCAGGAGCTATGGTACGGTGCTGGAAGGACAGACTGGATCAGGAGCTATGGTACGGTGCTGGAAGTACAGACTGGATCAGGAGCTATGGAACTGTGCCTGAAGGTCAGACTGGATCAGGAGCTATGGTACGGTGCTGGAAGGAAAGACTGGATCAGGAGCTATGGTACGGTGCTCAAGAGACTGAGACTGGATCAGGAGCTATGGTACGGTGCTGGAAGGTCAGACTGGATCAGGAGCTATGGTATGGTGCTGGAAGGAAAGACTGGATCATGAGCTATGTCACGGTGCTGTAAGGACAGACTGGATCAGGAGCCATGGTACGGTGCTGGAGGACAGACTGGATCAGGAGCTATTGTACGGTGCTGGAAGGACAGACTGGATCAGGAGCCATGGTACGGTGCTGGAAGGACAGACTGGATCAGGAGTTATATTACGGTGCTGGAAGGACAGACTGGATCAGGAGCTATGGTACGGTGCTGGAGGGACAGACTGGATCAGGAGCTATGGTACGGTGCTGGAAGGACAGACTGGATCAGGAGCTATGGTACGGTGCTGGAAGGACAGACTGGATCAGGAGCTATGGTACGGTGCTGGAAGGAAAGACTGGATCAGGAGCTATGGTACGGTGCTGGAAGTACAGACTGGATCAGGAGCTATGGAACTGTGCTGGAAGGACAGACTGGATCAGGAGCTATGGTACGGTGCTGGAAGAAAAGACTGGATCAGGAGCTATGGTACGGTGCTCAAGAGACTGAGACTGGATCAGGAGCTATGGTACGGTGCTGGAAGGTCAGACTGGATCAGGAGTTATGGTACGGTGCTGAAGGGACTGAGACTGGATCAGGAGCTATGGTACGGTGCTGGAAGGACAGACTGGATCAGCAGCTATGGTACGGTGCTGGAAGGACAGAATGTATCAGGAGCTATGGTACGATGCTGGAAGCACAGACTGGATCAGGAGCTATGATACGGTGCTGGAAGGACAGACTGGATCAGGAGCCATGGTACGGTGCTGGAGGACAGACTGGATCAGGAGCTATGTTACGGTGCTGGAAGGACAGACTGGATCAGGAGCTATGGTACGGTGCTGAAGGGCCTGTATTACGAGGCCAGACCAGTGAAATACATTGCTCTCGCTCCCGTTTCTCTCCCTCTCCTTCTCTCGTTCTCGGTGCCATCGTCATTAGGACAGTGAGAGGACAGTTGGTTAGTGTGTCTCTGGCTTTCATTAGAGTGAGGACAACAGAGGTAGCTAACAGTCTGTACTTTGGAGTGGAGGTCACCTCAGTCTCAGGGGAATTTATTATACGGAGTGGCTGCGTATCCGACATTTCTGGACCGTTCTTCCCGACAGTTAAAGGTCCCGAAGCTTATAAAATAAAATAAAATAAATTGGTCATTTAGCAGACGCTCTTATCCAGAGCGACTTACAGGAGCAATTAGGGTTAAGTGCCTTGCTCAAGGGCACATCGACAGATTTTTTACCTAGTCGGCTTGGGGAGCATTTGCAGGGTTCTCTGCTTTACACTCTGCTCTACTTGTTCGGCTGCCCAGAGAACAGGCTACTCTGGCCAATGGTGCTCGTTTTAATAAGTTAGCTCAATGCTGTATACATTTTTGGGTCCGGAAAAGTCAGATCCGCAGCCTTGGCCTTGATATAAAGACAATAATAACAAAATGGTTGTTTTGCAGGCACTTCTGTCTTAAGCCATGTGGTAATCAAACCCAAAACCTATCACAATGATGATTGTGATTGCATTATTTATCAACAGAGCACCTAAAAGCCATTGAAATATCACAAACTTTGCAATAGTCAATGGATCAATATTGATATTAATAATCAATCAATAAATCAGTCAATAGATCAGTTCATTACATCTCACCAATATACTGCTGCAGTCTGTCAACACTTCCCCATCAGTCTCCTAGGTATGCATCTGCATAGCTTCATGCCTACACAGCACACACACGCACACACAGCACAAACACACAGCGCACACACACACACACAGCACACAAACACAACACACACACACAGCACACAAACACAACACACACACACAGCACACGCACACACACACACACACACAGCACACAGCACACACACACACGCACACACACACACACGCGCGTACACACACACAGCACACATACACCCACACAAAATGGAGGGCAGTGCAGCTGTGAGGTTCCAATTCAGAACTAATTTGAGTCGGTGTGAGCCCCCTACTCGCTATGGCGTCGCCATAGAGACCCAGGGGAGCCCTATCACAGCTCTATATGCAAATATCCTTCCACCTGGCCAACAGCCTGGGCAAGCTGAGACCCACCGCTTATTTATGCAAATCTCAGAGAGAGCACAACACTGAACAGAGCGCACACACACATGCACACACACACACACGCACACACAAACACACACGCTGCCGGCTATATCTCACTGGGAGAATAGAGTTCATTTGCTGTCCTGAGGAAAACAGAAAAGAGACTTGAGGACCATTAGAGAAAGTAATATTAGAGGAGTGGAGAGGAAGGTCATTTAGGTTAGTGTGTGATATTAGAGGGGTAAAGGGGAAGGTCAAATAGGTTAGTGTGTGATATTAGAGGGGTAAAGGGGAAGGTCATTTAGGTTAGTGTGTGATATTAGAGGGTTAAAGAGGAAGGTCATTTAGGTTAGTGTGTGATATTAGAGGGGTAAAGGGGAAGGTCATTTAGGTTAGTGTGTGATATTAGAGGGGTAAAGGGGAAGGTCATTTAGGTTAGTGTGTGATATTAGAGGGGTAAAGGGGAAGGTCAAATAGGTTAGTGTGTGATATTAGAGGGGTAAAGGGGAAGGTCATTTAGGTTAGTGTGTGAAATTGTCACGCCCTGACCTTAGAGATCACCTGTATTCTCTGTTTGGTTAGGTCAGGGTGTGATTTGGGATAGATTCTAGTTTATGTATTTCTATGTTGGCAGGGTGTGGTTCCCAATCAGAGGCAGCTGTCGATCGTTGTCTCTGATTGGGGATCATACTTAGGCAGCCATTTTGCCTACCTATGTTGTGGGATCTTGTTTCTGTTTCGGATTGTTGCTGTTAGCCTTTAGAACTTCACGTTCAGTTGCTTTTGTTATTTTGTCAAGTGTTTATTATAATAATTAAACATGTACGCATACCACGCTGCACCTTGGTCCAATCCTTTATATAACGAACGTGACAGAAGTTCCCACCACCAACGGACCAAGCAGCGTGGCCAGGAGGAGCAGACTCCCTGGACACAGGTGGGGAAGACATTTTGGACATGGGAGGAGATATTAGCCGGTAAAGGACCCTGGGAGAAGAAGGAAGCCCAGGAAGGAGAGGATCAACGGTGACGCCGACGGTGCCGACCGCGAAGGAAGCACGAGCGGCAGCCCCAATCAAAAAATGTTTGGGGGGGCACACGGAGCAGAAGGAGGCCCTGAAAGGGCTGACTGTGGAGGAAGAGGAGGCCGCTATTATAGAGGTCCTCCAAGACATGCAGCTCAGCACTCTGAGAAAGGAGATCTACCTTACGGGGGCTGTTAGCTAAGAGAGAGCAGGAGAGCTCCCTTCAGAGGGAGGCGCTGCAGGAGGCCCACAGGGAGAAGGAGTCAGTGGATGCACGGAGAGAGGAGCTGGCTAGGCAACAGGAGGAGCTGAGAGAGGAGTTAACCCTACAGCAAAAGAGAACGCAGTCCTTAGAGCAGAGGCTGGCGGAGCCAGGTTTCAGAGTAGAGCCAACTCCCCGCACTCGCGTTAAGGAGCTTGGGACCATACAGGCACCCTGTTATGCTGTGATACGCACTGTATCTCCAGTGCACATTCACAGCCCGGTACGCTTGGTGCCCGCGCCCTGCTCTTGCCGGGCTAAAATGAGCATTCAGCCAGGACGGGTTGTGCCTGCTCCTCGCACCAAACCAGTGGTGCGTGTCTCCAGTCCGGTACGGCCCGTTCCTGCTCCTCGCACCAAACAAGTGGTACGTGTCCCTAGCCTGGTAAGGCCCGTGCCTGCTCCTCACTTTTATACAACGAACGTGACAGATATTAGAGGGGTAAAGGGGAAGGTCAAATAGGTTAGTGTGTGATATTAGAGGGGTAAAGGGGAAGGTCAAATAGGTTAGTGTGTCAAAGATGGCGCCGATAGGCATGGCCAACCTATTTCTGGCTCCTAAGAAACTTTGCAGTATTTAGTTTTTTTGTGTGTTATTTCCAACGTTATTAGCCCAGAATATTTTTTGCATTATTACATACAGCCGGAAAGAACTTTTGGATATCAGAGCGGCGGTAACTCACCAGCATTTTGACTTTCCTGAATTTGATTTTTGTTCATACCCCCCAAGGCGATTGAACTTATCCCAGAGGCTGCTCCAAGATGCGCCGGCGGAGAAGAGGTATTCGGAGTGCACTTTTAGTCCGACTCAGGAGGCGTGCACAACATCCACGAGCTCAGGGTGAGGATCTCCTTCTAGAGAGACATCAAGGACTGTAACATACTCTGTTTCACGGAATCATGGCTCTTTCCGGATATACTGTCCCCGTCCATACAGCCAGCTGGGTTCTCAGTACATCGTGCAGATAGGAATAAAGAACTATCCGGGAAGAAGAAAGGCGGAGGTGTATGTTTCATGATTAACTACTCATAGTTTGATTGTGGTAACATACAGGAACTCAAGTCCTTTTGTACACCCGACCTAGAATACCTCACAATCGTGTATATTCCCCCTCAAGCCGATACAAGGAACTACTCTGGACTTTGTGCAAACTGGAAACCGCATAACTCTCGACCATTGTTACTCTCCCTTCCGGGATGGCTACAAGGCCCTAACCCGCCCTCCCTTCGGCAAATCAGATCACGACTCTATTCTGCTCCTCCTTTCCTATAGGCAGAAACTCAAACAGGAAGTACCTGTGCTAAGGTCTATTCAACACTGGTCTGACCAATCGGAATCCATACTTCAAGATTGTTTTGATCACGCGGACTGGGATATGTTCCGGGTTGCCTCTGAGAATAACATTGACGTATACACTGACACGGTGACTGTGTTCATTAGGAAGTGTATAGGGGATGTTGTTCCCACTGTGACGATTAAAACCTCTCCAAACCCAAAAAACTTGGATGGATGGCAGCATTTGCGCAAAACCACCGCATTTAACCACAGCAAGGTGACTGGGAATATGTTTGAATACAAACAGTCCAGTTATGCCCCCCGTAAAGCAATCAAACAGGCAAAACGTCAGTACAGGGACAAAGTGGAGTGGCAATTAAACGGCTCAGACACCAGACATACAGTATGTGGCAGGGGCTCCAGACAATCACGGATTATAAAGGGAAAACCAGCCACGTCACCGAAATCGACGTCTTGCTCCCGGACAAGCTAAACACCTTCTTTGCCCGCTTTGAGGATAACATAGTGCCGCTGACGGTGGCCACTCCTGAGGACTGTGAGCTCTCATTCTCAGTGGCTGACGTAAGACATTTAGGCATGTTAACCCTGGCAACCCTAGCCACGTCCTCAGAGCATGCGCAGACCATCATGCTGGAGTGTTTACAGACATATTCAGTCTCTCCATTTCCAAGTCTGCTGTCCCCACTTGCTTCAAGATGTCCACCATTGTTCCTGTATCCAAGAAAGCGAAGGTAACTGAACAAAATGACTATCACCCCTTAGCACTCACTTCTGTCATCATGAAGTGCTTTGAGAGGCTAGTCAAGTATCATATCACCTCCACATTACCCAACACCCTAGACCCACTTCAATTTGCATACTGCCCAAATAGATCCACGGATGATCCAATCGCCATCACTGCCCTAGCCCATCTGGACAAGAGGAATAGCTATGTAAGAATGCTGTTCATTGACTACACAGCTCAGCCTTCAACACCATAGTATTCTCCAAGCTCATCATTAACCTAGTAGGACCCTGGGTCTGAAAATCGCCCTGTGCAACTGGGTCCTGGCCTTCCTGACGGGCCGCCCCAAGGTGGTGAAGGTAAGCAACAACACCTCCACTACGCTGATCCTCAACACAGGGGCCCCACAAGGGTGTGTGCTCAGCCCCCTCCTGGACTCCCTGTTCACCCATGACTGCGTGGCCACGCATGCCTCCAACTCAATCATCAAGTTTGCAGATGACACAACAGTGGTAGGCCTGATTACCAACAACGACGAGACAGCCTACAGGGAGGAGGTGAGGGCCCTGGCGGAGTGGTGCCAGGAAAATAACCTCTCCCTCAATGTCAACAAAACGAAGGAGCTGATTATGGACTTCAGGAGACAGCAGAGGGAGCACGCCCCTATCCACATCGATGGGGCTGCAGTGGAGAAGGTGAAAAGCTTCAAGTTCCTTGGCGTACACATCACTGATAATCTGAAATGGTCCACCCACACAGACAGTGTGGTGAAGAAGGCGCAACAGCGCCTCTTCAACCACAGGAGGCTGAAGAAATTCAGCTTGGCCCCTAAGACCATCACAAACTTTGACAGATGCACCATTGAGAGCATCCTGTCTGTATCACCACCTGGAACAGCAACTGCACCGTCCACAACCGCAGGACTCTACAGAGGGTGGTGCGGTCTGACCAACGCATCACTGGGAGCATACTGCCTGCCCTCCAGGACATCTACAGCATCCGGTGTCACAGGAAGGCCAAGAAGATCATCAAGGACCTCAGCCACCCGAGCCACGGCCTGTTCACGCCACTATCATTCAGAAGGCGAGGTCAAAGGTGCATCAATGCTGGGACCGAGAGACTGAAAAACAACTTCTATCTCAGACTGTTAAATAGCCATCACTAGCCGGTCTCCACCCAGTACCATGCCCTGAATTAGTCACTGTCACTAGCCGGCTATCACCCGGTTACTCAACCTGCAGCTTAGAGGCTGCTGCCCTATGTACAGTGGGGAAAAAAAGTATTTAGTCAGCCACCAATTGTGCAAGTTCTCCCACTTAAAAAGATGAGAGAGGCCTGTAATTTTCATCATAGGTACACGTCAACTATGACAGACAAAATGAGAAAAAAAATTCCAGAAAATCACATTGTAGGATTTTTAATGAATTTATTTGCAAATTATGGTGGAAAATAAGTATTTGGTCAATAACAAAAGTTTTTTAGTACTTTGTTATATACCCTTTGTTGGCAATGACACAGGTCAAACGTTTTCTGTAAGTCTTCACAAGGTTTTCACACACTGTTGCTGGTATTTTGGCCCATTCCTCCATGCAGATCTCCTCTAGAGCAGTGATGTTTTGGGGCTGTCACTGGGCAACACAGACTTTCAACTCCCTCCAAAGATTTTCTATGGTGTTGAGATCTGGAGACTGGCTAGGCCACTCCAGGACCTTGAAATGCTTCTTACGAAGCCACTCCTTCGTTGCCCGGGCGGTGTGTTTGGGATCATTGTCATGCTGAAAGACCCAGCCACGTTTCATCTTCAATGCCCTTGCTGATGGAAGGAGGTTTTCACTCAAAATCTCACGATACATGGCCCCATTCATTCTTTCCTTTACACGGATCAGTCGTCCTAGTCCCTTTGCAGAAAAACAGCCCCAAAGCATGATGTTTCCACCCCCATGCTTCACAGTAGGAATGGTGTTCTTTGGATGCAACTCAGCATTCTTTGTCCTCCAAACACGACGAGTTGAGTTTTTACCAAAAAGTTATATTTTGGTTTCATCTGACCATATGACATTCTCCCAATCCTCTTCTGGATCATCCAAATGCACTCTAGCAAACTTCAGACGGGTCTGGACATGTACTGGCTTAAGCAGGGGGACACGTCTGGCACTGCAGGATTTGAGTCCCTGGCGGCATAGTGTGTTACTGATGGTAGGCTTTGTTACTTTGGTCCCAGCTCTCTGCAGGTCATTCACTAGGTCCCCCCCGTGTGGTTCTGGGATTTTTGCTCACCGTTCTTGTGATCATTTTGACCCCACGGGGTGAGATCTTGCGTGGAGCCCCAGATCGAGGGAGATTATCAGTGGTCTTGTATGTCTTCCATTTCCTAATAATTGCTCCCACAGTGGATTTCTTCAAACCAAGCTGCTTACCTATTGCAGATTCAGTCTTCCCAGCCTGGTGCAGGTCTACAATTTTGTTTCTGGTGTCCTTTGACAGCTCTTTGGTCTTGGCCATAGTGGAGTTTGGAGTGTGACTGTTTGAGGTTGTGGACAGGTGTCTTTTATACTGATAACAAGTTCAAACAGGTGCCATTAATACAGGGAAAGAGTGGAGGACAGAGGAGCCTCTTAAAGAAGAAGTTACAGGTCTGTGAGAGCCAGAAATCTTGCTTGTTTGTAGGTGACCAAATACTTATTTTCCACCATAATTTGCAAATAAATTCATAAAAAATCCTACAATGTGATTTTCTGGATTTTTTTTTCTCAATTTGTCTGTCATAGTTGACGTGTACCTATGATGATAATTACAGGCCTCTCTCATCTTTTTAAGTGGGAGAACTTGCGCAATTGGTGGCTGACTAAATACTTTTTTTCTCCACTGTACATAGACATGGAACACTGGTATCACTTTAATAATGTTTACATACTGTTTTACCCCTTTCATATGTACAGTGGGGAGAACAAGTATTTGATACACTGCCGATTTTGCAGGTTTTCCTACTTACAAAGCATGTAGAGGTCTGTACTTTTTATCAAAGGTACACTTCAACTGTGAGAGATGGAATCTAAAACAAAAATCCAGAAAATCACATTGTATTATTTTTAAGTAATTAATTTGCATTTTATTGCATGACATAAGTATTTGATCACCTACCAACGAGTAAGAATTACGGCTCTCACAGAGCTGTTAGTTTTTCTTTAAGAAGCCCTCCTGTTCTCCACTCATTACCTGCATTAACTGCACCTGTTTGAACTCGTTACCTGTATAAAAGACCCCTGTCCACACACTCAATCAAACAGACTCCAACCTCTCCACAATGGCCAAGACCAGAGAGCTGTGTAAGGACATCAGGGATAAAATTGTAGACCTGCACAAGGCTGGGATGGGCTACAGGACAATAGGCAAGCAGCTAGGTGAGAAGGCAACAACTGTTGGCGCAATTATTAGAAAATGGAAGAAGTTCAAGATGACGGTCAATCACCCTCGGTCTGGGGCTCCATGCGAGATCTCACCTCGTGGGGCATCAATGATCATAAGGAAGGTGAGGGATCAGCCCAGAACTACACGGCAGGACCTGGTCAATGACCTGAAGAGAGCTGGGACCACAGTCTCAAAGAAAACCATTAGTAACACACTACACCGTCTAAAGTTTGCCAATGACCATCTGGATGATCCAGAGGAGGAATGGATGAAGGTCATGTGGTCTGATGAGACAAAAATAGAGCTATTTGGTCTAAACTCCACTCGCCGTGTTTGGAGGAAGAAGAAGGATGAGTACAACCCCAAGAACACCATCCCAACCGTGAAGCATGGAGGTGGAAACATCATTCTTTGGGGATGCTTTTCTGCAAAGGGGACAGGACGACTGCACCGTATTGAGGGGAGGATGGATGGGGCCATGTATCGCGAGATCTTGGCCAACAACCTCCTTCCCTCAGTAAGAGCATTGAAGATGGGTCGTGGCTGGGTCTTCCAGCATGATAACGACCCGAAACACACAGCCAGGGCAACTAAGGAGTGGCTCCGTAAGAAGCATCTCAAGGTCCTGGAGTGGCCTAGCCAGTCTCCAGACCTGAACCCAATAGAAAATCTTTGGAGGGAGCTGAAAGTCCGTATTGCCCAGCGACAGCCCCGAAACCTGAAGGATCTGGAGAAGGTCTGTATGGAGGAGTGGGCCAAAATCCCTGCTGCAGTGTGTGCAAACCTGGTCAAGACCTACAGGAAACGTATGATCTCTGTAATTGCAAAAAAAGGTTTCTGTACCAAATATTAAGTTCTGCTTTTCTGATGTATCAAATACTTATGTCATGCAATAAAATGCAAATTAATTACTTAAAAATCATACAATGTGATTTTCTGGATTTTTGTTATAGATTCCGTCTCTCATTGTTGAAGTGTACCTATGACAAAAATTACAGACCTCTACATGCTTTGTAAGTAGGAAAACCTGCAAAATCGGCAGTGTATCAAATACTTGTTCTCCCCACTGTATATACTGTATTCTAGTCAAGGCCATCCTATTTAACTATTGCTGTACATATACTGTTCTCTCCTACATATTCTTCAGATATACTATACATTCTACCCACATACAGTCCATAATGTCTATACATCCCATTACATATATATATTTATACTCCGGACTGCGACATTGCTCGTCCTAATATTTATATATTTCTTAATTCCATTATTTTACTTTTAGATGTGTGTATTGTTAGATATTACTGCACTGTTGGAGCTAGGAACACAAGCATTACACTACACCCGCAATAACATTACATTTACGTCATTTAGCAGACGCTCTTATCCAGAGCGACTTACAAATTGGTGCATTCACCCTATAGCCAGTGGGACAACCACTTTACAATTGTTTTTTTGTTTGTTTTGTTTTTTGGGGGGGGGGTTGAAGGATTACTTTATCCTATCCCAGGTATTCCTTAAAGAGGTGGGGTTTCAAATGTCTCCGGAAGGTGGTGAGTGACTCCGCTGTCCTGGCGTCGTGAGGGAGCTTGTTCCACCATTGGGGTGCCAGAGCAGCGAACAGTTTTGACTGGGCTGAGCGGGAACTATGCTTCCGCAGAGGAAGGGGAGCCAGCAGGCCAGAGGTGGATGAACGCAATGCCCTCGTTTGGGTGTAGGGACTGATCAGAGCCTGAAGGTACGGAGGTGCCGTTCCCTTCACAGCTCCATAGGCAAGCACTATGGTCTTGTAACAGATGCGAGCTTCAACTGGAAGCCAGTGGAGTGTGCGGAGGAGCAGGGTGACGTGAGAGAACTTGGGAAGGTTGAACACCAGACGGGCTGCGGCATTCTGGATGAGTTGTAGGGGTTTAATGGCACAGGCATGGAGCCCAGCCAACAGCGAGTTGCAGTAATCCAGACGGGAGATGACAAGTGCCTGGATTAGGACCTGTGCCGCTTCCTGTGTAAGGCAGGGTCGTACTCTCCGAATGTTGTAGAGCATGAACCTGCAGGATCGGGTCACCGCCTTGATGTTAGCGGAGAACGACAGGGTGTTGTCCAGGGTCACGCCAAGGCTCTTCGCACTCTGCATACACATCTGCTAAATATGTGTATGCAACCAATACAATTTCATTTAATTTCATTTTAATATTAGAGGGGTGAAGGGGAATGTTATTTAGGTTAGTGTGTAATATTAGAGGGGTGAAGGGGAACGTTATTTAGGTTAGTCTGTAATATTAGAGGGGTGAAGGGGAATGTCAAATAGGTTAGTGTGTAATATCTGAAGGGTGAAGGGAAATAGTGTTTGGGAAAGGTGCATGTAGGTTAGTATTGAATCAGTGGCAGCTGGTTAAAATGGATGTGATTGGTTGACAGAGGTCAGAGACTAAGGTGAAGGGGTATTGATATGGGTGTCCATTTGATCAGCAGCACAAGACATCCATACACCATCACTCTGTCTCCCTCTCTTTGTCACATAGAGGTTATGGGTGAGGGTGTTGGTGGCATGTGTTCGTGCACGTAAGGCACACAAAACACACACACACACACACACACACACATACATTTACACAAAAACACACACACACAAACACACACATCCTCCCCCACACAGGTGTCTATTATCACAACACCATCTACAGGTTGTGGCCACTGAATGTGTTAAAGCTCTCTCTCTCTCTTTCTCTCTCTCCACCCACACCACCCGTAGGAAAGCTATCACACAGGGAAACACACCCCTCGCCGCTCATAACATGCCACATTAATGTGCAAATGTATGCAAGAATTACACAGCCAAATGAGCTAGCTACAGTTGAATTGTCGACATTATGGATAATTACTGACTATTTTCTGTAACTTTGTTTTGCGGGGTAATTTTCCGGTGGCCGGTAGTGAGACACAGCAGGGGGAAACTAGAATCGAACTTCACCCTGTTCCGTTACACAATATGTACCTTTCACTGCGTTTTACACGCACAGGTAACTGGCCAAATAAAGGAAACACTTGAGTAAATGAGGGATACAAAGTATATTGAAAGCAGGTGCTTCCACACAGGTGTGGTACCTGAGTTTAATTAAGCAATTAACATCCCATCATGCTTAGGGTCATGTATAAAAGTGCTGCAGGCCATTATTTTGGCTACCATGGCTATGCCCCAATAGGATGACAATGTCCCCATCCACCGACCGGCTCTCACAGTCTCACGTCAGAATTAGACGTTCATTCATTCGTTTCTCAAAGGGAAAATTTCGAAGTTGTTCCAAATGGCACATTTCTAAGTGTTTAAATATTAAATTTAGGGATTCATTCAGAATTTGTAAGGTTAGGGTTAAGTTTAGGCATTAACTACAAAATCATAAGGTTAGGCATTAACTCAGAATGGTTAAGGTAAGGGTTAAGGTTTGGGATAGGTTTAAAAGAAAAACTCAAAAACAACTTTCTATCGCATGCAACCTTTGGAATCAGAAGCAGATATCACGCCCATCCGCCATCCCCATCCCCGCCATAGCAAAACCCAAACCTACTTGAAGGTAACAGCGCTCACTGTTGCCCCTAGTGGCCGGTTTCCACGTCATCTCCCGACGACCTCAGACATGGATGGACGTCGAATACTGACTTGTATCACGGGTGACCCCGGAATGGTTTGATGAGCATGAAAACAATGTAAACCAAGGTGCATTAAAAGTTCACTGGCATCAAAAGTTCCGTTTCATCATCACTCTGACATCTGTGACATCACATCAGCCTCTCTGAGGTAAGAGCAGAAGCTAGCTGCTCCAGGGATTGTACGCCTGGCGCTGTTCGTCTATCCCCCCGGTACGGTGCGTCAGCCTGGGGGCACACTGTCAGCTTTGATGCTCTGATTACCGGGCCCCTGCATTTCACCCCCACAAGAAACCAGGAGGAGGAGGAGGAAGAAGAAGAAGAAGATGGGAGGAAGTAGAACAGAAAGAAAGATGATGTCATGACTTGTCATGGCGTGATTGAGAGTGATAACGAACCTGGAACGTGAAGTATATTTTTAAAAGGGAGGATGAGTGAATGTTAGAAGAGGAGTCTTTGGTGGACAAAGAAGGGAAGGTGTCAAGAAATCCAGCAGGAGGGACGGAAGAAGGGAGGGAAGATGAAGGAGTGTTGAGCTGTGTGTTGTTATTGTGTTTGATGCTTGACAGAGTTTAGAAGTCCTTGTGCTGTACGAGGTGTCGGTAGCGCTAGAGAAGGAGATTCATTTAAATGCATGCTCACTCTATGCCTGGGTGGAGTGGTGATGGAGTGGAGAGGGGCACGCTCTGTCTGCTGAGAATTCATCCGGGCCTCGTTGTAGCCTAGCGCAGATGGGCTGATCAATCTTTAGCCCCAGTGGTCCTGTCCAAATGTATTGTTTTGATTTTTTTTTGTATTGCTTTTTTAGGTGCTAAATTATCATTATTTGGTTAATAATGGGGGCCCCGAGGAAAAAAAAATGGGCTGGTGCGTTAGAAATGCCGGGGCCAATTTCTGTCCCTGTCACCTAGTGGTGCAGCCCTGGCCTCTCAGACAGGACAGCGCTGAAGAAAGGAGATGGACAGCAATGAGATTTGCTTAATGGACACTCGTTATGTAGAAATACATAGCCTAGGCTGTGGACTCAACTATGACCATTTAGATCAAATCCATTTGTTGTCCATTTCCTCAGTTGAATAGACACATTCTGTATAGTTATATGTATGGCAGTGTACTACATCAAAACAACTTGGACTGATTGGTCAGATACATCATCATTTGGTCCAATGTTCTCATTGTAACACAAGACCGGTGTCCTTCTCTCCAATGGCAATTACCATGCATGCAGAATCACTAGAGTCTTTGGACACAACATAGACCCATTCACCCTATGTAATTTACTGTAGTGTGAGATAGACTCATTTGGAGATGGTAGTAAGAACAGGGAGAATATTCTATCTAGTCCAATAGATGAAGAAGTAGCGAAGGGCACAGTCATATAAAACACCATTTCAAAACAGATCATTCAACTCTGAGGGCTAATTAACGCTCAGGCAAAGACAAACAGCCAGGAGAACAATGGGATTCAATCTTAAGTGGTGTGTTTGTGAGCGTGCGCATGTGTGTATATATGTATGCAAGTGTGTCCACGTGCAGTATTTGTGTGTGTGTTTGTGTGTGTGTGTACGTGTGTATATGTAAGTGTGTCCACGTGCAGTATTTGTGTTTGTTATTCCTAATAGATGCTAATCATAATTGACAGATTGAATCTGACTTTTAAGTGTTTAAAGTGGTAAAAGTGTTGTGTTGTGAATTCAGACCGTCGCTGTGGATGAAACAGCTTTAAAACAAGGCTTAAAAGCAGCAGATAAGTCGACTTAAACTGTAACCTTTCTCACTGTAACCAAGATAATGAGTAGTCCTCCATGCAGGTGTGGTTCTATTCAAGCTTCATCAGCACAATGACTCAAGAGTTTCTGCTAACACTGCTTAAACTCAAAAACATCTCAAGGTTTTACCAATTTGACTTCTGTAGTTTATCCACTTTTTCTCCAATCGTCAAATTTCAAAGTGTTTTGACACCCTGGGTTGCTCTTCCTGCTCCGCAGCGTTCCGTTTCTCAAAATGTCACATTTCGAAGTTGCTCCAAACGTCACATTTCAAAGTTAAGCATTAAGGTTTGGGATAGGGTTAAAACATTACGTTTAGGCATTCATTCCGAATGGTTAAGTTAAGGGTTAAGGTTTGGGATAGGGTTAAAACATTACGTTTAGGCATTCATTCCGATTGGTTAAGTTAAGGTTTAAGGTTTGGGATTAAAACATTTAAGTTTAGGCATTCATTCCGATTGGTTAAGTTTAGGGTTACGTTTTGGGACAGGGTTAAAACATTACATTTAGGCATTCATTCCGATTGGTTAAGTTAAGGCTTAAGGTTTGGGATTAAAACATTTAAGTTTAGGCATTCATTCCGATTGGTTAAATTAAGGCTTAAGGTTTGGGATTAAAACATTTAAGTTTAGGCATTCATTCCGATTGGTTAAATTAAGGGTTACGTTTTGGGATTAAAACATTTGTTTGTGTTTTTTATCAGTGTCTACCACTGGGATTGAACACGCGACCTTCGGATCCAGAGTCATGGGATTACGGCCATTAGCCACCCTGGTCCAGAACACCCTCGCAAAATCCAAACCTACTTGATGGTAATAGCGCTCACTGTTGCCCCTAGTAGCCAGTTTTGAAGGCCTTTCCCAAAGTCCTCAAGACATGGACAGACATCCAATTTCGAAATAAATCTTGTGCGATCTGGCAGTTTAAACTATAGTCTATAACCCTGATAACTCCCTCCTCTCCTAGGACATTACCATTCTCCCATGTCACCCGACTCTTCACAAACCACAAATAGGAAGCTCAGGATGGTGTAGTTGGCAAATCAGCAAAGCCCATTCCTCCTCAGAGATCAATGGACTACACACTAACATCCCCCCACTCGCACCTCCATCTATCTAAAAAGTTATCAGTAACAAACCATCAATTGGCTGAAAGGAAGTGGAAACTTTTTGAAGGGCTGTAGGTGTTGGTGGGTTTTGGTGGGTGTTGGTGGAGTAGCTAGTCTAGGTAGCAATTAGCGCAGCGCTAATGAATTCCCACTCATTATCAGTAAATCAACAGGCCCATGCTAATTACGGTTAGCGTACAGGACAGACTCGTCTCTCTCACGGCGGCGGTGCGGGCGGCACAGCGTCAGCCTCTCAAGGTCCCTCCGGAGCCAAACCCACCAGCTGTGCCGCGCTGCCAACAGTCACAGGTGCTCCCAACACACAAAGACCTCCCTACATTTACACACGTACGCAAGCACACACACACAGCCAATGTTAAAAGACACACCGAACAACAGTGTATTTAGCTATCCATTTCCCTGATGTCCTCAGTCATCCAAGGGCCTACAGTATATCAAATCACATGGAAATTATATGGTCTTTCAATCTCGCGTCCGCGTCCAACATCTGTCCAACATGAACATCTGCTGTGGCCCAATACAAACATATCAACTGACTTCTTTACAATTGAAGCTTGTCAGGCAACAGGCAAGCACAGAGATGGCGCCGAATGAGTTGACAAAACGTCAGCCTAAACAGTAGTTGGTCTCATAGATCAAGACCAGTTTAAAAATATGCTTGTGAGAACTGTAACCAAAATATAAATAGATGATTTGTAATAAAAGTTGTTTAATGAGATTTAAAAGGTTTAATAAATAAAGGTTTGCTAATTAGCAGAGGTTTCACCAAACGGTCCCCAGCATCAGGTCACAGTGTGAGTCATAAGAACTAACCTGACGACACACACACACTGTAACACACACACTCAAAAATCAAGAAAATATGTGAAAACTTAATGCACCCGAAATTATCTTCTGTAGTCAGACCATTCTAAATCTAGTGAAGGAGGAGCAATGCTTTTTGATGACATTATGAAGTACTCAAAAGGTCCTGGCTGAGCTTCGGGCTGCAGCACACACACAGACAGCACTGGCATGGACACGTGACACACACTGTAAAATAATCCGACCAGCAAAACAAAAAAACACACTGTTTACGCAACCTATGGTAGCCTAACACCACTATCACCAATAGCAACAACAACAGTGTCACATCAAAGGTGACAGGCTCGTGGTGCTGAAAGGACAGCGACCGAGACAGTATTGGTCAAACACATAGACACAGCTGACAGACAGGCAACAGCGGTCACACACAGCATCACATGACGTTACAGAATAAGCAGCCCATTCACTCCAGTAGGCTCCATGGAATCAGAACAACACAAAAGCACAACCATTTCATTTCCAAACTGAAATGAAAGAAATCAGCTATTACTTCCCATTGCAAATAGATTTTATCACGTTCATCACACTAACCGGTGATCTAAGGTTTAAATTTAACGATGTTTCACAGTCATTATTTTCTAAGAGATACAGGGCAGTCAACTTTTGAAGAAAGCTTGGAGTGAGATTTGCTATGTGAATTTCATTGCCGCCTGGCACAACCCCTAGATGGGAGGGTCTTGGGGGGTGCTCCCCCAGGAAGATTTTACTGTTTCAAAGCTGATTTCCTGCAATTCTATGTATTTTGCCATGACCAGGATGGATGATAAAGACTATAAAAACTACAGGTCAGGTGTTTTCAGGATGTTTTGAACATTAAATGAACACTCAAAATTTGACGACTTCGTTATTTTTAGATTTTTTTTGGGGGGGGGGGGGGGGGTATGAAATTAAGGCTAATATTTTTTTTTGTAAACAGCTTGACACTTTATTCAGACAGTAATGAAATGAGATGGGGTGACAAATGGGAGAAACAGTCGGAAGGTTGGAAGCAGGGATTGATCTCTGTTCTCAGCTGGAAAGTATTTGACACGTGCTGGAGAGTGTAACCACTACACAAAAGCTTTGCACAGGAAATACTAATATTAATGGTTGATGGCAGTGGGTAACCAAATCATAGATCACAGTCTCCTTGTCCATAGACTGCTTTCAAGGTAAGGACACAAACATTTATACTGAACAAAAATATAAATGCAACATGCAACAATTTCAAAGATTTTACTGAGTTACAGTTCATACGAAGAAATCAGTCAATTGAAATGAATGAATTAGGCCCTAATCTATGGATTTCACATGACTGGGAAAACAGATATGCATCTGTTGGTCACAGATAGCTTGAGAAAAAGGTATGGCCGTGGATCAGAAAACCAGTCAGTATCTGGTGTGACCACGATTTGCCTCATGCAACGCGGCACATCTCTTTTGATGTGGAGGTGGCTTATGGTAGAGAAATTAACATTAAATTCTCTGGCAACAGCTCTGGTGGACATTCCTGCAGTCAGCATGCCAATTGCATGCTCCCTCAAGACTTGAGACATCTGTGGCATTGTGTTGTGTGACAAAACTGCACATTTTAGAGTGGCCTTTTATTGTCCCCAGCACTAGGTGCATCTGTCTAATGATCATGCTGTTTAATCAGCTTCTTGATATGCCACACCTGTCAGGTGGATGGATTATCTTGGCAAAGGGGAAATGTTCACTAACGGGGAGGTAAACACATTTATGCACAACATTTGGAACCCCATTAGTTCTTGCCAAGGCAGCAGCTACTCTTCCTGGTGTCCAGCAAATTTAAGGCAGTTATACAATTTAAAAAACATTACAATACATTCACAACAGATTTCACAACACACTGTGTGCCCTCAGGCCCCTACTCCACCACTACCACATATTTACAGTACAAAATCCATATGTACGTGTGTGTATAGTGTGTATGTTATCCGATCCTCGTTTGTTAAGTCTAATGACACTGCTGGTCCTGCTCACACTGCCCTACCCTATGCTTTGACTTCTTTCTCCCCTCTCTCTCCAGATAAAATCCTGCGACTTGTGACTGCAGGCCGCCCAACAACCTGCCCGCTTGACCCCATCCCCTCCTCCCTTCTCCAGACCATCTCCGGTGACCTTCTCCCCTACCTCACCTCGCTGATCAACTCATCCTTGACCGCTGGCCATGTCCCTTCCGTCTTCAAGAGAGCGAGAGTTGCTCCCCTTCTCAAAAAACCAACACTCGACCCCACTGATGTCAACAACTACAGACCAGTATCCCTTCTTTCTTTTCTTTCCAAAACTATTGAGCGTGCCGTCTTTAGCCAACTCTCTTGCTATCTCTCTCAGAATGACCTTCTTGATCCAAACCAATCAGGTTTCAGGACTGGTCATTCAACTGAGACTGCTCTTCTCTGTGTCACGGAGACTCTCCGCACTGCTAAAGCTAACTCTCTCTTCTCTGCTCTTGTCCTTCTAGACCTGTCTGCTGCCTTTGATACTGTGAACCATCAGATCCTCCTCTCCACCCTCTCCGAGCTGGGCATCTCCGGCGCGGCTCACTCCTGGATTGCGTCCTACCTGACCGGTCGCTCCTACCAAGTGGCGTGGCGAGAAGCTGTCTCCGCACCACGTGCTCTCACCACTGGTGTCCCCCAGGGCTCAGTTCTAGGCCCTCTCCTTTTCTCCCTATACACCAAGTCACTTGGCTCTGTCATATCCTCACACGGCCTCTCCTATCATTGCTACGCTGACGATACACAACTAATCTTCTCCTTTCCCCCTTCTGATAACCAGGTGGCGAATCGCATCTCTGCATGTCTGGCAGACATATCAGTATGGATGACGGATCACCACCTCAAGCTGAACCCTGGCAAGACGGAGCTGCTCTTCCTCCCGGGGAAGGACTGCCCGTTCCATGATCTCGCCATCACGGTTGACAACTCCGTTGTGTCCTCCTCCCAGAGTGCGAAGAGCCTTGGCGTGACCCTGGACAACACCCTGTCGTTCTCCGCTAACATCAAGGCGGTGACCCGCTCCTGCAGGTTCATGCTCTACAACATTCGGAGAGTACGACCCTGCCTTACACAGGAAGCTGCACAGGTCCTAATCCAGGCACTTGTCATCTCCCGTCTGGATTACTGCAACTCGCTGTTGGCTGGCCTCCCTGCATGTGCCATTAAACCCCTACAACTCATCCAGAATGCCGCAGCCCGTCTGGTGTTCAACCTTCCCAAGTTCTCTCACGTCACCCCCCTCCTCCGCACACTCCACTGGCTTCCAGTTGAAGCTCGCATCCGTTACAAGACCATGGTGCTTGCCTTTGGAGCAGCGAGGGGAACGGCACCTCTGTACCTTCGGGCTCTGATCAGTCCCTACACCCAAACGAGGGCATTGCGTTCATCCACCTCTGGCCTGCTGGCTCCCCTTCCTCTGCGGAAGCATAGCTCCCGCTCAGCCCAGTCAAAACTGTTCGCTGCTCTGGCACCCCAATGGTGGAACAAGCTCCCTCACGACGCCAGGACAGCGGAGTCACTCACCACCTTCCGGAGACATTTGAAACCCCACCTCTTTAAGGAATACCTGGGATAGGATAAAGTAATCCTTCTACCCCCCCCCCCCCCCCCCCCCCCACACACACAGCGGAGTCGCTCACCACCTTCCGGAGACATTTGAAACCCCACCTCTTTAAGGAATACCTGGGATAGGATAAAGTAATCCTTCTACCCCCCCCCCCCCCCCCCCCAATCTATTTTTTTAAATCTAATTTTACTGCTTGCATCAGTTATGTCACGGATTCTGCCGAGGCTACTCCTCCTCCTAGTTCGGGCAGGCTTCGGCGTTCGTCGTCCCCGGAGTACTAGCTGCCACCGTTGAATGTTTCTATGTTTGATTGCTTTTGTCTGTCTATTACACCTGTGTCCGTTTGTGTCTGATTACGTGTTCTATAAGTTGCCTGTGTTGTATTGGTTAGGTTGTGTGTTGTTTTTCGCCTGTCTGTAGTGCTGCGTGTTTTTTTCTCTGTTTTGTTGTTTTATTGTTTTACGCATAGTTGCGTAATTGCTCGCCTCTGTTTTGTTTTGAGGCCGTTCATTGTATCTTTGCCTTGTGGTTTCACAAGTAAACTTTGTTGGAATAAGCTTCGGTGTCCTGCGCCTGACTCCCACACCACATACACCTCAGCCTTGACAGAACAACACACCAGTATGGAGTCAGCAGGAGCAGTGGCGGCAGCCAAGTCGCTGGAGGATCGGATCAGCGACCAAGACACCATGATCCGGCAACTTGGGGCCGCCATGAACGAGGTGTCCAACACTCTGCGCCGGTTGGTTACGGGAGAGGTGCCCACGCCTTCTCACACCATACCATCACCAACGGCCAGTCCTCCTCTCTCAGCACCGGAACCCAGTGGCATTCGGCTCTCGCTCCCGAGGGCATATGATGGTTCTGCAGCCGGGTGTCAGGTAGCTTAGTGGTTAAGAGCGTAGTGCCAGTAACCGAAAGGTCGCTGGTTCTAATCCCCGAGCCGACTAGGTGAAAAATCTGTCGATGTGCCCTTGAGCAAGGCACTTAACCCTAATTGCTCCTGTAAGTCGCTCTGGATAAGAGCGTCTGCTAAATGACTAAAAAAAAAAAAAAAAAAAAAAAAAAGGGGTTCCTCCTGCATGTGGAACTCTACCTGGCCACCATACACCCAGCGCCCTCGGGATACGAGAGCGTCTCCGCCCTCATCTCCTGTCTATCCGGCAAGGCGTTGGAGTGGGCCAACGCCGAATGGAGGGGAATAGACGCCGCTACCATCACCTACGCGGAGTTCTCCCGCCGCTTCAGGGCTGTCTTCGATCATCCACCTGAGGGGAAGGCGGCGGGGGAGCGTCTGTTCCACCTCCGACAGGGGAAGAGGAGCGCACAGGAGTTCGCCCTGGAGTTCCGGACTCTAGCGGCGGATGCGGGGTGGAATGAGAGGGCCCTCATCGACCATTACCGGTGTAGCCTACGAGAGGACGTTCGTCGTGAGCTGGCCTGCAGGGACACCAACCTATCCTTCGACCAGTTGGTGGACATCTCCATCCGTCTCGACACCCTGCTGGCTACCCGCGGACGTCCCGAGTGGGGGTCGTCCATTCAACCCTCCAGCACCTCCGAGCCGATTCCCATGGAGCTCGGAGGTGCTGGCGCTAGAGAGAGGAGGAGAGAGAACCCGAGGGGGGCCATCCCCTGCACCAACTGTGGTCGTGGAGGACACACCGCGGCCAGGTGCTGGGGAGGGTCTCCTGGGAGAGGGGACAACAGGTCACGCACTGGGGAGTCATTTCAGGTGAGTAGGCGCCACACTTACCCAGAGCTCTCTGTTGGTCACATGAGTATACCTGTGAGATTTCCACAGGTGGCACCTCATTCCCAGCATAAGGAGCTAGTAGATTCAGGCGCAGCTGGGAATTTTGTTGATTGTGCATTTTGTTATAGGTTAGGAATTCCCCTTCGGCCGGTAGAAGCCCCCTTTCCTGTTCATGCCCTAGACAGCCGGCCGTTGGGGTCGGGGTTGATCAGAGAAGTCACAGCACCACTTAAGATGACGACGCAGGGGGGTCATGAGGAGATCATTCAGTTTTATCTGATTGACTCTCCTGCGTATCCCGTGGTGCTGGGGCTTCCCTGGTTAAGCGCCCATGATCCTACCATTGCGTGGCAACAGAGGGCTCTTATGGAGTGGTCTGCCCAGTGTGTAGGGAGATGTCTAGGTGTTTCCTTAGGGGCGACCTCGGTAGAGAGTCCGAACCAAGTGCCCGCAATGCGCATTCCCCCTGAATATGAGGATTTAGCACTTGTGTTCAGCAAAACGAGGGCAACACGGCTACCACCTCATAGACAGGGGGATTGTGCGATAGATCTCCAAACAGGAGCGGCACTTCCACAGAGCCGTGTGTATCCCCTGTCTCAAGAGGAGACTTACATAGCCGAGTCCTTGGCACAGGGATATATACGGTCCTCCACTTCCCCGGTTTCCTCAAGTTTCTTCTTTGTGAAGAAGAAGGACGGGGGTTTGCGCCCGTGTATTGATTACCGTAGTCTCAATCAGATCACGGTTAAGTACAGTTACCCTCTTCCACTGATTGCGACTATGACAGAATCATTACGCGGAGCGCGGTTCTTCACAAAGTTGGATCTCAGGAGCGCGTACAATCTGGTGCGCATTAGGGAGGGGGATGAATGGAAGACAGCATTTAGCACCACCACCATGCTCCTTCAGTCTTCCAATCCTTTGTTGACGAGATTTTCCGGGACATGCATGGGCAGGGTGTGGTAGTATACATCGACGACATCCTAGTGTACTCTTCTACACGAGCCGAGCATGTAGCCCTGGTGCGCCGAGTGTTGAGGAGACTGTTGGAGCATGACTTGTATGTCAAGGCAGAGAAATGCTTGTTCTTCCAGGAGTCTGTCTCCTTTTTGGGTTATCGGTTGTCCGCGTCTGGTGTGAAGATAGAGGTTGACCGTGTGTCGGCCGTGCGTAATTGGCAAACTCCAACCACTGTAAAAGAGGTGCAGCAGTTTTTGGGTTTTGCTAATTACTACCGGAGGTTTATCCGGGGCTTTGGACAGGTTGCAGCTCCCATTACGTCCCTGCTAAAGGGGGGTCCGGTTCACTTGCAGTGGTCAGCTGAGGCGGACAGGGCATTTGTCAAACTGAAAAACCTGTTCACCTCGGCTCCGGTGCTAGCGCATCCGGATCCCTCTTTACCATTCCAAGTAGAGGTAGACGCGTCCGAGGCCGGTATTGGGGCCGTCCTGTCGCAACGGTCCGGCACGCCACCCAAGCTCCGCCCCTGTGCGTTCTATTCTAAGAAGCTCAGCTCGGCGGAGCGTAATTATGACGTAGGGGATAGGGAGCTGTTAGCTGTAGTCCAGGCCCTAAAGGTGTGGAGGCATTGGCTTGAGGGGGCTCAACACCCTTTCCTCATTCTGACTGACCACCGTAACCTGGAGTACATCCGGGCAGCTAGGAGATTGAACCCTCGTCAGGCTAGGTGGAACATGTTCCTGACCCGGTTTGTTTTTAAGATCACATACATCCCAGGGTCCCAGAACGGTAAGGCAGACGCCCTGTCCCGGCGGTATGACACAGAGGAGAGGTCCATTGAGCCTACTCCCATACTGCCGGAGTCTTGTCTGGTGGCTCCGGTGGTGTGGGAGGTCGATGCGGAGATCGAGCGGGCACTGCGTACCGACCCTACTCCCCCCGAGTGTCCTGTGGGGCGGACGTACGTTCCGCTCGAGGTTCGTGATCGCCTTATTTATTGGGCTCATACATCACCCTCCTCTGGACATCCAGGTATTGGCCGGACAGTGCACTGCCTTAGCGTGAAATACTGGTGGCCAACGTTAGCTAAGGATGTGAGGGTTTATGTCTCCTCCTGCTCGGTGTGCGCCCAGTGTAAGGCACCTAGACATTTGCCCAGGGGAAAGATACATCCCCTGCCCGTTCCACAACGACCATGGTCCCACCTCTCGGTGGATTTTGTGACCGACCTACCCCCCTCCCAGGGGAATAGCACCATTTTGGTCGTTGTGGATCGGTTTTCCAAGGCCTGTCGTCTCCTCCCAATGCCGGGTCTCCCTACTGCCCTACATACCGCTGAGGCCCTATTTACCCACATGTTCCGGCACTATGGGGTCCCCGAGGATATTGTGTCTGACCGAGGTCCCCAGTTCACCTCCAGAGTCTGGGGGGCGTTCATGGAACGCTTGGGGGTCTCGGTGAGCCTTACCTCGGGGTACCACCCAGAGAGCAATGGGCAGATGGAACGAGTCAACCAGGATGTGGGTAGGTTTCTGAGGTCCTATTGCCAGAGCCGGCCGGAGGAGTGGTCTAGGTATATCCCCTGGGCAGAGATGGCCCAGAACTCTCTCCGCCACTCCTCCACCAATTTAACACCTTTCCAGTGTGTTTTAGGGTATCAGCTGGTCCTGGCACCATGGCACGAGAGCCAGATCGAGGCCCCTGCGGTGGATGAGTGGATTCGGCGCTCGGAGGAGACGTGGGACGCTGCCCATGTCCATCTGCAGCAGGCCATCCGTCGACAAAAGGCGAGCGCCGCTCGCCACCGCAGTGAGGGACCGGTGTACGCACCGGGAGATCGAGTCTGGCTCTCGACTCGAAACCTGCCCCTCCGCCTGCCCTGCCGGAAGCTGGGTCGGCGGTTTGTGGGGCCCTTTAAAGTCCTGAAAAGATTGAACGAGGTGTGTTACAGGTTACAACTGCCTATTGATTACAAGAATATTAACCCCTCGTTCCATGTGTCTCTTCTCAGGCCGGTGGTAGCTGGCCCACTCCAAGAAGATGAGACAGGAGAGACCCCTCCGCCCCCTTTGGACATTGAGGGGGCCCCGGCGTACAGGGTCCGGACCATCTTGGACTCGAGGCGCCGGATGAGTGGTCTCCAGTATCTCGTGGAGTGGGAGGGGTACGGTCCGGAGGAACGGTGCTGGGTGCCTAGGAGGGACATCCTTTATCCATCCCTCCTGACTGAGTTCCACCGTGGGCATCCCACGCGCCCGGGTCCGCGTCCTCCTGGCCGTCCCCGAGGCCGGGGTCGGCGCACGGCTGGAGCCGCGCGTCAAGGGGGGGATACTGTCACGGATTCTGCCGAGGCTGCTCCTCCTCCTAGTTCGGGCAGGCTTCGGCGTTCGTCGTCCCCGGAGTACTAGCTGCCACCGTTTAATGTTTCTATGTTTGATTGCTTTTGTCTGTCTATTACACCTGTGTCTGATTACGTGTTCTATACGTTGCCTGTGTTGTATTGGTTAGGTTGTGTGTTGTTTTTCGCCTGTCCGTAGTGCTGCGTGTTTTTTTTCTCTGTTTTATTGTTTTACGCATAGTTGCGTAATTGCTCGCCTCTGTTTTGTTTTGAGGCCGTTCATTGTATCTTTGCCTTGTGGTTTCACAAGTAAACTTTGTTGGAATAAGCTTCGGTGTCCTGCGCGTGACTCCCACACCACATACACCTCAGCCTTGACAAGTTACTTGACGTGGAATAGAGGTCCACGTAGTCATGGCTCTATGTAGTACTGTGCAGCTCCCACAGTCTGTTCTGGACTTGGGGACTATTAAAACACTTACATTGGGTTTACATTCAAACACCCAGAGCTCAGCTTAGTTGCACTACTTTTCATGGTTTCATTACACAATCATGGTGTTTTGAGTTTTGCCTCCCATGGTCTGTTCTGGACTTGGGGAGTGTGAAGAGACCTCTGGTGGCCACTTGTGTAGGTCTGTCTGCTGCCTTTTCGTTGTAACAGCCTAAATGCCAATCACCAAACGAGGGGATTAAATCGACTGTAAAGTTTGGTGGAAGAGGAATAATGGTCTGGGGCTGTATTCCATGGTTTGAGCTAGGCCCCTTAGTTCCAGTGAAGGGAAATCGTAACGCTACAGCATACAATGACATTCTAGACGATTCTGTGCTTCCAACTTTGTGGCAACAGTTTGGGGAAGGCCCTTTCCTGTTTCAGCATGACAATTCCCCCGTGGAACACAGACTGCGAGCCAGGCCTAATCGCCCAACATCAGTGCTCGACCTCACTAATGCTCGTGGCTGAATGGAAGCAAATCCCCGCAGCAATGTTCCAACATCTAGTGGAAAGCCTTCCCAGAAGAGTGGAGGCTGTTATAGCAGCAAAGGGGGGACCAACTCCATGAGATGTTCGACAAGCAGGTGTCCACATACTTTTGATCATTTAGTGTAAAAGCAGTACTTTTCAATGCGTGAGATATAAGAGGTGTGCCGTGAGAGTGTGAGAAGAGGGTAAAATGCTTGTGTCACACGGCCAATGCGTGAGAGTTGGCAGCTCTGGTAGCTAACAGCAAGCGAGCTGCAACAAAAAACAGTGCCACTCACAAGATGATCATTTGAAAACGAAGTTTGAAAGTTAATCTTGATGAGGGTGAAGCTAACAAATTAGCAACAACATCCACCTTGAAGTTGATAAGAGCTGCTGCAGCCGCAGTCGCCAGTGTGACACTACTACAACATAAGTTAGCTAACATTGTCACACTACAACAACACAAGCTTGCTAACATTACTAGCGTTAGCATGGGGAAACTACTGCTTGTGCCACTGATTATCATCTCTTGGGCTCTCAGTAGTGACTCTACCAGTGGTTCCCAATCCTTTTCAGTTACTGTACCACCAATTGAATTTTGCTCTGCCTGGAGTACCCCTGAAGTACCCCTTCATGTGATGTTTACCAGTAGGCCTATGGTCTCAGGAGTCTTCTCAAGTACCCCCTGTACCCCAAGGGGTCCTAGTACCCCTGGTTGGTAACCACTGCTCTAGGCCTTCAAGACACTTCACTTTTTTTTTTACGGCCCCACCCATGGCATGTCAAAATGTGATTGGTTCATTCCACTGTCACTCCAAAATTCTGAAAGCCTAGCCAATGGCTGGCTGAGCTAGCTAGATTTTTCTACCCAGAGACCACCAAATAATATCCTGATTGGATGTTTTTTTCTCCAACACAAACTGAATAGATGAACTCAGAAGATCATAATCTCTTGCACATCTATCATTCCAGTGTTAATACTAATTGTAATTATTTTGCACTATAGCCTATTTATTGCCTTACCTCCATAACTTGCTACATTTGCACACACTGTATATATATCTTCTGTTGTATTTTTGACTTTATGTATTTTTTTACCCCATATGTAACTCTGTGTTGTTGTTTTTATCGCACTGCTTTGCTTTATCTTGGCCAGGTCGCAGTTGTAAATGAGAACTTGTTCTCAACTGGCTTACCTGGTTAAATAAAGGTGAAAAAAAAGATTAGGAAAGATTAGGAAATCATTAGGAATGAAAACAAAATTGTATAAAAAAATAGATTTATACATTTTATGAATCCTTAAGGCTTCTCTGAAGGCCCTCGCGGTTCCCCATTGGGAAAGGGGATACCTAGTCAGTTGCACAGCTGAATGCATTCAACCGAAATGTGTCTTCCGCATTTAACCCAACCCCTCAATTAGAGCGGTGCGGGGGGCTGCCTTAATCAACGTCCATGTCATCGGCGCCCAGGGAGCAGTTTTTATTGGGGTTTAACCTGCCTTGCTCTAGGGCAGAACAGCAGATTTTTCCACCTTGCCGGCTCAAGGATTCAAACCAGCGACCTTTCGGTTACTGGCCCATGCTCTAAACCGCTAGGCTACCTAGCGTATGTGTTGGTTGGCAGCGATGCCAATTATGATTATGATTGGTCAACGTGTCCCTTCAGAACATAACAATACAGGAAGTTATTGACCTCACATTATACAACTCAAATGACCAAACAATTTAATTTGGCTGTAAATCTATAACATGTGACCCTAATCTAAACATAATGTAAAACACACCTGGTGTATTACGGTATTGCGTCACATTCATCTACATTTTATGCAAGGACATTTTAATAAAACGTCACTCCGTAGCAATACAAATTCAATTCCGGAGAGAAATGAAAGAGTATAGCGTGACTAGGAGGTAGGCCTTAAGGCAGTACACACAAACACTCAAAAACAATATGAAATAGTGAATAGAAGTAAATGAAACACAAAAATCATGTTTAACGTTGTAACTAGAACATGCAGGCATTTGTGATTGTGAAATTAGCCTACATCTTTTTGCAGAGGTTGGAAGCGATAGACCTAGTAAGAGACAGGCCTAGGGGTAATTCCACGGTAACAGAATTGCGCTGAGACTCTGATTTTTCACTTAAAATGTATGCCAAACAAATACCATTGATTTCAAAGTTGAACAAAAATAACAACTCAATGCACAAGGACTACTTTTAAAAATGTACACTTCCTGGAAGAACTGGGCAGATGCAAAGTTTGGTAACAGAATTTCAGTAAAATCTCTGTTTTTCCAAAAACTCTTAAATAACTGCTCCGAATTCAAATTCAACGATGCCTGCAGAAAGAATGCGGTGTCAACTACGACTTGACTCATTGACTTCGAACAAATCTCTTTTGATTATTGAACTACAGTAAGTGAAGTGGATTTATAGCCAGTAATGGAATTGTGGTAACGGAATTTCATCATGGGTCCCTGAGCTGTACTTCACAGAAATACATCATTATGGATATTAATATCATTCTCTTCATGGTGATCTAAATAGGTACACAATGGTATTAATATGCAATATTGTCCTTTGAATATTTGGGTAGACCAAATTTGGTTGGTCAGGACCGGACCAAACCTGAACCAATCGTAGACATCTATGTTTCAGAAGTTTGGACATCAAAGTACAGCACAGTAGAGCTCAGTAAAATACAGTAATGTACAGTAGAGTTCAGTAGAGTTAGATATGTGAGTTTTTGGTAGCAGAATTTCAAGGCACAAAGCAATGTTTCTTAAATTTACAGGAGGCAGAAAAATGTATCCAAAACTAAATATAAGTGTTGATATTAGTAGGCAGGGGTCTTCAACATTGTGTTTTGATGTATTTCTGATACCTTTTAAGTCTTTTTCTGGTAGCTGTTTTCTAAGACCCCTTTTCCACCTGTTTGACCAGAAATCAAAGCCTTTAGTTATGCCTAATTTTGAGGATGTAAAATGGTTGATAAAATGTATATATGCCTTAATTTTCAGAAAAACATAGACTCTTAGCTTTCATTTGACACCCAATTTGACATGCTCCTATGAACTTCACATGTGGGTGCTCATGGGTCCTTTCACATGGAAATGACCCTATATAAATGATCAGCTAGGTCACATCAGATAGACTTCAGTATTCTACGTTTGTGCAGGTCCCCAGGACGTCGGTAGATGCCTTCAATACCGTCCACTAGGGGGCAACGTGAGTGGCCATCATGATCTAGTCTGCTCGCTACAGCTCTGAGGATCGTTTATATTTTAACCCTATTCCAAACCTTAACCCTTACCTTAACCAGTCGGAATGAATACCTAAACATAACCCGTCAAAATTGTAAGTTTATCCCCCCCACCCCCGATCAGACCATGATACCTTGTTGAATTTATAAGCCCAGAAGATACAGATAGGTCCTGTTAATTGTTTTAATATGATTAGCAACAGTGCTGCAGAGGATGATAAAAGAGAAATCCCTCCCCTGTGCTGACCTCTGGCTGACCTCTAATGAATAAACAGCTGACAGTACAGGGATCTCCATACATCACACTGTGCATGTTCTCACATTAATAGAATAACAGTGAGGAACAGTGGCGGCTCCTGAAAAAATTCTCAGGGGGGGGCAATTTTTCTGATGATTTAGGTGACCTACACACATTTTAAAAAAGATATGTCCAGCAACAACATGAAGACAGGGGCAGCATATAAGTCAATACCAGAAGCATTTATTGACTGATCTCAAAAGTGTTGGTTTACCAGGGTTGGTGGAGCCCTCAGTTTCATCTTTGCCTCGCAAAGCTAACTCAAACACTCCGCAAAACTTCACACACTGGATTAGCCGGCTGAGGATGTGGCGGTTCTTGCTAATGTCGTAGTAAATATATTTGTTATAGTGAATATGGAATATGATATGTTGAGTAAAATGTTGTGCTAAGATCTATTTAGGTCAGGAGCTGGTTATAAGTTATGTTCCTATCCAATAACAATGGACAAAAGGGTCCTATCTTGTCAGCCTTGTCAGTTTCAGTTCTCCAGTAAACTTGTGATTATCAACACTAACCTCATCGTTGTGGCGGCGGACAGCTAGCCTGTATCCCTCATCCAGTTGAGTGGGAATGTTCACTCTCCCCAAAGCAGACAATCTCAAACAGCTATCCATGTGGGTCTTTGACAGCTCATGTTTCTTAATCTTTCCTGAAAGATGGTGCATGTCCGTTACACACCAGTCGCTGTCCAAGCGGTGCTGTCTGCCGTGCCGCCTTCAGGGTGAAAGAGTAAGCAGGGGGTAGCAGAAGACTGCATTAGCTACATCGCAGCCTGCTAGCCAGGTTTTTCGTTCGTACCAATTTTTGGAAAATCCTCGGGTGTAGGACTTCCCCCCTTTAGTAGAAACCTGTTGAATTATTAAATTTGGTCTGGGAGGTCCTAATTGTTTCGTTGCCAATTTATCTTCATTTGTTTGCCGACAAAAAGGAACTTCTTTCAAAGACACAATCGAGTTGCACTGAAGCCTAGCCATTTTGATAGTAGTAGTGAATTGATTGAGGCTGCTACCCGCTCTTTTCTTAGTTACGTTCATGGTTATGTTACGTATGACGAAAGCGCGTAAGTGCAAGCCCTCAGAAACCCATAGAGATTGTATTGAAAGCTCTGATATTTGAAAAAAATTGATTTTACATGGGAGTCTATGACAGACTTCTGGGCGATTTTCAACCTGACTGAAATCGCCCCAAAAGGGGGGGGGGCCATTTGAAGCACGACTTTAGCCTGATTGGACATTTAGTGGCACTGTGGCAGATCAGACGTCTAGATTACAACACTGATAACTACTGTTGCCGTGATATAATTGATTAGAAAAAAAATCCCTTCCTTTTCCCGTTTGGCAGTGCGTCGCCCATATCGCCCTATTGAACACACCGCCCCTGGTGAGGAAGCAACGTGTGTGTGTGTGTGTGTGTGTGTGTGTGTGTGTGTGTGTGTGTGTGTGTGAACTCTCTCTCTCTCTGTATGAAATCTCTGCAGAGAGACTAGAGCATGCCCCCGAGGTCTGTGTATCAGTGATAACCTTTAGAGTAAGGTGTAGTTCACGCCTCCTGCCCTCTGCTCTGCTCTATCTATCTGATGAAAGGATACGGAGGTGGTGCAGATAGATTGTCATGCAGAGGAAGGGAAGACAGGCAGCCAGGCAGACAGACAGGCAGGCAGCAGGCAGCTAGGCAGACAGACAGGCAGGCAGCTAGGCAGACAGACAGGCAGGCAGACAGACAGACAGACAGACAGTCAGACAGACAGATAGGCAGTCAGACAGGCAGTCAGGCAGTCAGACAGGCAGGCAGTCAGACAGGCAGGCAGCTAGGCAGACAGACAGGCAGGCAGCTAGGCAGACAGACAGGCAGGCAGACAGACAGACAGACAGTCAGACAGACAGATAGGCAGTCAGACAGGCAGTCAGACAGGCAGGCAGTCAGACAGGCAGGCAGCTAGGCAGACAGACAGGCCGTCACAGGCAGTCAGACAGGCAGGCAGCTAGGCAGACAGACAGGCAGTCACAGGCAGTCAGACAGGCAGTCACAGGCAGTCAGACAGGCAGGCTGGCATGTGTGATTGATGTCATCTTTTTGTATTAAGTCTCATAAGGTGTAGCAGAGTATATAGTCATTGTATCTTAGCTTCCTGTAAGGGTTGTCTTTGACTGAAAGGAGAGTGTAGTCATGTAAGGGTTGTCTTTGACCGATAGGAGAGTGTTGTCATGTAAGGGTTGTCTAACTGAAAGAAGGGTGCTGTCATGTAAGGGTTGTATTCGACTGAAAGGAGAGTGTTGCCATGTAAGGGTTGTCTTTGACAGAAAGAAGGGTGTTGTCATGTATCTCAAATCAAATAAAATGTATTGGTCACATACACAAGGTTAGCAGATGTTATTGCGAGTGTAGCGAAATGCTTGTGCAGCGAAATGCTTGCGCTTCTGGTTCCGACAGTAGAATTGACTCTGTCCTTTTGGGTTCTGGTAATGGTACTAGCTGCCTCTTTTGTGTGATATGCCCATGTCTGTGCCCTGAAGAGCTCTGCTACGAGGAGTCATAGTGTCATTCATTCATCTAGTGTAATTCTACTCTCTCACACATTCTGACAGCAAAAAATAAATTAATAAATTGAACACACTTTCCTTACCAGACACTCATATTTCAATTAACTTTTGATTGAGTTATGAAATATGAGTCTAGAACTAAACCCTGACAAAATGACAAGACATTTTCTTGTTTGTGATATTCGTCATAGAATTTCTTAAGAGTATTCTACATGACATTCAGTTAATTCCATTTGCAGTGGGGACAGGTGGATTGTCGGTAAAAGTCATTTAGTCAATCCGTTTTTCCGGCCCTTGTGTTCTATTTTTCAAACGCAAAATATGTTGCTAATTTTGCCTGTGCTCTTCCTAGACACTGCAGGTTTAATTGCTAATTGTTAAACTGGGAACGAATATATTTGCATATTAATTAGTTAGACCATTTGCATTTTTAATTTGGTGCCTTCAAAGGAGGTGAGATAAAAGGTCGAGCAATTCTGAATAATTTATGCTCCATTGGTGAAAAGAAGCCGAACAGAAGTGCTTTGCGGATGTTAACCCCGGAGAGCTTTTAGCGAATAAAGCACTCCAAAAATTGTTTTTACAAATCTAATTAAAAGGAAAAAGGTCTGAACATACAGCTGTCACCCAGAGCAGTAGAGGAGAGGGAGAGTAGTGTCCTCAGGAAGAGAGATGGAGGGATGGAGAGAGGGGGAGAGAGAGGGGAGAGAGGGAGCGAGAGAGGTCTGAAGATGCCACCCAGAGCAGTAGGAGAGGGAGAGAGTAGTGTCCTCAGGAAGGGAACATAGAGCAAGGGCGAGGGCGAGAGCGAGAGCGAGAGAAGGTGGCCTAACATGTAATCCTTCATATTGATCATATAGCCCTAAAGGGATTAAGCTGATGGAGTTATTACAGTGTTGCATTACACAAGCAAGTCACTCTCCCACGTTTAACGTTTCTGTAAATACAGTGTATTAGATATTGTGTTTTAAGATCCTCCCGTGGCATTGCAGTCATTAACACCAGTGGTTCTGATTGTACAGTAAATTAACCAGCTACCTTTGCTTTCCCTGGGAAGTGAGGAGATGAGCTCACTCACACACACAGACTCACACAAACACTCACTCAGTTGAATGCATTCAGTTGTACAACTGACTAGGTATCCCCTTTCCCTTTCACACAAACAGGGACCATCCATGCGTTCAGCGCTTCTCGTCCCTGCCACAGCCGAGGTGAACCAAACCAACACAGCCAAGACAGAGGACAGCTAGATACAGGGTGTGATTCCATTCCTCTCCATGGTCGTTGTGGATAATAAAGGTTAATTACAGTGGTTAACCGTGTCATATTTGACATGACCAGTCATCGCTCTAATTACAATCATTACAAAGGTTGTCTAGTTATCCCCTCTAAACAGACGGCCGCACAAAGACAAACTATTATTCAATCAGAGCAGAGCCATTCAGATCAGACCTGCCTGAGTTCACTTCATCAATAGGCCTGCCATCGCGAATACGCCCTCTGAACCCTAGAGAAGGAGAACCATAAAAGAGCAGTCATTTCAACCCTTTCAGACGGTCAATCACATTATCAAAGGAATGCTTTAAGTTTACTCTGACAATCAGGATATGTGAATGCATTTCATCTGCTGTTTAACATGAAACAGAGGGGATGGGTTGTCAGGTTGCCTCTGGCTTCCTCTCTGCTCCTCCCTCTCTCACCTCACCTCTCCCATATCCTCCATCTGCTAAACTTATGTAATTTAAGAGCAACAGGCCCATAATGGTGGCTGGTGTGATGTGTTCTGATTTAAATGGGGGCGAGCATTCGGCTTGCAGCACAGGCCCACGGTGTGTAATTAAGATCACCAGGACAAAGGAGAGGAGAGGAGACAGTGTCACAATGCATAGACAGGACCTGGGAAGTGGAGGGGGAGCGAATATCAGCTCCATTCACCCACAATTGAAAAGGGGAGATTGTTATGGACACTTGAGTAGCTGAATAGAAGAGAGTCACAGAGAGGAAGTCTAGTCCTTCATACCTCTAGTCTACTTACATTTACATTTTAGTCATTTAGCAGACACTCTTATCCAGAGCGACTTACAGTTAGTGAATACATATATATATATATTTTTTTATACTGGCCCCCCGTGGGAATCGTACCCACAACCCTGGCGTTGCAAACGCCATGCTCTATCAACTGAGCTACATCCCTGCCGGCCATTCCCTCCCCTACCCTGGACGACGCTGGGCCAATTGTGCGCCGCCCATGAGTCTCCCGGTCGCGGCCGGCTGCGACAGAGCCTGGATTACTTGATTGTTACTGTGTCTTAGTATTCCAGATTGGCTGATTACTCAGGTGATTCATTTCTAATGATATTATGATCATGATAATTGTGGACTGGTTGAAATGTCACAGCTACAGCAAGGAAAGAAATCAGGACCATCATCTCTATAAGTTTGTTTATAGAACGTGAAATTCTGCAAAGAGCAACTTAATTTAAACTCAAGAATGGCTGCTCAGCCCCCACCTCAGTCACAGCCAGCGAGAGAGAGCAAGAGAGAGAGAGAGAATTTACAAAATGGGACAAACACCAAATTGAGACTCTGCATGCAGAATTCTGCAAAAATATCCTCAGTGTACAAGGTAAAACACCAAATAATACATGCAGAACAGAGTTAGGCCGATATCCGCTAATTATCAAAATCCAGAAAAGAGCCGTTAAATTCTACAACCACCTAAAAGGAAGCGATTCCCAAACCTTCCATAACAAAGCCATCACCTACAGGGAGATTAACCTGGAGAAGAGGCCCCTGGGCATGCTGGTCCTGGGGCTCTGTTCACAAACACAAACAGACCCCACAGAGCCCCAGGACAACAACAACAACAACACAATTAGACCCAACCAAATCATGAGAAAATAAAAAGATAATTACTTGACACATTGGAAATAATTTACAAAACAACTGAGCAAACTAGAATGCTATTTGACCCTAAATAGAGAGTACACAGTGGCAGAATACCTGACCACTGTGACTGACCCAAAATAAAGGAAAGCTTTGACTATGTACAGACTGTGAGCCTTGCTATTGAGAAAGGCCGCCGTAGGCAGACCTGGCTCTCAAGAGAAGACAGGCTATGTGCACACTGCCCACAAAATGAGGTGGAAACTGAGCTGCACTTCCTACCCTCCTGCCAAATGTATGACCATATTAGATACAAATATTTCCCTCAGATTACATAGAATCCAATTCTGATAAACTCCCTTATCTACTGGGTGAAAAACCACAGTGTGCCATCACAGCAGCAAGATTTGTGACCTGTTTCCACAAGAAAAGGGCAACCAGTGAAGAAACAAACACCTTCATAAATACAAACTATATATATATATATGTCTATTTATTTTCCCATTTGTACTTTAACTATTTGCACATTGTTACAACACTGTATATAGACATAATGAGACATTTGAAATGTCTTTATTCTTTTGGAACTTTTGTGAGTGTAATGTTTACTGTACATTTATTATTGTTTATTTCACTTTTGTTTATCATATTTTTCACTTGCTTTGGCAATGTAAAAATATCTTTCCCATGCCAATGAAGCCCCTTAAATTGAATTGAAATGGAGAGAGAGGCCTCCACCTCAGCCTCCTCCTCTCCTCGTCACCAACACTTCGAGCCCCGTCGTTGCCCTCCTGACAAACCTCCAGGGGCGGAGCTGCCAGGCTGTGTGCCAGCAGCTGTGGAGACGCTCATTTGCATATGAAGGCCTTAATTAGGCTCTGTGTAGTGCAAGCACCCGTGAGAGAGAGTGCTTGTGTAGGGAGAGTGTGACCAGCGGGTGTGAGGTGGCACACGACTAGGGGGTGGGATGGCAACTGGGCGGTGGTATAGGGAGGGGGTATTGGTGCTGAGGGATGGGAACAGTACCAGGGAGGAAGCTAGTACAGGGATAAGGTGCAGGGCAGGGGTTGAGATGGGCTTGCCAAATCAACCTGTCACGTTCGTTGAATGACGGGTCAGACCAAGGCGCAGCGTGATATACGTACATGTTTATTAACTTATAAACACAACGACAAAACAACAACCGAAACGAAACGTGAAGTCCAAGGTAGAACACACAACATACCTACAAGGAACACAACTATACAGTGCCCAATCAGAGACAACGAGCGACAGCTGCCTCTGATTGGGAACCACACCGTCCAACATAGAACTATACATACTAGATCACAACATAGAATAAACACAACAAAGAATATCCACACCCTGACTCAACATATATACGAGTCCCCTGAGTCAGGGCGAGAAAGTACCCCCCCCCCCAAAGGTGTGGACTCCGACCGCACAACCTTCACTTAACAGGGTAGGGGCCGGGTGGGCATTCCGCCTCGGAGGCGGATCCGGCTCCGGGCGTTACGACCTCATACTCTCCGCCTCCCTGTTGCGCCCCTGGTCTGGTCTGGACCTCGGCGCGCTACTTCCCCTCTCCTTCCTCCCACGATACTCCAGGCCCTGTCTGGACCCTGGTGTGGGAGACCCCGAACCTGAAGAGGGGCTGACGTCATGGTCTGGACTGGAGCCGCTGACCGGAGCTGGACCCGGCACCGGTGGAGCAGACTGCTCAGGCTCCGGACTGGAGCCGCTGACCGGAGCTGGACTGTGCACCGGTGGAGCGGACTGCTCTGGCTCCGGAGTAGAGCTGCTGACCGGAGCTGGACTGGACCCCGGTGGAGCGGACTGCTCTGACTCCGGAGTGGAGAAGCTGACCGGAGCCGGTCCAGGCACCGGTGGAACGGGCACGGGCAGTGCCGGACTGGACACACGCACCACTGGTCTGGTGCGAGGAGCAGGAACAGGCCGGGCCGGACTGGCGACGCGCACCACTGGCTTGGTGCGAGGAGCAGGAACAGGCCGGGCCGGACTGGCGACGCGCACCACTGCCTTGGTGCGAGGAGCAGGGACAGGCCGGGCCGGACTGGCGACGCGCACCACTGGCTTGAAGGGAGGAGCAGGAACAGGCCGGGCCGGGCCGGACTGGCGACGCGCACCACTGGCTTGGTGCGAGGAGCAGGAACAGGCCGGGCCTGACTGTGGAGGCGGACTGGAGGTCTGGAGCGGAGAGCTGGCACAACCCGTCCTGGCTGAATGCCTACTTCCGCACAGTATGTGTGAGGCATCAGCACAGGACGCACTGGGCTGTGCACGCGCACTGGCGATACAGTTCGTAGAACTGCCGCAGGATATGCGGGACAGAGGAGGCGTACTGGAGACCAGCAGCGTTGAGCCGGCACACCCCGTCCTGGCTGGATGCCCATCTTCGCACGGCACGTGCATGGTGCAAGCACAGGACGTACAGGACGACACAGTAGGTAGCTCCGCATAACACGGAGCCTGCCCAGTCATACGCTTCCTCGCGTGAGTACGGGGAGTTGGCTCTGCTCTGACACTAGGCTCCGCCAACCACCCCGTGTGCCCCCCAAAAAAATGTTTTATTGGGGCTGCTTCTCGGGCTTCCTCCTCGACCGGCCTCCTCCGTGTTGCCGTTGCACCTCTCCTGCCTGGGCATCTACCTTAGCCCATGGTCCTCTCCCCGCAAATATCTCTTCCCATGACCACAAATTGCCCACCTGTGACATGGCTATTTGCTGCGCCTGGGCACACTGCTTGGTCCTCGTTTGGTGGGATCTTCTGTCACGTCCGTTGAATGACGGGTCAGACCAAGGCGCAGCGTGATATACGTACATGTTTATTAACTTATAAACACAACGACAAAACAACAACCGAAACGTGAAGTCCAAGGTAGAACACACAACATACCTACAAGGAACAAGATCCCACAACTATACAGTGCCAATCGGCTGCCTAAGTATGGTCCCCAATCAGAGACAACGAGCGACAGCTGCCTCTGATTGGGAACCACACCGGCCAACATAGAACCACACATACTAGATAATACATAGAATAAACACAACAAAGAATATACACACCCTGACTCAACATATATACGAGTCCCCTGAGTCAGGGCGTGACACAACCGCTCGTGGTGGGAGCTCAAACATTGTCCTGCTAACAAATAAACACACCACTTTGGTAAAATATCATAATTTACCTTGACATAAATGATGATGATCTCAAACCAAAGTTTTGATAAAACACCTACGTCAAAATATTGGTTTGAGACCCATTCTCCTGCTACAGGTAGCACCAATAGCAGATATAGCATGGTAAAGAGGTTAGCATCAATAGCAGATATAGCATGGTACAGAGGATAGCATCAATAGCAGATATAGCATGGTAAAGAGGATAGCATCAATAACAGATATAGCATGGTAAAGAGGATAGCATCAATAGCAGATATAGCATGGTAAAGAGGTTAGCATCAATAGCAGATATAGCATGGTAAAGAGGATAGCATCAATAGCAGATATAGCATGGTAAAGAGGATAGCATCTAAAAGGAAAGGATAGCAGCATTGGGTTAACTGGGAGGGAAACTTTAATTAGTCAGGACACCAGAGGATTTAGACTTCACAGACAGCAACTCTGAGAGGAAGAGGAGGAAGCAGGGGAAGAGGAGGAAGCAGGGGAAGAGGAGGAGGCAGGGTAGGAGGAGGAGGCAGGGGAAGAGGAGGAGGCAGGGTAGGAGGAGGAGGCAGGGTAGGAGGAGGAGGCAGGGTAGGAGGAGGAGGCAGGGTAGGAGGAGGAGGCAGGGAAAGAGGAGGAGGCAGGGTAGGAGGAGGAGGCAGGGTAGGAGGAGGAGGCAGGGTAGGAGGAGGAGGCAGGGGAAGAGGAGGAGGCAGGGTAGGAGGAGGAGGAAGGGTAGGAAGAGGAGGCAGGGTAGGAGGAGGAGGCAGGGTAGGAGGAGGAGGCATCCAAGTCAAAGGAAAGTCTGGTCTGTCTGTCTGTCTGTCTTTGCATAGTACCTAATGCATGGTTACAATATGAACCAGGCTGCACTCTCCTGGGTGCCACTTAGGAGAGGTTATTAAGAACACTGTAACCCTATATCAACTCATATCACTATGGCCCTATTTCAACTCTGAAATTTACATTGACATTTTAGTCATTTAGCAGACGGTCTTATCCAGAGCGACTTACAGTTTAGTGAATACACATTTTTTTTTATACTGGCCCCCCGTGGGAATCGACCCCACAACCCTGGCATTGCAAACGCCATGCTCTATCAACTGAGCTACATCCCTGCCGGCCATTCCCTCCCCTACCCTGGACGACGCTGGGCCAATTGTGCGCCGCCCATGAGTCTCCCGGTCGCGGCCGGCTGCGACAGAGCCTGGATTTGACCCAGGATCTCTAGTGGCACAGTTAGCACTGCGATGCAGTGCCTTAGACCACTGCGCCACTCAGGAGCATGCAATGCTATTAATTAATTGAAAAGTCAATGCAGAAAATAAGGAAAACGTTCAATTCATTCACTGATAGAAAACAGGCGTGCCTATAAACCAGACTCCCTGAAGACAGTACAGTACTCTCATCAGGAGCCGTACTGAATTAAAATACAAGTCCCAGTATGCATTGCCAGACCATTCCCTCCCACCAGCCTTGGCACGTTGCCCGTGGTGACCATAGTGTGTGTGGTCATGGCAACATAGATGTGGGCCAGTAGGTGGTACAGAACCCCTCTGTCACTCACATGGTACCCGTGTCCCGTCCTCCTTGTCCCGTCAATCTGGTGGTCTAACAACCTCCAGCAGATGGAGGCCCAGCAGGAGGACAGGGGGCCATGCCCTGGGCCTCTACCCCACACAGAGAGCACTCTGCTGGGCTAAGAGGGGCCACAATACCGGGGGTAACCCATGGCCCAGCCCATCTCTCCCACAGAGTAGACACACGTCTGGATGAAGGCCTAACATAGAGGATGATTTATGAGAACAGCATATAATTAAATACAACAGTAATTGAATGCGTTTCTATGGAGGAAAGTATGAATATCCATGCATAGAACTAGAATCACTAGAATGGCCATTCCTATTCATTTTCCATGGTCCAGTGTCACTGCTGTGGTTAGAAAGTACATGGTGGTTTATGATGGGGGGTCCATCTGAATTAGCCCAGCTAAAGCACAACTGAGTCTGCATGTGATAATGATGCAATAGGAACAGCCAGCAGAGACAGTCATACAAACTACCAAGTTCTGTATTTCTTATGTACCTCTGCCTCTTTATCTATGGGATTACTGACTGAAAGCTGTGTGCCACAGATAAAGTTAGCTGTAAATACATAGGACCTGTAGAGTCAAAGTTAGGCCCTATATAAAGCAGAGACATGAACGCAAACACCTTACCATATTGAAGCAATAAATAAACTAGTGATAAACATGATCTGGGAATGAACAAGGTGGTGTGTGTCCCATAATGATATTCAAAAGATGACGGACCACCTGCTGAGCCAGGAGGAAGACTGTTCCTAAGCAACAAGAAACTCTTATAAGCTCCTTCTAACCTCTTGGGAAATCCGGACCGGATCGGGACGCAGACAGGAATAACAACAGACATCTTTAACTAGGCCGAGTTATGAGCCTGCTCTCTGGGTAACCACGGTTTCCAGTCTTTTACATTTCCTTTGTGATATTTCAGAAACTATTGTCTGACTTGTGATTCTACTCTCTGGGTATTGGTCTCTTCGTCTACTAGGAGTTGAGAAACTTTTTTTACTTTATAAATTTACTTTCCTCCCTCTCTCAGATTATTATGAACAATTGAGGATTTCTTCTTCGATTTTAACCACATTTTGGAAAAGTAATGAAAATGTCAAAACTGCCAGCAATGAACAAGAATATGATGAAACATCTGATAATGTAAGCACTGCCAACGCCTCCTAAAGCACCAGGCTCCTACAGCACCAGGCTCCTACAGCACCAGTCTCCTACAGCACCAGGCTCCTACAGCACAAATGAAAGAAAGAACAAAACCGATGACTTGTTGGGAAACCGCAGGGATAAAAGTCTGCTGGTGTTATGTCGCTGTGTCGGAAGCGCTAACTGTATTTTTTTCATGGCGGTGGGGTACTTCGAACAAGAACACAAGACAAATGCATCTTTGCAACAACGTAGACCTTTATTTGTGAAAAAAAGTACAATACCTCGTCCTTACAAATACGCCTAAGAAAAAACGTTGAACTGAAAAAGAGCATTGTAAGAACGGGAAATAATGTTTCATCGTCATTGAAGAAAAGTATCTATTCATGTAGATTAACGCACCATAGGTTGACAGTGGTCTAAATTCAGATTCATCGTTAACATACGACTAGCACAAACGAGACAAAAGCTACATGTTGTTAATACATCAACAAAATATTGAGAAAGTGAAAATTCAGTACACTTTGTTTTAAAACTTTCCAAAAAACAGTGAACCAAAATAACTGTTGTGTTGTCCGCTAACCACACTACCAAGTTTTCAACCCGTTGGCTCTTCTTGCAAATTTCAATTCTGTTATGATGTGACCTAGTAAATCAAAAATAAATAGCCAACAAAGAGAATTGGTGCTCTTAACCTTCTGCGTGATGTTTGAAGAATTATATTTTTATTCAAATCGCACCACTTTATGCAACATTCAAATAATCCATCAAGGCGAAAGCTCAAGTCTTTTATGTTGCACGCAAAAGAAAAGCATTGTTTTTCATCATTTTAATGTTTTTGTACATGACACTAACAGTTACTGTACAATGCATGTATACATAGAATCAGAATGAATAGAATGGTCAGAGGTACTACTCCCGTTCTATGCATTCTAATTCTATGCATGTATAACTAAATGGTCTACTCAGACACCAGACCACCTCTCCACTCAATATGCCAGCCATAGCACTCTGTTGCCATCTTTTAATGTAGCATTCCTCTGATATAATGTTTACATTCGTGTAGAAAGATGACTACTCTTAACTCTGTGTCATCTCTAGATTATAGACCTGTATCTCTATCGACGATCCTATCAAAATATTAGACTATAAATTGTGCCTTCCTGTATTATACTGATGCTAAAAGGTATATTCTATTCTACTGAGCCATTTACTTTATGTTCCTATTCTTATATTTTATTATTTCTTATTGTTGTTGCATTGTCCAGAAGGAACCTGTAAGCATTTCATTGGATGATGTATTCCATGTGTATCCTGTACCATACGACTAATAAAACATGAAACTATCCTAAAAGAGACTACGCTATTCTGTTCCCACAGACATTGTGAGCTTTTTTGGTCAAAGTTATTGTGTTGTGGATGTACTCAAACCTGAGCTAGTTCCTTTAGCAAGCGTTAGCTAGTTCCCTTAGCAAGCGTTAGCTGCATGTATCTGTGTCCATGTCTTTTTGATGTATCCCAAATACCCTCATACCCTTCCTATACATCCCCATACACCCCAAACGCCACCTCATATCCCAACAGTTGACTGACTGACAGTGGTTACCTGGTGATGGATTTTAGGCCGCAACCCGAATGGAACCCTATTGCTTTTATAGTGACCTACCTTTGACCAGGGAATAAGGTACTATTTGGGATGCAGTCATAACCTGTCATCTGTTACACACTACAGTATATAACAGTAGATTAGTGATCACAACGGTAACAGATCTAAGACCACTGACCCAATCTTTCATTTCCTGTTCTGTTCTTCTTTTCTTTATTACTCAAAGTAGGTTTTGACATCATAACAAGGTGCTTCACACATACACACACACACACACACCGTAAACCACTGGGACAAAGAAATCACAACATCATTATTCAACAGAACTTGTTTCGCCATTGTCTCTTCTCTGGACAATACAACACAATGAGAAGAAGAGAGGAGAGGAGAAAAACCAAATGAGCATCCACGTGTATATCCACGATGCCTCTACATGTTGATCTAGGGTCCGTTTTGTGTTTTACTAAGACTCAGGGGAAGGCGAGCTGATCCTAGATCTGTGCCTATGGGACAACTTCTACCCTTTAACCAGTAAGGTAGAGGTTGGAAGCTGCCTGGGACAATCCAGCAGAAGGGCAACATCGCCATCTTGTGGAGACAGTTGCAGCTGCGCCCTGCATGTCAACTGACAATGTCCCTGGTTGAAAGAGTGCTGTCTGTCTGTCTGGTCGCCTGTGTGTCTGTCCGTTCGTCTATCCGCCCGTCCGTCTGTCTCTTTATCTGCAGCACTGTGGGCATTCCGTGGCAGAGGACTGAGAATGCGTAAGTACCTTCGGACATCCACAGTAGAGGTCAGGGTTTGGGGGCCGGGGAGGCGAGCTGGGTGGGTAGGTGCCTCTCTCCTACCTGCTGAGGCGAAGCTTGATAGAGTTCTTCACCACTGGAATTGGGTTGGCTGGCAGGAGGGGCACGTCAGACAGGTCCGCACTGACCATTCTCTGAGGGGAGAGTAAGATAATTAAATTGATTAAATTAACAATATAAACAGACCAAAGTGGAACTATAGGACATCTGTAGCCTATTTAGACAGGAACTATGAAAGTGAGAGCCAGACAGACAGAGAGAGAGAGAGATTAGAGACACATATTTCCCTCAGATTACAGAGATCCACAAAGAATTCGAAAACAAACCCAATTTTGATAAACTCCCTTATCTACTGGGTGAAAAACCACAGTGTGCCATCACAGCAGCATGATTTGTGACCTGTTGCCACAAGAAAAGGGCAACCAGTGAAGAACAAACACCATTGTAAATACAACCCATATTTATTTTCCCATTTGTACTTTAACTATTTGCACATTGTTACAACACTGTATTAAGACATAATATGACATAATATGACATTCTTTTGGAACTTCTGAGTGTAATGTTTACTGTTAATATTTATTGTTTATTTCACTTTTGTTTATTATCTACTTCACTTGCTTTGGCAATGTTAACATACGTTTCCCATGCCAATAAAGCCCTTAAATTGAAATCGAAATGAATTGAGAGACAGAGACACAGAGAGAGAGAGAGAGCGAGAGAGAGAGAGAGAGAGAGAGAGAGAGAGAGAGAGCGAGAGAGAGCGAGAGACAGAGAGAGAGCGAGAGACAGAGAGAGAGAGCGAGAGACAGAGAGAGAGAGAGCGAGAGACAGAGAGAGAGAGAGCGAGAGACAGAGAGAGAGAGAGCGAGAGACAGAGAGAGAGAGAGCGAGAGACAGAGAGAGAGAGAGCGAGACAGAGAGAGACGCAGAGACAGACAGAGATAGACAGACACCGAGAGACAGACAGAGAGAGAGAGAGAGCTCATACCTTAATATCTGCCTCCATCTTCACTTCCCCTTCAGAAGCAGGCATCTCCTCAGACATACTGTCCTCATTGACCTGTGAACACCAGGACCCACATAACAGTTTATCACAACTATCTAACCATGATAGACAGCAGTTAGTCTCAATTAGCAATAGTGTGAGATTTTGGCAATGAAGCACTTTATCTACTTCCCCAGAGTCATGGATACCATTTTTATGTCTGTGCTAGCCGTTCCGGTAGACGCTAAAACTACCTCTTACAGTTGCTTGCGAAAGTATTCACCCCCCTTGGCATTTTTCCTATTTTGTTGCCTTACAACCTGGAATTCAAATTGATTTTTTTGGGGTTTGTATTTTTTGATTTACACAACACGCCTACCACTTTGAAGATGCAAAATATTTCTTATTGTGAAACAAACAAGAAATAAGACAAAAAAAACCAGAAAACTTGAGCGCGCATAACTATTCACCCCCTCAAAGTCAATACTTTGTAGAGCCACCTTTTGCAGCAATTACAGCTGCAAGTCTCTTGGGGTATGTCTCTATAAGCTTGGCACAACTACCCTAGTACTCCTGAGTGGCGCAGTGGTCTAAGGCACTGCATCGCAGTGCTAACTGTGCCACTAGAGATCCTGGTTCGAATCCAGGCTCTGTCGCCGCCGGCCGCGACCGGGAGACTCATGGGCGGCGCACAATTGGCCCAGCGTCATCCAGGGTAGGGGAGGGAATGGCCGGCAGGGATGTAGCTCAGTTGATAGAGCATGGCGTTTGCAACGCCAGGGTTGTGGGTTCGATTCCCACGGGGGACCAGTATAAAAAAAATATGTATTCACTAACTGTAAGTCGCTCTGGATAAGAGCGTCTGCTAAATGACGTAAATGTAAAAAAATGTAAAAATACCCACTGGGATTTTTCCCCATTCTTCAAGGCAAAACTGCTCCAGCTCCTTTAAGTTGGATGGGTTCTGCTGGTGTACAGCAATCTTTAAGTCATACCACATATTCTCAATTGGATTGAGGTCTTGGCTTTGACTAGGCCATTCCAAGACATTTAAATGTTTAGCCTTAAACCACGCACATGTTGCTTTAGCAGTATGCTTAGGGTCATTGTCCTGCTGGAAGGTGAACCTCCATCCCAGGCTCAAATCTCTGGAAGACTGAAACAGGTATCCCTCAAGAATTTCCCTGTGTTTAGCGCCATCCATCATTCCTTCAATTCTGAACAGTTTCCCAGTCCCTGCCGATGAAAAACATCCCCATAGCATGATGCTGCCACCACCATGCTTCACTGTGGGGCTGGTGTTCTCAGGGTGATGAGAGGTGTTGGGTTTGCGCCAGACATAGCATTTTCCTTGATGGCCAAAAAGCTCAATTTTAGTCTCATCTGACCAGAGTACCTTCTTTCATATGTTTGGGGAGTCTCCCACATGCCTTTTGGCAAACACCAAACGTGTTTGCTTATTTTTTTCTTTAAGCAATAGCTTTATTCTGTCCACTCTTCCATAAAGCCCAGCTCTGTGGAGTGTACGGCTTAAAGTGGTCCTATGGACAGATAGTCCAATCTCCGCTGTGGAGCTTTGCAGCTCCTTCAGGGTTATCTTTGGTCTCTTTGTTGCCTCTCTGATTAATGCCCTCCTTGCCTGGTCCGTGAGTTTTGGTGGGCAGCCCTCTCTTGGCAGGTTTGTTGTGGTGCCATATTCTTTCCATTTTTTAATAATGGATTTAATTGTGCTCTGTGGGATGTTCAAAGTTTCAGATATTTTTTTTAACCCAATCCTGATCTGTACTTCTCCACAACTTTGTCCCTGACCTGTTTGGAGAGCTCCTTGGTCTTCATGGTGCCCCTTGCTTAGTGGTGCTGCAGACTCTGGGGCCTTTCAGAACAGGTGTATATATACTGAGATCATGTGACAGATCATGTGACACTTAGATTGCACACAGGTGGACTTTATTTAACAGATTATTTGTCTTCTGAAGGTAATTGGTTGCACCAGATCATATTTATTTAGGGGCTTCATAGCAAAGGGGGTGAATACATATGCACGCACCACTTTTCCATTATTAATTTTTTACAATTTCCTGAAATAAGTTATTTTTTTCCTTTCACTTCACCAATTTGGAATATTTTGTGTATGTCCATTACATGACATCCAAATAAAAATCCATTTAAATTACAGTTTGTAATGCAACAAACTAGGAAAAACACCAAGGGGGATGAATACTTTTGCAAGGCACTGTACATCCTTCATATGGGACGCAGAGACATAAAAAAATGGTATCCTCAAGTTCATCTGACTCCTCAAAATCTAGCACTAGCCCTTTTAATAGATGCTACTTATAATATCATCAAGAAGATAGATTACAACAATTAATATATTTCTACATGATGATGTGACACTATGGATAAGCTTGTTGCGTACCTGTGCCTCCACAGTGGTGCAATCCTCTCCATCTTTAGGAGCTGCAGCACCATCCTCTGGGACTGGGGAGGGGTCCTTCATCTGGTGCTCCTCCTCGGGGCTCTCCTCCTCCAGCATCTCCCGGTGAGGGGTCTGGGGGGCAGCTGGGGGGCCCATGGTGGGGGGAGTAGAGGGGGTCAGGCTTGTGGGGACTGGGTCTCCTGAAGGATTTTTCTCAGTGGCTGAATCCTACAAGGAAGAGAAGTTTATCAGTAAAAAAAAAAAAGATTTACTAGATCAATAAAATGCTCCCCACTACCAGTGTCGGGAGTAACGCGTTACATATTTCAGATTACTTTTATGAGTAACGGAGTTAAGTAACGTGTTAATTTGGGTCATATTATTACAGTTACTTTGTCAAACAACACGTGGTTACTTTCAGAAATCATATCTCTACCGGGCGACTTGTTTCCTCATTTAGTTATTGAGCGAGCGGAGAAAGGCTGTTTGGAGAAATGTCATGACAGCTGCTGCCCATAGAAATGTATAGAGGGCACAACCCTAATCTTTGCCATTGATCGCTTCTCTGATAGCAAAGCCCATAGAGGGCTTTCCCGTCTAGTGGGAAGTGTGCCCTCTATACATCTCTATGGGTCCGTGTACATGCGGTCTATAACCAGAACTGGCAGCTCGAGAGAAAGATTTTGAATAAAAAGATAGGAAGTCTGTACAGATGTTTGTCTTACAGTATATACATGGCTAATTCAGCAGCCCATATGATAGCGCAGCACATGTAGACCAGCACAGGAAAGCAGCGCCACAGATGAAAGGACAAAGTAGTGATCAAAGCTGAGTTGGTAAGTAGTCTATCTTTGGTAGATCTGAGTTGGTAAGTAGTCTATCTTTGGTAGATCTGAGTTGGTAAGTAGTCTATCTTTGGTAGATCTGAGTTGGTAAGTAGTCTATCTTTGGTAGATCTGAGTTGGTAAGTAGTCTATCTTTGGTAGATCGTCCTTGGTCCTCCCTGTTACATTCGTTTTTTTTTAAACTAATCCCAACACTGCCCACCACTATGCCAGAAATAAGTGACAAATATGTAGACAGAGGAGGGGAGGTGTCTCAAAATGCCAGCAAACAGTTGGAACAAAACAGAACATATATGGAATATGCATTTTACTGTATTATCTGTAAACTCCGGGCTTCACAATGAAAATTAATTTCTCTACTGGGACAATAAAGATTGAATACCTCAGCGTCTGATTTTAACCTCTTCCTCTCTTCCTGCATAGGAGAGCCAGGTCTCTTCACAGCTGGGGGACACATGGTGGAAGCTGGGGCCTCAGGCTGGCTGGCTGCAGCGGCGATGGGACTGGGAGGGGGACCTAGTGGGCCACTCTTCACTGGGGTCGACGTGGGCACAGTGGCCGGCACGGCCGTGGGGGAGGGCACTGACATGCTGTTGTCACTGTCTAGCGATAGGTCCAGACTACTGTCGTTCATCTGACGAAGCCCCTCTGTGGAGTGCTGCAGAACAGAACAAAATGCCATGGGTTACAACACAATACTGTAAGCAAGCATGTAGTCAGTCAAGAGACCGTTGTGAAAAGCAGAATATAAACACACTATAAATTAAATCTGTTACACCTCTATAGTTAAAAAGTAGGAGCTGAAGGTGCACATCCAAATGGTTAATGAGGTGCAGACTAACGGACCATGAATTACAATAAGAATTAATCACATATAGCTACAGGTAGAGGAGGAGGAGGAGGAAGCCTGTCGTACCTTCCTTCGTTTGGGCATGACCAGATTGGGCAGTAGCTGGTGCAGTTGTCTCCTCTTCACATGCATGGCCTGGATCTTCATGTCCACCTCAAACATCTTGCTGTTCATCGCCTGGCGGTACACTGCAGGAAACATTTAGAAGATAACAATGATTACGGTCCTTTTTATATAACATTAACAGGCTAGTTTGTGTCAAATAATAGAACTAGACACAAATGCAGAAAACATCACAAATATCCTTTCAAATTCGACATTCCAGAGTTGAATTGAGTAAGGTGATCATACCTGTGTCAGTAAAAGACTGGATGTCAATGGTCAGGTCAACATTGAGGTTCTCTGATGCCTCCATCTTCTTAAAGATGACCCCTATCACCCACATGGTGCTGACCTCCTCTCTGGAAAAGAATGAAAGACAGGTGAAAAATGTCCATGGTCAAGTAAGAGCTTACTACAATCTTGCATAGAAAACCTATAATATACTCACTTCTCCCTGCTTTCCTTGGGTCCAGGGAATGACTGGGGGTTGACATGGGCCAACGTTATGAACTCATTCTTCTCCAGGTTTCCTACTAGGATCCTGATCTTGGACTCAACCAGACCAACCCTGCCAGGACAGAGAAAACCACACTTTTCATAATGTATTCCCCAACAGTAGGCTAATAAGAGCAACATTGACATGGATGAAAAATGTAATACACCGTGTCTCCACCCTAATTCATTCAGTCATATAATCTCATTCACATCAAGGTTTTTCCAGTGCTTTTTTTTTTCTCTACAGTCAGTACTCACCACTCAAGGTGCTGCTTCTCGGTGGGGGCGCTTGCTAGCAACACAATATAATGCCTTGGAACATAAGAAACAGAACAATACCATTACACCCTAAAGACAGCAGCCAGGCAACGAACCCAGGCTAGGAGAGAGCCCCAGGCCAGGAGAGAGCCCCAGGCCCCAGGCTAGGAGACAGTTCCAGGCCCCAGGCTAGGAGACAGTCCCAGGCCCCAGGCTAGGAGACAGTCCCAGTCCCCAGGCTAGGAGACAGTCCCAGGCCCCAGGCACAGAGGGGGCCCGGACCAGATTTGTTTTATTTACTTTTTATTTAACTAGGCAGGTCAGTTAAGAACAAATTCTTATTTACAATGACGGCCTACACCGGCCAAACCCAGACGACGCTGGGACAATTGTGCGCTGCCCTATGGGACTCCCAATCACAGCCGGTTGTGATACAGCCTGGAATCGAACCGGGGGTCTGTAGTGACGCCTCAAGCACTGAGATGCAGTGCCTTAGACCGCTGCGCCACTCGGGAGCCCAGATCACCCAGCCCTCACCACAACAGGTCATGGAAATAGGTTTCTTTGTAACACACTTCTCTCAAATGAAACAGCTAAAAACTACATGACTAATACCAACGTCCGTGTTTTAAGGCAATAAATTATATTGACACACAAAATGTCCTTAGCTGAACACACACGCAGTCGTCTTTTACACAAACATGTCAGAGTAATGGCTACAAACGCTCCACAGCAAATCAAATTAGCCAGAGAAAACCAATCGAACTACCAAGATCATTAATTCACCAAATCATCTTCACGTCGACTGAGAATGAACCTAATTCACTGTAAAATATATCTTCCACAATATTCAAGTATCCTGAAAGTCACTGTTACTATATTATAACTGAGTAAAAGTATTCACTTACATTCTTGTCTGCCTATATGTACAATATCCATGCAGTTACCACAGTAGCACCAAACAAAGTTATTTCTGTGCTTTGTCTGGAATACCTCTGCCCGTCACCTGTTGAAAACCCACACTACCTCACTGTTCGTCCAATCACAGGAGCCCGTGCTTGTTCTGATTATTTCCCATTAGGTTGAATATTATAAAATTGGATTACATTGACAAGCAGATGAATGGAAAGGAAAGATTTTTCATTTTCAGGCCACGTTGAAAATAAAAAGGTCTGAGCCCAGGACGAATGATTGATTTATTCAAACAACAGTACAGAGAAACCAGTGCAGTAACAAGCAGGGCGCCAGCCAGATCAGATGGTCTGATTCTGAAGTATGTTAATTAAGCCTGATGTGTGAAAGGGTCAAACCTGGATAACAATCTCTAGCGTAATAACGTTTGTCTCCTCTAACACTGCAGTCCAATCCACAGGCTGGATATATACTATCTCCTCTAAGACTGCAGTCCAATCCACAGGCTGGATATATACTATCTCCTCTAAGACTGCAGTCCAATCCACAGGCTGGATATATACGGTCTCCTCTAACACTGCAGTCCAATCCACAGGCTGGATATATACTGTCTCCTCTAAGACTGCAGTCCAATCCACAGGCTGGATATATACGTTCTCCTCTAACACTGCAGTCCAATCCACAGGCTGGATATATACTGTCTCCTCTAAGACTGCAGTCCAATCCACAGGCTGGATATATACGGTCTCCTCTAACACTGCAGTCCAATCCACAGGCTGGATATATACGGTCTCCTCTAACACTGCAGTCCAATCCACAGGCTGGATATATACTGTCTCCTCTAACACTGCAGTCCAATCCACAGGCTGGATATATACTGTCTCCTCTAAGACTGCAGTCCAATCCACAGGCTGGATATATACGGTCTCCTCTAACACTGCAGTCCAATCCACAGGCTGGATATATACGGTCTCCTCTAACACTGCAGTCCAATCCACAGGCTGGATATATACTGTCTCCTCTAACACTGCAGTCCAATCCACAGGCTGGATATATACTGTCTCCTCTAAGACTGCAGTCCAATCCACAGGCTGGATATATACTGTCTCCTCTAAGACTGCAGTCCAATCCACAGGCTGGATATATACTGTCTCCTCTAACACTGCAGTCCAATCCACAGGCTGGATTTATTTAATCACTTTAAATTGTATCCATTTTTTCAGGCTCTCCAGTGCAGTCAAACGACAGTCCAGAATGTGCTGATGCATGTTCTCCTTTCCTCTGTCAGCAACCCAGAGGATGAGGAGCTGTGCTTAAGCCACGGTGTGCTTAAGGCAATACATCAAATGTTCTGAAACTTTTCTGTCAAAGAAAGGGTGGCTGGATCAAACTGATTTCCCAAAAGACTGAGGGTATTTTATTTCAAATTGAGAGCTTCGGGAATGGAAGATTTAGGTAAATGAAGGGGATTGGAACGCGAGTCAATTGGGAAGCAAAATGATTGGCATTTTGCAAATAGGTCTGCATGTTGATTGGGGCTGCAAAGGGAGAAATGTCTCCTCTTCCAAGGACAATGCCTCTTGGGTAACAGAACTGTGGCCACTGTTCTAGGCTAGCATCATGCTCTTGCATATTACTGATAAACCAATTAACAAGTGACCTATTCAGCTTTACTTTTCACTTCAGATTTCAACATTCATATCTCAAGATTGAGCAGAACTGATGAGTGAAAAGGGAATCCAGGGTGTGAGTTAGTGAGCTGTATCTATAAATTACCCACATGTATAGAATGAAACTGAAAGATCCAATGACTTAAATGTTGTATTCTTCACATGGCTTCCTGCTAGCGCGGCGTTACAATTTACAGATTTATCATGATCAAAACTTGATAAGGAAAATAAAAAACTTGTCTACAAAATGAAGACTAACAAGAAATACATAGTGCAAATTGTTAACTAAAGCATTTTATTTGGGAAGTAGATGTACAGTATAATAAGGAAACCTTACAGCTGAAGTACCCACCTTTAGTAAGATATTAAAATATACAAACATCAAATATTGAGTTGTGCTTACATTAGAGGCACAGTCTATACTTAATAGTAGTGATCATACTGGGCTTCAGGCACTGCATAACATTAACATTGTATTTGCTTTTATGATCATTGTTTTGTGAATCAAAGAGGGTGCTTAGGCCAGAAGAAAGCATCTTTTGAGTCTTGTCTGTTAGCCTGAAGTGTTTATTTAATAATAAAAATAATGCAAACTGAATGAGTCGATTACACATAAAGGGGAACAAGAGAACTTCACATTTACTGAAAAGGTGCAAGTGAGGTGGTGGTGTATTTTGAAAATCGAAATCTTTATTGAAATAGTTGGTTTGTCTCACCATGCGTGTCCCACAGGATAAGCTGCTTAATACATACTTGTATTTCTGAAAGAAGTTTGGTGCTTCAAATAGTTTCGACCACTCTGCTTTATTCTGCAATATTTCATCTGTGATGGCCAGACCTGTGGAGGGAAGGAGGAAGGACAACGTGTTTAACAACGAGGAGAACCAAAGGAAAACTACAGATGAGACAACTTATCTAGGCTACAAGCCGGACGTTAGGAACCCCTTGAGAAAAGAAAAGACTTCCGACGAGGCTGAATTAACTTTTTTTGACATAGGCACAACTTACATTTGATGAAACTTCCCTTTGACATCAATGGATCATTTATGTGAATGTTTGAGTACGTTTCTTGCTCAAGGCTCTTAAGTTAGGACTCTGGCCTGAAGGGTTTCGTATGAAGAGAATTCCGTTTCAGAGGGACTACACAGAGGTGTGGATGCAAAGGCTTGCGTATGAAGTTAGAATTCGAGACGGCTTTACGGACCGTGTTTGAACTCGTCCACCATGACGGCACGTGTGGAGGCAGAGACGTTGTAGGTGGAGTTCTGCTGGGGGTAGGCTGGTGTGATGATGGGCATCAGGTGATACCTGTCACTGGGGGTCACCTGGAACAACAGATAGCACACTTAGAGCCAATTAAAACCTTCCACCACATGCAGAAGGGGTCACTTGGAACGATAGAACTCTGAGAATGTGTGTGACTATCTTTGATGTAGTGATTTGAAGGCTCTAATGCATCTGAATCAAATGTGTTTGTACTGGAACAGATAAAAGAAGTGGGACTGACTGGGGGGGGGGTACAGGTCACAGGAAAATAAAACGTGGCCCTAGACTTTAAATGGTTAACACCAGTGGGATATGTAGTGGAGGAACTGGTGTTTTTAGTGTAGTGTCCTTAACATGGCAGCTCTGCTACTAAAACGCTTAAGGCAGTTAAGTTCATGTTTATGACAGTCCTTGATGTACAGTGCATTTGGAAAGTATTCAGACCCCTTGACTTTTTCCACATTGTTACATTACAGCCTTATTCTAAAATGAATAACATTTTTTTTATCCTCAATCTACACACAATACCCCATAATGACAAAGCAAAAACAGGTTTTTAGAAATGTTAGCAGATTTATTAAAAACTAAAGAACAGAAATACCTTATTTACATAAGTATTCAGACCCTTTGCTATGAGACTCGAAATTGAGCTCAGGTGCATCCTGTTTCCATTGATCATACTGGAGATGTTTCTACAACTTGATTGGAGTCCAACTGTGGTAAATTAAATTGATTGGACATGATTTGGAAAGGCACACACCTGTCTATAGAAAGGTCCCACAGTTGACAGTGCATGTCAGAGCAAAAACCAAGCCATGAGGTCGAAGGAATTGTCCGTAGAGCTCCGAGACAGGATTGTGTCGAGACACAGATCTGGGGAAGGGTACCAAAAAATGTCTGCAGAATTTAAGGTCTCCAAGAACACAGTGGCCTCCATCATTCTTAAATGGAAGAAGTTTGGAACCAACAAGACTCTTCCTAGAGCTGGCCGCCCGGCCAAACTGAGCAATCGGGGGAGAAGGGCCTTGGTCTGACAGAGCTCCAGTTCCTCTGTGGAGATGGGAGAACCTTCCAGAATGACAACCATTTCTGCAGCACTCCACAAATCAGGCCTTTATGGTAGAGTGGCCAGACGGAAGCCACTCCTCAGTAAAAGGCACATGACAGCCCGCTTGGAGTTTGCCAAAAGGTACCTAAAGGACTCTCAGACCTTGAGAAACAAGATTCTCTGGTCTGATTAAACCAAGATTGAACTCTTTGGCCTGAATGCCAAACGTCACGTCTGGAGGAAACCTGGCACCATCCCTACGGTGAAGCATGGTGGTGGCAGCATCATGCTGTTGGGATGTTTTTCAGTGGCAGGGACTGGGAGACTAGTCAGGATCGAGGGAAAGATGAATGGAGCAAAGTACAGAGAGATCCTTGACAAAAACCTGCTTCAGAGCGCTCAGGACCTCAGTGGGGCTAAGGTTCACCTTCCAACAGGACAATGACCCTAAGCACACAGCCAAGACAACGCAGGAGTGGCTTCAGGACAAGTCTCTGAATGTTCTCGAGTGGCCCAGCCAGAGCCCGGACTTGAACCCGATCGAACATCTCTGGAGAGACCTGAAAATAACTGTGCAGTGACGCTCCCCACTCAACCTGACAGAGCTTGAGAGGATCTACAGAGAAGAATGGGAGAAACTCCCTAAATACAGGTGTGCCAAGCTTGTAGCATCATACCCAAGAAGACTCGGGCTGTAATCGCTGCCAAAGGTGCTTCAACAAAGTACTGAGTAAAGGGTCTGAATACTTACGTAAATGTGATGTTTTTTTATTTGTAATAAATTTGCACACATTTCTAAAAACCTGTTTGCTTTGTCTTTATGGGGTATTGTGTGTAGATTGAGGGGGGAAAAAACTATTTAATCAATTTTAGGATAAGGCTATAACTTAACAAAATGTGGAAAAAGTCAAGGGGCCTGAATACTTTCCGAATGCACTGTATCAGTGTTGCTCAGGACAGGACTAGTATCAGTATGAAAAAATCTTGTTATTATGGATCAACATTACCCTGGGGTCCCAGACTGGCAAGTTGAGGTTGCAGTCCTCTGGCTGCTTCAGGAGAACAGGGTTAGGCCATTCCCTGCATAACACAAACACACGTTTAATTTAGTGTGATGGTACAGACCAAGTATACCAGTAGGTCAGTCAGTCAACCCTTTACACACGCCATCTTGTTTCACTATGTTCCTAATAAAAACAGTAGTAATACAGCTGCCACAAGCACCAAGGAGTGAGAAAATGAGATGACAATGTAGAGAGAGTGATCTATGGAAACTCCTTCACCAGCAAAGACAGGAAAAACAAAATGCCCATCAGAAACAGGTCACAGAGCACGTCCGAAAGAGAGCGACTGCTCACCACTTAGAGAAGACCAGGAAGAACTTGTGTACGAGGGTGGAGGCCACAGCGTTGGGGTAGAGCTGGCAGGTCCTAGCTACCAGCATGGCCCAGGAGACGCCACCCAGGAAGCCCAGGATGTTACTGTAGATGTTATGACCTATGGGAGAACAATAACATAACAGTATTATATATAAATGGCGTTGGGGTAGAGCTGGCAGGTCCTGGCTACGAGACGCGGCCCAGGAGACGCCACCCAGGAAGCCCAGGATGTTACTGTAGATGTTATGACCTATGGGAGAACAATAACATAACAGTATTATATATAAATGGCGTTGGGGTAGAGCTGGCAGGTCCTGGCTACGAGACACGGCCCAGGAGACGCCACCCAGGAAGCCCAGGATGTTACTGTAGATGTTATGACCTATGGGAGAACAATAACATAACAGTATTATATATAAATGGCGTTGGGGTAGAGCTGGCAGGTCCTGGCTACGAGACGCGGCCCAGGAGACGCCACCCAGGAAGCCCAGGATGTTACTGTAGATGTTATGACCTATGGGAGAACAATAACATAACAGTATTATAAATAAATGGCGTTGGGGTAGAGCTGGCAGGTCCTGGCTACGAGACGCGGCCCAGGAGACTCCACCCAGGAAGTTACTGTAGATGTTATGACCTTGGGGAGGACATATCACTTTAGATTGTGTAGATTTAGTTTGGTTGTTGTTGCTGACCTAATGGGGCGGCAGGTAGCTTAGTGGGTAAGAGCGTTGTGCCAGTAACCGAAAGGTCGCTGGTTCTAATCCCCGAGCCGACTAGGTGAAAAATCTGTCGATGTGCCCTTAAGCAAGGCACTTAACCCTAATTGCTCCTGTAAGTCCCTCTGGATAAGAGCATCTGCTAAATGACTAAAATGTAATGTAAAATGTAATAAGTGCATTACATCAAGGACCATCAGGCACCAGTGTAATTTTTCTGATTTTGCAATGCAAAAGGCAATTCCTTGATGTTTCTGCCTTGCCTCCCAATAAGCTTGGCGATGCTTATGCCATATAGTTTACATCTATCTAGTTCCTAAAGATCACCAAAAGGGTTGGGGGGGGGCTGGGGATGTTTTTTGGATTGGGCTTAGTTATGCACCTGGCCTAGCCTACAAGCCAGTGAGTGACTCTCTGCGGATGTTGTTCCCACAAGACAAAACATGATTGGACAGTTGGTTGCCATGCAGTGTACGCAAGCCAAACAAATTCACCGTGGCCACGAGGGGCGTGGTCTGTCCTGTGTAAAAATGCCGTGACTCACAGTTTTATTTTAGAGGCTAATACTGTTTAGGGAATAGGACCTGAAGGCTGTCAGTTTGGGTCCAGCATGTTGACATGTCATTAGTGTTGTGGCTGTCATTAGAGTGAGATAATCCCACCTGCCTAGCCACAACAGTGTTGGTCCCTCCGTGTTACACAGCAAGACGTACAAACTGATAAGAGTACACACACACACACAGGGACCAACTCAAACACACCAGTAGACACACACACACGCTTACAGGAGATGCCGACTCAACACACAGTTATGTTTCCACCAAGGCAAATGATTGTGCTACTACGCTTGACGCTAGGCAACTCACGTTTAGCCCACAGCTTGATGGTCCTCAGCGTCAGTCTGAAGTTCTCAATGTTGGGCACAAGGTGGAGGATCTCATCTGTAACTCTGCAACCTGAAAACATAACGTCAAGCCATTATGGTCCCCACTCCTCACTCACAATAGAGACGGACAGGTACGACACAGACAATGCAGAGAGATTACTTGAATTCTACAACACAGCAGTTGCTTTCAACTAAGTGTAGGTAGGGTCAGAGGTGAACCAACAACCAATTGTTAGACCCTGTATTTTTAACACAGATCAGATATCACTGTTTATAGTGCAACATCAGTGACGTGAGATACCGTTCAGCAGATTATTTCATCCAAAGAGACTTACAGTACAGTGTATACATTTTACCATTTGTGACCCCAGCGATAATCGAACCACAACACTGTTGTTGACAGCGGCACGCTTTTACCAACTGAACCACATCAGGACCACATCAGGACCACAGCTCAGTGGATACAAAGAGCTCAGTGTTACCGTTAAGACTCCTGATGCAGCGGATGTCAAGGTTCTTCAGCAGCCCGTCATCTCGGAGGTCCAGACTCTCTGGGATGGTTTGCAACGCTAACCGGGCAAACAGGATGTCAATCTAGAAATATACAAAACTCATGGACATTTAAAAAAGCAGCAAATCTCAATTCATATTGGATGAACTGAACCAACTTCGCCCAGTTCTCTTGCAATAATCAAAATGGTCACATTTAGGCCTAGAATACAATCATAAACAAATACTTTCAAACGTCACACCTCAATGCTGTCGAAAGACAGCTTTATCACCGGGACAAATGCCTCCTCAACAGCCTGGGAAAAAAAAGAGAACAGTTGATGAACAGTCTGCACCTCGTTAACTTTTGGGTACACATCTTCACCTCCTAGTCTACCAACACCATGGAAGAATCTTTATTATGCTGCCTTGATTCCTCGCATCCTTCTCAAAACCCATTGGATGAGAAGGTCAGAGGGGCGGGGCCTCTTACCGTCTCATCCAATGGGTTTTGAAAAGGAGGCAAGGAAAGAAAATGCGAGGAATCAAGGCAATGTAATAGAGATCGTCCAGATACCCACCCTCAAATCTTTGACCTCCTCTTGCTCTTTCAGCTTTTCCAGGAACGAGGAGAAGAAGTCTGTTCTCTCCACATGACGAGGAGCCACACACAGGGCGTCAATGTCAGCACCTACACCAGGACAAGAGATATCAATTCATTTTTTTTTAAAAAAGGTCATTTCGGTGGTACGGCATTTTGTGCAAAAATGTTACCGGTGTGGTGTGACCATGCTGTGTTTAATAATAATAAATACTATTTTATATAGTGCTTTACATTACGAAGAGAATCTCAAAAGGTGCTTTAAAAACCAAACAGGAGAAAATGTTTTGAAACCGAAAACAAGTGTTGCTATTGGACAAGTCCTCCTAAGAGGACAACGTCAGAATGGAAAGGCTGACTGCACAATAGTTCAGCCTTCCTTCAGTGTGGATCCAAATGTGTTAACCACAACTCAAGACCCTGCATCCCTCCTAAAGCTGACATAATTACCTTTAGTGTGAACTCCTAACCACAACTCAAGACCCTGCATCCCTCCTAAAGCTGACATAATTACCTTTAGTGTGAACTCCTAACCTGTAGGATCCAAATGTGAAGATCTTCCCTCCAACAGTTTCAATCACTGAGGCAGGCAGATTCTAGGAGGAAAAAAAACAGTACATTCAATCATTAGAACCTGTTGCATCATGGGTAGGCAACACTGCCTTGCTGTTGTGATATCATCCCAATATTACCTGTGTCCCAAATGGCACCCTATTCCATTTATAGTGCAGAGCCCTGGTCAAAAGTAGTGCACTAAAAAAGGGAATACAGTGACAGTTGGGACACACCCACGGATCACCAGACCCCTGCTGTATCAGAGCGAACTGTCAGAAGGAGGAAGTAAAAGCATACCTTTGTCTCACTGACGTCACGGATCCATTCCTTCACTAGTGTGTTCAGTTTTCCCAACACATGTATTCTATGGAAAACAAGGCATGATTTAGAGGAAGTCTTTGGTATTTTTACATTTAAAAAATAATAAATAACTACACAAGTATGGCACTTTATAACCACAAATACAGTTTACCTAGTATTGACCGAAACACCAACCTAAGAATAATTGACTGATGTACTGGCAAGATATTGGATAAAGTTATTATTCTCTTCCTACTACCACCACCACTACTATTTACATTTAAGTCATTTAGCAGACGCTCTTATCCAGAGCGACTTACAGTTAGTGAGTGCATACATTTTTCATACTCTACAACTCCTAATAGACCTCATCCTACTACCACCACTACTCCTAATAGACCTCATCCTGCTACCACCACTACTCCTAATAGACCTCATCCTACTACCACCACTACTCCTAATAGACCTCATCCTACTACCACCACTACTCCTAATAGACCTCATCCTACTACCACCACTACTCCTAATAGACCTCATCCTACTACCACCACTACTCCTAATAGACCTCATCCTACTACCACCACTACCCCTAATAGACCTCATCCTACTACCACCACTACTACTCCTAATAGACCTCATCCTACTACCACCACTACTCCTAATAGACCTCATCCTACTACTACCACTACTCCTAATAGACCTCATCCTACTACCACCACTACTCCTAATAGACCTCATCCTACTACCACCACTACTACTCCTAATAGACCTCATCCTACTACCACCACTACTCCTAATAGACCTCATCCTACTACCACCACTACTCCTAATAGACCTCATCCTACTACCACCACGTCTACTACCACTCCCAATAGGCCTTGATGCAACTTGTGTCCATTCTAACATGACCATTCGGCCTACTAGTGACAACCATCCTACCTGCGCTGTAGTTCCAGCTCCTCTTCGAACACCCCGTATGGTTTCAGGGCCTCAGTCAGGCTGTGTGTGAGGGCCAGGTCAGACTCCTTGGCTTGGGCCAGGCTGATAGGAGACGTGATCCCATAGTGCTTGGGCGTCTCCCGACCCAACAACACCTGGTTAGTAGTCGGACTGAAAACCGGACAGATGTGGTCGTGATCAGAATCAGAAGACTTTATAGCCATGCAACAAACGTTACTATGAATTTATCTTGGTGTTGTGCAAAGAAACACATCAACAGCAATACAAATAAAGGATTTGAATATCAATACAAATATTAATGATAACCCGTACAGAAAGAGCTCCATGGCATCAGAAAGCACATAGCTAGCTACAACTGTTGCTCCTACTGTGTGCTTTTAGCTTATTTCTATATACCGATTTACATAGCTACATTGCTTTCTGTGGTTTGTTTGAATGTGGTGGTGGTAGAGGCAAATGGACATACAGTAGGTAGGTGTACATCTAAATGTTGGTCTCTGGGTAAAAACAAGTGTATTCTTCTCATTCCTCGTACTTTATAGTTAAATGTGTTTTGACTGTGTTTGGGTGTAAAGCACCAATAAGGAACTCAACATCAACTTGGTGACCTATTGTACAGTTTCGTGTTGACATGACATTGCAATTGTGAAAGACAAACATTTTCTGTATGCCTTATTCTGTCCCGTTACAATGCACAAAAAGGTAGGAACTAAAGACTCCCAAAACTTGATTTGTCCTCCCCAATTATGATGGCATCGGCTATAGGTTCGTGTCAGATATAGCTAAAAAAAAACAACAACAATGTAACTTACTTAAGTAATCTACCAGATGAATATGATCATGATTAGTTTCAGAGAATGATTACAAACTGAAGTTACGTCTTACAACAGACAACATGCAATATTGCAAATGTTCCGTCACGTGCACTGATGGTTCGTTAACTACTTCTGCGGATATTCATTGAACGTTACACTTCAACAACCTGGACACTAGTAAACACGTAGTTAGCAGTCAATTGTGATTTGGTAACTAGCTAGGTAACGTTACGTGGTCACAAAATAGCAATTTACCGCTGTGCCGAATTGCGGCGTGCTAGCTAAAATAACTAGCTAGCGTGCGTTGTTATGCTAACATTACTAGCTACAAAATGCAGCTAAGTGGCTTGATACAGTTTGCACCTTTTCAAGAACCTTTAAATTACTAGACTAGAATATCAGACCTACGTAACGTTAGCTAGCCAATACTCAAAACAATATTTCAATACCATTTCCCGCTACACAACCTGCTAGCTATTTTTTTTTTTTAGCAAACATGGACTGGCTACCTCGCATCGGTAGGCCCAATACCCATTCCGAAACTAACCACACACTCAGTACATATTGTCCACGGAAGGGAGATACTTACAAGGGCATTGTAACAACCTCCAGCAAGTCCAATCAGCCCCCCCAAAATTCCCTTCTCATACTCGTTTCTTCTTTTTCATCAAACTTAGCTAGCTAGCCAGCGATGTTATTTCTTTACCCAGCAACGGAGCAGTGGAATTTGCACCTTTTGTGTCCACTGAACATGGCGCGTGTGCAGCTGTGCTGTCACCGCAAAAACCGCAACCTTGAGAGGGTGGGTGTGTTGTGTGACCGTCGTGACGTATTGCACAATTTTATTTTATCACATGGGAACTGTAGTCCTTTACATTTTCGATTAGGATTGTGGACTTCAACCGCCTGTATTCAATCGAGAGATATGCTACGCGACTAGCCTCATGTCATGAATATGCATAGCCATCTCGAGACAACTCTGATATAAAGTGTGTTTTTTTTCTTCAAAGTTGACGGACTGTCACGTGTCCTACTTATATCAGTACACTCTTAACAACTTAAGCATTACAAAACCTATATTCGATCAAATAAACCTCACGTAGCAAATAAGCCATTCATTTTTTTGTTGACCGAATTCAACACGCTCTCTTTGACCTCCATACAAAAACTCCTTGCTTGGTAGGCAAAAAAAACGAAAAACCGCCACCTGATGGAGGGAGACAGATTTTCCGCCTAGTTGGGCCTCTCTCTCTTCCTCTTCCTCTCTGGCCATAGTGGCCAAAAGTCTATTTTAGCATGGGCACTCTATAATGGCACAGGTATAAAGATGAGTCCTCTATCTATCTCTACAGTTCCACCTCTGCAGAATGACATGGGGAATTTCTCGTTTCAGCAAAACTCTGGCCAAATCCCAAATCAACCCCTAGACCAGGGTTCTATTTGGTTTGATTTGGTCCCTCAAGTATTCTGAGCCCCCCCACATATATATACAGTGAGGGAAAAAAGTATTTGATCCCCTGCTGATTTTGTACGTTTGCCCACTGACAAAGAAATTATCAGTCTATAATTTTAATGGTAGGTTTATTTGAACAGTGAGAGACAAAATAACAACAAAAAAATCCAGAAAAACGCATGTCAAAAATGTTATAAATTGATTTGCATTTTAATGAGGGAAATAAGTATTTGACCCCCTCTCAATCAGAAAGATTTCTGGCTCCCAGGTGTCTTTTATACAGGTAATGAGCTGAGATTAGGAGAACACTCTTAAAGGGAGTGCTCCTAATCTCAGTTTGTTACCTGTATAAAAGACACCTGTCCACAGAGGCAATCAATCAATCAGATTCCAAACTCTCCACCATGGCCAAGACCAAAGAGCTCTCCAATGATGTCAGGGACAAGACTGTAGACCTACACAAGGCTGGAATGGGCTACAAGACCATCGCCAAGCAGCTTGGTGAGAAGGTGACAACAGTTGGTGCGATTATTCGCAAATGGAAGAAACACAAAATAACTGTCAATCTCCCTCGGCCTGGGGCTCCATGCAAGATCTCACCTCGTGGAGTTGCAATGATCATGAGAACGGTGAGGTATCAGCCCAGAACTACACGGGAGGATCTTGTCAATGATCTCAAGGCAGCTGGGACCATAGTCACCAAGAAAACAATTGGTAACACACTACGCCGTGAAGGACTGAAATCCTGCAGCGCCCGCAAGGTCCCCCTGCTCAAGAAAGCATATATACAGGCCGTCTGAAGTTTGCCAATGAACATCTGAATGATTCAGAGGAGAACTGGGTGAAAGTGTTGTGGTCAGATGAGACCAAAATTGAGCTCTTTGGCATCAACTCAACTCGCCATGTTTGGAGGAGGAGGAATGCTGCCTATGACCCCAAGAACACCATCCCCACCGTCAAACATGGAGGTGGAAGCATTATGCTTTGGGGGTGTTTTTCTGCTAAGGGGACAGGACAACTTCACCGCATCAAAGGGACGATGGACAGGGCCATGTACCGTCAAATCTTGGGTGAGAACCTCCTTCCCTCAGCTAGGGCATTGAAAATGGGTCGTGGATGGGTATTCCAGCATGACAATGACCCAAAACACACGGCCAAGGCAACAATGGAGTGGCTCAAGAAGAAGCACATTAAGGTCCTGGAGTGGCCTAGCCAGTCTCCAGACCTTAATCCCATTGAAAATCTGTGGAGGGAGCTGAAGGTTTGAGTTGCCAAACGTCAGGCTCGAAACCTTAATGACTTGGAGAAGATCTGCAAAGAGGAGTGGGACAAAATCCCTCCTGAGATGTGTGCAAACCTGGTGGCCAACTACAAGAAACGTCTGACCTCTGTGATTGCCAACAAGGGTTTTTCCACCAAGTACTAAGTCATGTTTTGCAGAGGGGTCAAATACTTTTTTCCCTCATTAAAATGCAATTATAATTTATAAAAATTTTGACATGCGTTTTTCTGGATTGTTTTGTTGTTATTCTGTCTCTCACTGTTCAAATAAACCTACCATTAAAATTATAGACTGATCATGTCTTTGTCAGTGGGCAAATGTACAAAATCAGCAGGGGATCAAATACTTTTTTTCCCTCACTGTATATATATTAATTATTATTATTATTATTGTTGGACATAAAAGGAAATCAGCTCCAAGTGATTTTCATTTTGGAAATCGGTTCCCAAGTATTCCTATGAATAATAGAGAGACACAAGGTATGAAAGGATTATGTTTTAGTCAAATGTTATATCTGTTTGGGCTTCTTGCGGTCAATTAGCAGTTTACAAATTATTTGTAATTATGTTCTGGCCCCGACCATCCGCTCAAGAGAAAATTAGACAGCGGCTGAATCTACACTGAACAAATATATATTTTTAAATATAAATGCAACATGTAAAATGTTGGTCCCATGTTCCATGAGCTGAAATAGATCCCGTACATCTTCCATATGCACAAAAAGGTTATTTCTCAAAAAAGTGCTGCAAAAATGTGTTTACATCCCTGTTAGTGAGCATTTAATCTTTGCCAAGATAATCCATTCCCCTGAGAGGTGTGGCAAATCAAGAAACTGATTAAACAGCATGATTATTACACAGGTGCACCTTCTGGTGGAGACAATAAAAGGCGACTCTAAAATGTGCAATTTTATCATACAACACAATGCCACAGATGTCTTAAGTTTTGAGGGAGCGTGCAACTGGCATGCTGACTGCAGGAATGTCCACCAGAGCTGTTGCAAGAGAACTGAATGTTAATTTTTCTACTATTAGTAACCTCCAATTTAATTGTAGAGAATTTGGCAGTATGTCCAACCGGCCTCACAACCGCAAATCAAATCAAATTTGATTTGTCACATGCACCGAATACAAAAGGTGTAGACCCAGCAACTTCACACAGCAATTTAAGAGGAGTGGGACAACATTCCACAGGCCACAATCAACATCCTGATCAACTCTATGCAAAGGAGATGTGTCGCACTACACCCGTTGTTGTCAGGTGTATAAAATTGAGCACACAGCCACCTTTCCAACAAGTCAGTTCGTCAAATTTCTGCCCTGCTAGAGCGGTCAACTGTAAGTGCTGTTATTGTGAAGTGGAAACGTCTAGGAGTCTATAAAAAGCTCACAAAATGGGACAGCCAAGTGCTGAAGCACGTAGCGCTTAAAAATCGTCTGTCCTCGGTTGCAACACTCACTACCGAGTTCCAAATAACCTCTGGAAACAACGTCAGCACAATAAATGTTTGTCGGAAGCATCATGAAATGGGTTTCCATAGCCGAGCAGCCGCACACAAGCCTAAGATCACCATGTGCAATGCCAAGCGTCGTTTGGAATGGTGTAAAGCTCGCCGCCATTGGACTGTGGAGCAGTGGAAATGCGTTCTCTATCACGTTTCACCATCTGACAGTCCGACGGACGAATCTGGGTTTGGCGGATGCCAAGAGAACGCTACCTGCCCAAATGCATAGTGCCAACTGTAAAGTTTGGTAGAGGTGGAATAATGGTCTGGGGCTGTTTTTCATGGTTCGGGCTAGGCCCCTTAGATCCAGTGAAGGGAAATCTTAATGCTACAGCATGCAATGACATTCTAGACGATTCTGTGCTTCCAACTTTGTGGCAACAGTTTGGGGAAGGCCCTTTCCTGTTTCAGCATGACAATGACCCGTGCAATAAGCGAGGTCCATACAGAAATGGTTTGTCGAGATCGGTGTGGAAGAACTTGACTGGCCTGCTGACCTCAACCCCATCGAACACCTTTGGATGAATTGGAACGCCGACTGCGAGCCAGACCTAATCGCCCAACATCAGTGCCCGACCTCACTAATGCTCTTGTGGCTGAATGGAAGCAAGTCCCCACAGCAATGTTCCAACATCTAGTGGAAAGCCTTCCCAGAAGAGTGGAGGCTGTTATAGCAGCAAAGGGGGGACCAACTCCATATTAATGCCCATGATTTTGGAATGAGATGTTCGACGAGCAGGTGTCCACATACTTCTGGTCATGTAGTGTACCTTAGATAAGCTAGTGAGTTGTTATACCTTAGATAACCTAACCTTGACAAAGTAGATGTATCTGATGGAATTTAACTACCTGAATATCTACAGAAGCTATACAGAATATATGTAGTTATTGATTAACTATCTATAGTATGCATACAACTGATGTATCATCAGTACAAACTAAATGCCAGCCAGGTAGGTATTGGATGGAGACTGCAGTGTGGTCATAAGAAACTCTTCAAAATATTGTATTGGCTTGTTATAATTTTAGTTTACTTATAGATGAAGAACAGTCTTGAAAAAAGAGGTAGAAGAGATAGTGGTGAATACAAGTCTAAGTGGTAACCCTCAGCACTCTGAGGCGGGGTGGTACAGTTGGGCTTTCACAAAGCCCATCCTGATCCGGAGCAAATGATTGGACAGCTTTACGCAGAATATATGAACTCAGAAGAGGAACTTAAAGCATCTAATTATCAACACTCAACTGATGTCATTCAAATGCATTAATACAAGTTGAACAAGGAGAAGAACTCACAACTAAATAATGCATACTTCACCTAGAGGAAAACAAAAATACTCCACTGCACTTTTGGTCATGTAGTGTGTCTGTGACCAACAAATGCATATCTGAATTCCCAGTCGTGAAATCCATATATTAGGGCCTAATGAATTTATTTGAATTGACTGATTTCCTTATAAGAAATGTAACTCGGTAAAATCTTTGAAATGGTTGCATGTTGCATTTATATTTTTGTTCAGCATAGTTGATAATCCCTGCACTAGACCCTACGCCCTACGCCCTAGACCCTACGCCCTACGCACTACGCCCTACGCCCTACGCCCTAGACCCTAGACCCTACGCCCTACGCACTACGCCCTACGCCCTACGCCCTAGACCCTACGCCCTAGACCCTACGCCCTAGACCCTACGCCCTACGCACTATGCCCTACGCCCTAGACCCTACGCCCTACGCCCTAGACCCTACGCCCTACGCACTACGCCCTACGCCCTAGACCCTACGCCCTACGCACTACGCCCTACGCCCTAGACCCTACGCCCTACGCCCTAGACCCTACGCCCTAGACCCTACGCCCTACGCCCTAGACCCTACGCCCTACGCCCTACGCCCTAGACCCTACGCCCTAGACCCTACGCCCTACGCCCTACGCCCTACGCCCTAGACCCTACGCCCTACGCCCTAGGCCCTACGCCCTACGCACTACGCCCTACGCCCTACGCACTACGCCCTAGACCCTACGCCCTAGACCCTACGCCCTACGCCCTACGCACTTGTGGAGATCTGAGAGGATTTGACAGGTGCAATCAATCTGGTAATAGCTCCTCCTTGCCCTCTGATAGGCTGGGTGGAAGTTTCCCCATATTACATAGACCCATCAAATCATCTCAGATTTCTACAAATGCATAGGGGTCAATTTGGGATCGGGCAACCATCCTCTCTCTCCTCCATTCTCGCTCCTCCGTGACCCGGAAACTGGTTGAGGGGTGTGTGGGTGCTTTCGAGCTGATCACTTTTGTCAAGAAGTTGACCAACGTTGGTCATTGCCTTTCAAAGTGTGTTGCATATGCGCAGGGGTGAAGGTGAAAGTAAGGTGTTACGGTCGGGAACGGCATCCCAGAGATGTGGTTCGAAGAGAACACTGACATTTTGCGAAGGCAAAGATGAGTGGCCGAAACCGTGATGCGTGCGGACAGAAGTGGACGTATAAATTCTTGCCTAATGACAATCGGCAAATGTTTTATGTAACAGATGTCTCTTTCCATTCACCACTGTTTGGAGTCTGTGAGCTCCAAAAGTATTGGGACAGTTTCTGTTTTGTATTGGCCATGTACTACTACTCCAGCACTTTGGATTTGAAATTATACGATGACTATGAGATTAAAGTGCAGACTGTCAGATTTAATTTGAGGGTATTTTCATCCATATCAGTTGAACCGTTTACAAATTACAGCACTTTTTGTGCATAGATCCCCCATTTTAGGGGGCCAAAAGTATTGGGACAAATTCACTTACAGTATATGTGTATTAAAGTAGTAAAAGTGAAGTATTTGGTCCCATATTCATAACACTCAATGACTACGTCAAGCTTGTGACTCTACAAATGTGTTGGATACATTTGCTGTTTGTTTTGGTTGTGTTTCAGATTATTTAATGTATTAAATAATGTATTGTGTCATTTTGGAGTCACTTCTATTGTAAATAAGTATAGAATATGTTTCTAAACACTTCTATATTAATGTGGATGCTACCATGATTACGGATACTCCTGAATGAATCCTGAATAATGATGAGTGAGAAAGTTACAGAGGCACAAATATCATACCCCCCAAAAATGAGGTTAGCATGTCTTGGGGGTATGATATTTGTGCATCTGTAGTACTTAAGAAAAAATACTTAAGTACTACTTAATTCATTTTTTGGGGCGTATCTTTATATTTTTTTTGATTACTTTTACTTTTACTCCACTACATTCCTAAATAAAATAATGTACTTTTTGCTCCATACATTTTCGCTGACACCCAAAAGTATTAGTTACATTTTGAATGCTTAGCAGGACAGAAAAATTGTCAAATTCACACTTATCAAGAGAACATCCCTGGTCATCCCTACTGCCTCTGATCTGGTGGACTCCCTAAACACACATGCTTCGTTTGTAAATTATGTCTGAGTGTTGTAGTGTGCCCCTGGCTATCCATAAATAAATAATAAGAAGAAAACAATGCCTTCTGGTTTGCTTAATTTAAGGAATTTGAAATGATTTATACTTTTACTTTTAATACAAGTATCATCCATCCTATCATCTCTTCCCTCTGCTCAATCCTTCTCCCTCCAATCTCCTGATTCTGCCTCCTCAACCCTCCTCTCCTCCCTTTCTGCATCTTTTGACTCTCTATGTCCCCAATCCTCCCGGCCGGCTCGGTCCTCCACTCCTGCTCCGTGGCTTGACGACTCATTGCGAGCTCACAGAACAGGGCTCCGGGCAGCCGAGCGGAAATGGAGGAAAACTAGACTCCCTGCCGACCTGTCATCTTTTCACTCCCTTCTCTCTACATTTTCTTCCTGTTTCTGCTGCTAAAGCCACTTTCTACCACTCTAAATTTAAAGCCTCTGCCTCTAACCCTAGGAAGCTCTTTGCCACCTTCTCCTCCCTGCTGAATCCTCCTCCTCCTCCCCCTCCCTCCTCCCTCTCTGTGGATGACTTCGTCAACCATTTTGAAAAGAAGGTTGACGACATCCGATCCTCGTTTGTTAAGTCAAATGACACCGCTGGTCCTGCTCACACTGCCCTACCCTATGCTTTGACTTCTTTCTCCCCTCTCTCTCCAGATGAAATCTTGCGACTTGTGACGGCCGGCCGCCCAACAACCTGCCCGCTTGACCCTATCCCCTCCTCTCTTCTCCAGACCATTTCCGGAGACCTTCTCCCTTACCTCACCTCGCTCATCAACTCATCCTTGACCACTGGCTATGTCCCTTCCGTCTTCAAGAGAGTGAGAGTTGCACCCCTTCTCAAAAAACCTACACTCGATCCCTCCGATGTCAACAACTACAGACCAGTATCCCTTCTTTCTTTTCTCTCCAAAACTCTTGAGCGTGCCGTCTTTAGCCAACTCTTGCTATCTCTCTCAGAATGACCTTCTTGATCCAAACCAGTCAGGTTTCAAGACTGGTCATTCAACTGAGACTGCTCTTCTCTGTGTCACGGAGGCTCTCCGCACTGCTAAAGCTAACTCTCTCTCCTCTGCTCTCATCCTTCTAGACCTATCTGCTGCCTTTGATACTGTGAACCATCAGATCCTCCTCTCCACCCTCTCCAAGTTGGGCATCTCCGGCGCGGCTCACTCTTGGATTGCGTCCTACCTGACAGGTCGCTCCTACCAGGTGGCGTGGCGAGAATCTGTCTCCGCACCACGTGCTCTCACCACTGGTGTCCCCCAGGGCTCAGTTCTAGGCCCTCTCCTATTCTCTCTATACACCAAGTCACTTGGCTCTGTCATATTCTCACATGGTCTCTCCTATCATTGCTACGTAGACGACACACAATTAATCTTCTCCTTTCCCCCTTCTGATAACCAGGTGGCAAATCGTATCTCTGCATGTCTGGCAGACATATCAGTGTGGATGACGGATCACCACCTCAAGCTGCACATCGGCAAGACGGAGCTGCTCTTCCTCCCGGGGAAGGACTGCCCGCTCCATGATCTCGCCATCACGTTTGACAACTCCGTTGTGTCCTCCTCCCAGAGTGCAAAGAACCTTGGCGTGACCCTGGACAACACCCTGTCGTTCTCCGCTAACATCAAAGCGGTGACCCGATCCTGTAGGTTCATGCTCTACAACATTTGCAGAATACGACCCTTGACCCTACCTTACACAGGAAGCGGCACAGGTCCTAATCCAGGCACTTGTCATCTCCCGTCTGGATTACTGCAACTCGCTGTTGGCTGGGCTCCCTGCCTGTGCCATTAAACCCCTACAACTCATCCAGAACGGTGCAGCCCGTCTGGTGTTCAACCTTCCCAAGTTCTCTCACGTCACCCCGCTCCTCCGCACACTCCACTGGCTTCCAGTTGAAGCCCGCATCTGCTACAAGACCATGGTGCTTGCCTACGGAGCTGTGAGGGGAACGGCACCTCCGTACCTTCAGGCTCTGATCAGTCCCTACACCCAAACGAGGGCATTGTGTTCATCCACCTCTGGCCTGCTGGCCCCCCTACCTCTGCGGAAGCACAGTTCCCGCTCAGCCCAGTCAAAACTGTTCGCTGCTCTGGCACCCCAATGGTGGAACAATCTCCCTCACGACGCCAGGACAGCGGAGTCACTCACCACCTTCCGGAGACACTTGAAACCCCACCTCTTTAAGGAATACCTGGGATAGGATAAAAGTAATCCTTCTACCCTCCCCCTACCCCCCCCCCCCCCCCCCCCCCCCTCCAAAAAAAAAGATATATTGTAAAGTGGTTGTCCCACTGGCTATCATAAGGTGAATGCACCAATTTGTAAGTCGCTCTGGATAAGAGCGTCTGCTAAATGACGAAAATGTAAATGCAAGTATATTTTAGAAATTACATGTACTTTTGATACTTAAGTACATTTAAAACCAAATACTCACTTTTGCTTGGGTCATTTTCTATTAAGGTATCTTTACTTTTACTCAAGTATGGCAATTGGGTACATTTTCCACCACTGCTTTCTCACTCATCATTATTCACGATTATATAGGAAGCACATACAGTGGGGAGAACAAGTATACATGATACACTGCCGATTTTGCAGGTTTTCCTACTTACAAAGCATGTAGAGGTCTGTAATTTCTATCATAGGTACACTTCAACTGTGAGAGACGGAATCTAAAACAAAAACCCAGAAAATCACATTGTATGATTTTTAAGTAATTAATTTGCATTTTATTGCATGACATAAGTATTTGATCACCTACCAACCAGTAAGAATTCCGGCTCTCACAGACCTGTTAGTTTTTCTTTAAGAGCCCTCCTGTTCTCCACTCATTACCTGTATTAACTGCACCTGTTTGAACTCGTTACCTGTATAAAAGACACCTGTCCACACACTCAATCAAACAGACTCCAACCTCTCCACAATGGCCAAGACCAGAGAGCTGTGTAAGGACATCAGGGATAAAATTGTCGACCTGCACAAAGCTGGGATGGGCTACAGGACAATAGGCAAGCAGCTTGGTGAGAAGGCAACAACTGTTGGCGCAATTATTAGAAAATGGAAGAAGTTCAAGATGACGGTCAATCATCCTCGGTCTGCGGCTCCATGCAAGATCTCACCTCGTGGGGCATCAATGATCATGAGGAAGGTGAGGGATCAGCCCAGAACTACACGGCAGGACCTGGTCAATGACCTGAAGAGAGCTGGGACCACAGTCTCAAAGAAAACATTTTACATTTACATTTTTAGTCATTTAGCAGACGCTCTTATCCAGAGCGACTAACAGTTAGTGCATACATTTAAAAAATATATATATATATATATATTTTTTCATTTTTTTGTATTTATTTTCATTTTTTTATTTTTTCATACCCCCTGTGGGAAACGAACCCACAACCCTGGCGTTGCAAACACCATGCTCTATCAACTGAGCTACATCCCTGCCGGCCATTCCCTCCCCTACCCTGGGCCAATTGCGCGCCGCCCCATGGGTCTCCCGGTCGCGGCCGGTTACGACAGAGCCTGGATTCGAACCAGGATCTCTAGTGGCACAGCTAGCACTGCGATGCAGTGCCTTAGACCACTGCGCCACTCGGGAGACTAAAACCATTAGTAACACACTACGCCGTCATGGATTAAAATCCTGCAGCGCACGCAAGGTCCCCCTGCTCAAGCAAGCGCATGTCCAGGCCCTTCTGAAGTTTGCCAATGACCATATGGATGATCCAGAGGAGGAATGGGAGAAGGTCATGTGGTCTGATGAGACAAAAATAGAGCTTTTTGGTCTAAACTCCACTCGCCGTGTTTGGAGGAAGAAGAAGGATGAGTACAACCCCAAGAACACCATCCCAACCGTGAAGCATGGAGGTGGAAACATCATTCTTTGGGGATGCTTTTCTGCAAAGGGGACAGGACGACTGCACCGTATTGAGGGGAGGATGGATGGGGCCATGTATCGCAAGATCTTGGCCAACAACCTCCTTCCCTCAGTAAGAGCATTGAAGATGGGTCGTGGCTGGGTCTTCCAGCATGACAACGACCCGAAACACACAGCCAGGGCAACTAAGGAGTGGCTCCGTAAGAAGCATCTCAAGGTCCTGGAGTGGCCTAGCCAGTCTCCAGACCTGAAACCAATAGAACATCTTTGGAGGGAGCTGAAAGTCCGTATTGCCCAGTGACAGCCCCGAAACCTGAAGGATCTGGAGAAGGTCTGTATGGAGGAGTGGGCCAAAATCCCTGCTGCAGTGTGTGCAAACCTGGTTAAGACCTACAGGAAACGTATGATCTCTGTAATTGCAAACAAAGGTTTCTGTACCAAATATTAAGTTCTGCTTTTCTGATGTATCAAATACTTATGTCATGCAATAAAATGCAAATTAATTACTTAAAAATCATACAATGTGATTTTCTGTCTTTCACAGTTGAAGTGTACCTATGATAAAAATTACAGACCTCTACATGCTTTGTAAGTAGGAAAACCTGCAAAATCGGCAGTGTATCAAATACTTGTTCTCCCCGCTGTATATAGGAGGTCCCATACCGGGAAGAAATTAATTATACTTTCACCGCTGAATATGGGTATAAAAATTGTCTGACTTGCAACTACATGTGGACTGCATGACCTTTACAATAACCATGTGATCAAAGGTCATGAACTTTCAACTGCAGTCGATTGGACATTTCTGCAGTTGCTCCTAAATGGTTGATGTCGCCACCTATCATTGGTTATTATCAATACATGTTTACTGTTTTGGGTGGATTACTATTTAGGAGTTTAAATACATCTTTATAATAATAATATGATAATATGCCATTTAGCAAACGCTTTTATCCAAAGCGACTTACAGTCATGCGTGCATACATTTTTGTGTATGGGTGGTCCCGGGGATCGAACCCACTACCTTGGCGTTACAAGCGCCATGCTCTACCAGCTGAGCTACAGAGGACCACTTTATCCTTACACCCTTACGATCTAATTACATAGGCCTACATGTGATCCACATTTATAACATACATTCATAGACCTACTAGGGTGCCTTCAGAAAGTTTTCAAACCCCTTGACTTTTTCCTCATTTTGTTGTGTTACAGCCTGAATTTAAAATGGATTAAATTGAGATTTTTTAGTCAATACCCCATAATGTCATCGTGGAATTATTTTTATTTTTTTATTTTTGTTAACAAATTAATAAAATAATGAAAAGCTGAAATGTCTTGGGTCAATAATTATTCAACCCCTTTCTTATGGTAAGCATAAATAAGTTCAGGAGTAAAAATGTGCTTAACAAGTCACATAATAAGTTGCATGGACTAGTGTTTAACATGATTTTTGAATGAATACTTAATCTCTGTACCCCTCATACAATTATCTGTAAGGTCCCTCAGTTGAGCCCAAAAGCAGACATTGAATATCCTTTGAGCATGGTGAAGTTATTAATTACACTTTGGATGGTGTATCAATACATGTGGTCACTACAAAGATACAGGCGTCCTTCCTTACTCAGTTGCTGGAGAGGAAGGACACCGCTCAAGGATTTCACCATGAGGCCAATGGTGACTTTAAAATAGTTACAGAGTTTAATGGCTGTGATAGGAGAAAACTGAGAATGGATGAACAACTTTGTAGTTAATCCACAATACTAACCTAAATGACAGAGTGAAAAGAAGGTAGCCTGTACAGAATAAAAATATTCCAAAACATGCATCCTGTGTATAATAAGGCACTAAAATAAAACTGCATAAAATGTGGCAAAGAAATTAACTTTATGTCCTGATTAAAAAGTGTTATCTTTGGGGCAAATCCAACACAACACATCACTGAGTACCACTCTTCATATTGTCAAGCATGGTGGTGGCTGCATCATGTTATGGGTATGCTTGTCATCGGCAAGGACTAGGGAGGTTTTTGGGGGATAAAAGTAAATGGATTAGAGCTAACCACAGGCAAAATCCCAGAGGAAAACCTGGTTCAGTCTGCTTTCCAACAGACACTGGGAGACAAATTAATCTTTCAACAGGACAATAACCTAAAACACAAGGCCAAATAAATATACACTGTGTACAAAACATTAGGACGACGTAGACTGACATTTCCACGACATAGACTGACATTTCCATGACATAGACTGACATTTCCACGACATAGACTGACATTTCCACGACATAGACTGACATTTTCACGACATAGACTGACATTTCCACAACATAGACTGACATTTCCACGACAGACTGACATTTCCACGACATAGACTGACATTTCCATGACATAGACTGACATTTCCATTACATAGACTGATATTTCCATGACATAGACTGACCAGGTGAAAGCTACGAACCCTTATTGATGTCACCTGTTAAATCCATTTCAATCAGTATAGATGAAGGGAAGGAAACAGGTTAAAGAAGGATTTTAAGTCTTGAGACAATTGAGACATGGATTGTGTATATGTGCCATTCAGAGGGTGAATGGGCAAGACAAAATATTTAAATGCCTTTGAACGTGGTATGGTAGTTGGTGCCAGGTGCACCGGTTTGAGTGTGTCAAGAACTGCAATGCTCCTGGGTTTTTCACACTCAACAGTTTCCCGTGTGTATCAAGAATAGTCCACCACCCAAAGGCAAGTATGTGTAGCTGCAGCCCAATATGGCGCCCGGAGTATAGGCGAGTGGGTGTGTTGAAAGGAGTGGGTGTGTCGAAAAGAGTGGGTGTGTCGAAAATAGTGGGTGTGTCGAAAGGAGTGGGTGTGTCGAAAAGAGTGGGTGTGTCGAAAATAGTGGGTGTTTGTAAAGTGAATCAGATAATTGTGCAGATTTGTTGCCACTCAAGACTGTTTTGCGTGGCTGGTTGGGCTGCACTACGAGTCGATAGTAAGTCAATAGTAAGTCGATAGTAGGTCAATAGCAGGCCACCAGTGCTCCAGTGTTGTGTCTGCCGAGTGCCAACTTGAAGTGCTTCCTACTGGGTATCATGGTCGTGTCGCAGGCGGCAGCTACATAGTCATTTTTTTCTCTCACATGATTTTATTTCAAGTAGGATAGCAGCCTACACAAGAAATAACTAATATTGATAACCATCTAGATGTCACCTTGATACATACAGTCTACTACTCAATGGGGAGGACATGAACAGAGAAAGTTAAGTGCTGTTCAGTGTTCACTATTAATGCAAGTCACCACACCCTAATAGGGATTTGTTTTATCTTAATCATATCACAATCAACTTTATTTACCAGTTGAATGTAGACACAACTGTAATACTTTTAAAAAGATTTTTCCAAAAGAAATATTTTATGCAAATTAGGTGATGCTCATTATATGTGCATATTTGCATATCAAGCACATACATTTTTCTGGACACTGGATGTTTTCATTTTGTTAACACACTCCTGACTTTTCCAAAGCAGATTAAAATACTAATTACACATTTTTGGTACATTTTTCCAAAGAAAATGTTATCTAGAATAAAACATTTATAACACATCAACAAGTCTGGAGAATATATCTAAGCATAACCACACACAATTTGGTGAATGCTGATGCTTCTGATGTTGAGAAAAATGTGGTGGCATGTGGGAAGAGTATGACAAGTACACTGACCTTAAGACTACTAAACACCTACTTAGACCCAATCACCATCTCTTCAAAGTAAATTACTAAATATAGTCCAGTTTGTAACATTCTCTATGAAATGGGATTTTAAATTATGGGGAAATCAATTACATTTTTACATTTTTGTCATTTAGCAGACGCTCTTATCCAGAGTGCATACCTTTTCATACTTTTTTCATACTGGCCCCCCGTGGGGATCGAACCCACAACCCTGGCGTTGCAAATGCCATGCTCTACCAACTGAGCTACAGAGGGCTTTGAAATTATAGTAGTGAGCTTTGAAATTATTGATATAATTCCATTTTAAAGTGGTTAAAGAAAATATATTTTTTCATCAGGTTTTTGAAATGTTTATGTTTAGTTTGTGAAAATACTAATATTAAAAGACCAAAATACCAACAAATCTCTAAATTGATAGATAGATGCAAAAACTTCAGCCTGTGGTGTCTGGCCTTACATTTAGGATGTTTATTTGTGAGTTTTAATCGGTTGAGCTTCTTGTTCAGCAAATCACGAGCTCTGTTTTCACGCTTGTTTTTGAAATTCAGCCGCTGTGCCAATTGGCTGTGGGTTTGTAATTGGATGACATCACATTCTAGGGTGGGTGTAGCTGAGGCAAGCACACACATTTTCTTCAGAATATTAATTTAGCATTTTTTTTGTTGAAAATCATTATATTCATAAAATGATCTTTACAAGAATTCCTCCAAATAGAGGAATAGATTTGATTATTTCTTGCGGGGAAAATAAACAAGGCAGACTTGATCAACGCAGAACACTGTCATGACAAAACATTTATAATACCAGTCGAACAAGGTCTCAGACGTTTGGAAGGTGTTAACCACATCACACTAATCTTGTGAATTGTTCCGGAGGAGATATTCAGCCTGAAATAGATAAACACAAAATGTAGTATTTAGAAGAAACAAAAAAGGACAATTCGGTTGAAAACGCTTCTTTACTGTAGGCCTAGCTACTTCGGTACCTGACAACAATCCACATTCATTTATTCTTGAAGTATAATTGAAGAGTAGAAGTAGGCTACTACCCTATTGAATCCATTTGCTTCTATGGAAGACATGGGTCTATGTTATTTCACTCATCAGTGCTCTGTCTACTGGTCTCTGATGTATGAGTGTACAGTATATTGTTTCTGTATGTCCCTTGCTGGTGACAAGTCTGATTTTCTCTTTGTGGGATTAATAAAGTTTATTAAATAAAAAAATATCTAAACAAATGGAATAATAACATTACCAGGAAGTCTACCGGGTCGTCTGGCTTGGCCTTGCAGCACTCCATCATGCCCTCGGTGAGAGAGGGCATTACGTAACTCATCAGGTAGTTCCTCAAGGGGGCGGAGCGAGCCACCAGCAGCTCACGTTCCTGCCTCTTCACCTCAGTCACGTGACGGTTCTAGAGACACACACACACACACACACACACACACACACACACACACACAACGTACGTAAACTCCGCTAAACTAAAACTACAGTTCCATGGTTTACGTTGTTGCTGGTGGCCCACTCTTCCATGGTATACAAAGAGTGGTTTTAAGAGTTTATAGATCTGAGAGGACTGGATAGGGGTAAGCAATATGGAGATGAGCCTATAAGGATTCCAAAATGGAATCAAATCTCAATGAGTAATGTGAGAGAGATGTTTCCTGTAATGGCACCCTATTCACATTATGGCATACTACTTCTGATGCAGCCCTGCTCTTACCCACTCCTCTAGCTGTGCGGCCATCTTGGCAGCGGTCTCAGCCTCCCTCCTCTTCCAGTCTGCTGTCTCCAGTACCAGGCGCTGTGCTGTCTCCTCTGCGGACTTCCTCTCCATCTCCTCTCTCTCCTCAGGGGTGGGTCCGTAGTTCCTGGGATGCCCCACCAGCCTGGTGATCTTCTCCATCACAGCACCATATTCAGGGTCGACGGCATTGTTCACCTCTGACAGACAGACATCAGACTATGAAAGACTGACAGACTTCCTCTCAATGCGTTAAGTTCTATTCAATCACTATTTACTACAATTACTATACACCGGTTCTGATAATTAAGTTGAATATTAGGGTTTCAAAATGACCTTATCCATCGCATTATTCTCTTTTGGTAAATCAGTATCTCCAGTTTTTCGGCCTTACCAATGTGCTCTGGGTGAATCTCCAGCTCGTCAAAGTAGTTCAGAACCGTTTCATCTTCCACGTTGGCTTTTCTATATTTCTTCAGTCGGCTAAGGTACTCGTCTTTAGAGTAGCGCATCTTCTCTGCCACACTCTCAGGTAGGTTCTGCACCCGCTCCTTTAAGAAGTCATCAGATGCCTCCAGGGAGAAAATGAACTCTGCAAAACAGACAGACGGGGGATCAATAATTGCCCTGCAATACTGTGCAATTCAGTGTAACATATATATTAACAATTACTTACCAGGAATGATCTTCTTGTTGTAGGCAGGCATTTTGGACCTGGGATAATCCGGTTCCATGTCTTCATCTGGAAAACATCAGTGTTTAAGAGACCAAGCAGGATGACAACGGTCAGTGTGGAGTTTGGAAACAATAGTTCCAATGAGAAGGTTATTTTGCAATATCTTCAATGTTTCAATTGTAAATAATGTTAATTTGATTTATGTTAACCATAGAAGATCTCCTTGGCCTGATCGTAGGACTTGGGGAAGCCGTCAAGGACGAAGCCATGGTTCCTGCAAGGCGTGGAGTTCAGCTTATCACGCATGATACGGTAAACAAGCCTGTCGCTCAGGCGACCTGCAAGAATAATGATGACATTTATGAAATCACTAACACTGTTTCAGACATTTTTGAAAACAATGTAACAAAAGAAACATCTTCATAATAGGAAATCGAACAAATGATAGAGATGAGGGGCGGAGTCTAAATGACATCTACAAACATGCTTTCAGGAACAACTGTGGAATATTAACACACCTTCATTTTGCTCCATGCTGTCCTTCAGAGAGTCCAGTTGGTCCTGAGCGTTACTGACCGCCTCTTCACTCTCTCCCTCCTGCTCAGCCCCATTCACAGCCTCCTCCTGACATATAATGAGCAACTCAAATGAATACCTTAATTAATATATTGTAAGATATTGTTTTACAAAATGGTTCACACACCTATTGATACTGTAGAGTGTAAGTGTATAGTACAGAGAGACCTGTAATATCAGAAAATAACAGGGGTGCATTTCTTTTGAACTACCACAAGGGGGAGGTATTTCCTATTTTACAAGAGAATAAATATGAAGTGCTATACAAGCGTAATGCCTTTGCTTTTCCTGACCAGATGTTGCATCTTCTCATCAATGACCTCTTGGAGCTTGATGTGGTGCAGTTTGTAATGTTTACACAGTGTCTCTGCCACAGTGCTCTTCCCCACCGCTGGAGGACCCAAGAGACAGATTCTGATGGGCTGATGGGAAAACAAAAGAGCATGTTAAATATTTTAACCATTTATGGCTTGAATATGAGTATATAATATCATAGAAAATAATATAATGACACTATCTATAATCTATAATCTATCTATAAACCTAAACATGGTACACATTCTCTGTATTTCTGTGTAACGAAGCTTTCCTTCCAATAAGAGACAATACACACGTTCAGATTCTAAATTGGTGCTGGGAAAATCCATTCAGACCTTAGCTAAGAACAGAAGAGGTAAACATACAGTAGTATGTCTGGTCCCTCACCAGTAGTAGTCTCAACAGTTTGTATTCCTCCACCACGCCGTTGATGTTATCAATGATGCCAGCCTCCGACACCCATTGAAGGTTGAAGGTTTCCTTCAGAAAGATTGGCTCTATCCGCAGGTTGACACTCAGGTGATCCACATCAGCGTTCTGGAAAACAAGGTGAAATTGATGCTCCAACATTGACCAGACCCGGACCTACTGCTGTTCTGCCAATTTCCCATTGGTCAACCAAGACTGCACAGACAGATCTGGGACCAGGCTAGTGAAGATATGCTGCAACTGACAACGGTCATTTCTGAATTAGCTTTCCTTAACCTGAGATGGGGGATCAAAACAGACAGACCGTCAGAGCATTGGTGAGGTAGGCCTCCTCCTTGGGGACTTTCTTGATCTTCCCTGGACCGAGCACAAAGCTTATTATCTAGCAGGGGGGATACAGAAAACAACACCAACCATTTTGTAGATCTACAAATCTATTTAAAAAGAAAGAAATGCAACAACTTTACCAATAAACTTGAAATGATCAACAAGATGTCTGTCTGGCTTAACCTATTTACCTTCACAATATCCTCAAAAGTGTTATTGGAATCATCCACAGCGATGAAATAATGTATCTTTGGCTTGTGGTCGATTACATTCTGAATAACCCTTGTAGACAGAAGTAGACAATATTACAGAATTAGTATTCATTTTTACCCAAACTCTGGCAGATACCCTTAAATAAGCAATAATTGAACATCAAGACAATGGAATGGACACATTGAAAAATACAAACCCTGCAAGGTCGTTGACATGAATGGTAGGGATAACATTTGTGCCAGGCCCAAAAACAGGAACTCTTGCAATCTCCCCCAACCAAGACGCCTTGAGGATTGGAGCCAGAGGAAAGAGTGAGATAGAAAACATCCATCGAAGCCTTCATAGAATAATAATGTCTCAGTTAATTAGTTCAGATGTACCTTGAAGAAGTAGTGGAGGAGGTTTTCTCCCATTCCATACTGAGCACCTGCTGCCACAACATAACTGGACAGCTTGGACTTTTTCTGGATGGCCAATAAAAAGAGTTGTTGTTTTTGCCGTTGTTTTTGTTGTTGTTTTTGTTGTTGCTGACATTTGCCCTGCCCAGTACACTTACAGTTTTGCCCAGCTTGAGCACCGTTTTCTCTGCGTTGGCGTGCTCCTTGAAGTTAGGATGATGTCTTTTCCTCCTGTAGTCGTCCTCTGTCAGAGGAATCTCTGGGTCATTCTAAGGACAGAAAAGATATGAGGAATATTCAGAAAAGTGAATTGACACATTCATTATATAGTGATTAGGCTACATAAGAATTGGAATAGAAACTTACAGGATCTGCTGGCTTGCTCATTGCCCAGGTCATGACTGACGATATCAAAATGAATACCTTCTGAGACGCAAAACTCTCAATATCTGAGTGAAGAGCTGTAGCATAAAGGAAGAGGAGGCATCATCTTACTGTAGGTGCAGTAGGCTAGAGGCCATGCAGTATATGCAAAGTAACTCAAAAAGGTCCAGTGAGACAATATGACAGTCTGAGTAGGGCTGTCAAACGTAAAAAATAACATCTAGTTAATCGCAGGAATTGCTGTGATTAATCACAATTAATCACATTCTGAATTTGCTCAAATTGAGCTGTAATTTAAGATTTTTTTAAAATACAAAATACATTACAAGAATATTGACATCTTTATTTTGTCCAAAGTAATGGTTTTTAAAATCCGGCAAATTGATAAAGCTCACTTTTAACCTCAATGTCAACTTGTTTTGACATTGCATTGTTGTTTTTAGCTGTATAGATTATGTATTTTGGATTTTTCCAGTGTATTTTCAACGCCTTCAGACAATGCGCTTAATCACAATAAAAAAAAAATAGTGCACTAAAATTGCAAAAAGTTAACTGATTAACTCTGACAGCCCTATCTGAGAGTGAATGTATCATGACGGTTTCATCCAACACTGGTCCATAGCCCACCTGAAATGGCCCAAGTTGCCTCATCTATCAGCTCTGCTGTTGCATTTTCAGAGATATTGTAAACCACCACATCACATTCCAATAGCCTTGGCAGGAGCTGATCTCGGTTCTGTGACTGGAATGGAAATGGAAAGATGTCAATGACAGGCGTAGATGAAAATTGCATGCCTTTGCATAGTGCTGAATGATGAAGTGTTTTGTTATATCAAATCAAATCAAATTGTATTTGCCACATGCGCCGAATTCAACAGGTGTAGACCTTACAGTGAAATGCTTACAAGCCCTTAACCAACAATGCAGTTAAGAAAAATAAGTGTTAAGTAAAAAATTTATGATAAAAAAAAAAGAATAAATAATTAAAGAGCAGCAGTAAATTAACAGCAGCGAGGGGGGGGGGGGGGGGGGATGCAAATAGTCCAGGTAGCCATTTGATTAGTTGTTCAGGAGTCTTATGGCTTGGGAGTAGAAGCTGTTAAGAAGCATTTTGGACCTACACTTTGCGCTTCGGTATCGCTTGCCGTGTGGTAGCAGAGAGAACAGTCTATGACTTGGGTGGCTGGAGTCTTTGACAATTTCTAGGGCCTTCCTCTGACACCGCCTGGTATAGAGGTCCTGGATGGCAGGAAGCTTGTTCCCAGTGATGTACTGGGCCGTATGCACTACCCTCTTTAGCGCCTTGCGGTCGGAGGCCGAGCAGTTGCCATACCAAGCAGTGATGCAACCAGTCAGGATGCTCTCGATCGTGCAGCTGTAGAACCCATGCCAAATCTTTTCAGTCTCCTGAGGGGGAATAGGCTTTGTCGTGCCCTCTTCACGACTGTCTTGGTGTGTAGCTGATAGATGATAGATGATAGATGATGCCTCCCGAGTGGCGCAGTGGTCTAAGGCAGTGCAAGCTGTGCCACTAGAGATCCTGGTTCGAATCCAGGCTCTGTCATAGCCGGCCGCGACCGGGAGACCCATGGGGAGGCGCACAATTGGCCCAGCGTCGTCCAGGGTAGGGGAGGGAATGGCCGGCAGGGATGAAGCTCAGTTGGTAGAGCATGGCGTTTGCAACGCCAGGGTTGTGGGTTCGTTTCCCACGGGGGGCCAGTATGAAAAAAAAAAGGAAAAAAAAAAGTGTATGCACTCACTGACTGTAAGTCGCTCTGGATAAGAGCGTCTGCTAAATGACGTACATGAAAATGTTTGGACCATGATAGTTTGTTGGTGACCAGCCTTTCAAAGCACTTCATGGCTACAGATGTGAGTGCTAGGGGTCTGTAGTCATTTAGGCAGGTTACCTTAATGTTCTTGAGCACAGGGACTATGGTGGTCTGCTTGAAACATGTTGGTATTACAGACTCAGTCAGAGACAGGTTGAAAATGTCAGTGAAGACACTTGCAAATTGGTCAGTGCATGCTCGGAGTACAGCACATGTCCTGGTAATCTGTCTGGCCCTGCGGCCTTGTGAATGTTGACCTGTTTAAAAGTCTTACTCACATCGGCTACGGAGAGCGTGATCACACAGTCATCCGGAACAGCTGGTGCTCTCATGCATGCTTCAGTGTTGCTTGCCTCAAAGCGAGCATAGAAGTAATTTAGCTCGTCTGGTCGGCTCGTGTCACTGGGCAGCTTGTGGCTGTGATTCCCTTAGTAGTCTGTAATAGTTTGCAAGCCCGGCCACATCCGACGAGCGTCGAAAGCCAGTGTAGTACGATTCAATCTTAGTTCTGTATTTACGCTTTGCCTGTTTGATGGTTTGTCGGAGGGTATAGCGGGATTTCTTATAAGTGTCCAGGTTAGAGTCCCGCTCCTTGAAAGCGGCAACTCTACCCTTTAGCTCAGTGCAGATGTTGCCTGTAATCCATTGCTTCTGGTTGGGGTATGTACGTACGGTCACTGTGGGGACGACGTCATTGATGCACTTATTGATGAAGCCAGTGACTGATGTGGTGTACTCCTTAATGCCATCGGAAGAATCCTGGAACATATTCCAGTCTGTGCTAGCAAAACAGTCCTGTAGCTTAGCATCTGCGTCATCTGACCACTTCTTTATTGACCGAGTCACTGGTGCTTCCTGCTTTAGATTTTGTAAGCAGGAATCAGGAGGATAGAATTATGGTCATATTTGCCAAATGGAGGGCGAGGGAGAGCTTTGTATGCGTCTCTGTGTGTGGAGTAAAGGTGGTCTAGAGTTTTTTTTCCTCTGGTTGCACATTTAACATGCTGGTAGAAATTTGGTAAAATGGATTTAAGTTTCCCTGCATTAAAGTCCCTGGCCACTAGGAGCGCCGCCTCTGGATGAGCGTTTTCCTGTTTGCTTATGGCCTTATACAGCTCATTGAGTGCGGTCTTAGTGCCAGCATCGGTTTGTGGTGGTAAATAGACAGCTACGAAAAATATAGATGAAAACTCTCTTGGTAAATAGTGTGGTCTACAGCTTTTCATGAGATACTCTACCTCAGGCGAGCAAAGCCTCGAGACATCCTTGATATTAGATGTTGTGCACCAGCTGTTGTTTACAAATATACACAGACCGCCACACCTTGTCTTACCGGAGGTGGCTGTTCCATCTTCCCTATGCAGCGTAAACCTCACCAGCTGTATGTTATCCATGTCGTCGTTCAGCCACGACTCGGTGAAACGTAAGATATTACAGTTTTTAATGTCCCGTTGGTAGGATATTTGTGATCGTAGCTCGTCTATTTTGTTATCCAATGATTGTACGTTGGCTAATAGGACATGGTAGAGGAAAATTACCCCCTCGCCGGCGGATCCTTACAAGATCCCTGACCTACGTTCCCGATATCTCTGTCTCCGAATGGCGGGGATTTGGGCCTTGTCAGGTGTCTGAAGTAAATCCTTCACGTCTGACTCGTTAAAGAAAAAATCTTCGTCCAGTACGAGGTGAGTAATCGCTGTCCTGATATCCAGAAGCTTTTTTCTGTTCTTATGCATAACACAATGCGGAGTGCCTGGATTGTCCGTAGAGCTCCGAGACAGGATTGTGTCGAGACACAGATCTGGGGGAAGTGTACCAAAAAATGTCTGCAGCATTGAAGGTCCCAAGAACACAGTGGCCTCCATCATTCTCTGCAGCGCTCCACAATTCAGGCCTTTATGGTAGAGTGGCCAGACAGAAGCCACTCATCAGTAAAAGTCCTCTGTATCTCAGCTGGTAGAGCACGGCGCTTGTAACGCCAAGGTAGTGGGTTCGATCCCTGGGACCACCCATACACAAAAATGTATGCAGGCACGACTGTAAGTCGCTTTGGATAAAAGCGTCTGCTAAATGGCATATTATATTATATTACAGCCCACTTGGAGTTTGCCAAAAGGCACCTAAAGGACTCTCAGACCATGAGAAACAAGATTCTCTGGTCTGATGAAACAAAGATTAAATTATTTGGCCTGAATGCCAAGCGTCACGTCTGGAGGAAACCTGGCACCATCCCTACGGTGAAGCATGGTGGTGGCAGCATCATGCTGTGGGGATGTTTTTCAGCGGCAGGGACTGGGAGACTAGTCAGGATCGAGGGAAAGATGAACAAAGCAAAGTACAGAGAGATCCTTGATGAAAACCTGCTCCAGAGCGTTCAGGACCTCAGACTTGGGTGAAGGTTCACCTTCCAACAGGACAACAACCCTAAGCCAAGAGTGGTTTCGGGGCATGTCTCTGAATGTCCTTGAGTGGCCCAGCCAGAGCCCGGACTTGAACCCGATCGAACATCTCTGAAGAGACCTGAAAATAGCTGGGCAGCAACGCTCCCCATCCAACCTGACAGAGCTTGAGAGGATCTGATGAGAAGAATGGGAGAAAATCCCCAAATACAGGTGTAACAGGCTTGTAGCGTCATACCCAAGAAGACTTGAGGCTGTAATCGCTGCCAAAGGTGCTCCAACATAGTACTGAGTAAAGGGTCTGAATACTTATGTAAATGTGATATTTCAATTTTTTTATAAAATAGCAAACATTTATAAAAACCTGCTTTTGTTTGTCATTATGCGGTAGAATAAGGCTCCAACCTAACAAAATGTGGAAACGTCAAGGGGTCTGAATACTTTCCGAAGGCCATATACCACAAACCCCTGAGGTGCCTTATTGCTATTGTAAACTGGTTACCAACGTAATAAGAGCAGTTTAAAAATAAATGTTTAAAAATAAATGTTTTGTCATACCCGTGACAATCAGCATTCAGGGCTCGAACCACCCAGTTTATAGTGGGTTATTAAGTATACTCACTGTATAACATTCTAATGCAAAACTGGGGTTTTCCCCGTCGTTGTTAGAGATAGTTCCAACAATTTGAAAAGTCCCATCTTGCAGTGTAAGCTCATCCGCAGGGGGACCATCCTCTTCTGCCTCCTCCAAGGAGCCGCCAACTATGCAGGTTGACAGAAACTATACACAGTCGCAAAAAGTGTAAACAAAAACATTGTCAGCTACATTATGTAATATTTCACCACATCAAACGCCGATACAAAGATATTTTTGCTACTTTACCTTTGCGATACATTTAGATGAATATTGTTCAATATTGTTGACGAAAACTCGTTTAGTTCGGTAACTTTCTTTCTTTTCGTCCGCCATGTTTCCCGTTGCTGGGGAAAGATGCACGCTTTGCGGTTGCTAACATCGCCTCAGCCAATTAAATAAGTGCATTTGCAAACGTGAGCAATGAGCAATGACTGAGCACCAGAAGCATCTTGCTCAGATACCGGTAAATAAAATAAAAATTATAAAATAGAGATAAGAAAGACTTCATGCAGTTAGTTCAATGCACATTTCATAATATAACAAATGCAATGCATAAATGTTAATGCATAAATGCTCAGCCCAGTCAAAACTGTTCGCTGTTCTGGCACCCCCAATGGTGGAACAACCTCCCTCACGACGCCAGGACAGCGGAGTCACTCACCACTTCCGGAGACACTTGAAACCCTACCTCTTTAAGGAATACCTGGGATAGTATAAAACTAATCCTAAATGTAAACTTTTTACACAGGGTATTTTGGCAGAAGATAGCACTTGTTCTCCAGTTGTGGTGTAAAATATTTGCTATTTTTGTCAGTCACATAATAAAACTCTCCTCATGACTTCTACCTAGTAACTCTCTGTTGTGTCCTGTCATGTGAATGATAAATGCCTTAATCAGTTCTCTTCCTCTGTGGGAAGGGGGTTGATTGTTTGGTGATTTACAGTAAGTCTTCCTCGACTATTCAGGGTCTTCCTCCAAAACCCACCACAACTAGTCTTTTAAACTACTCTGTTACGAATAGTGTTGATATTAATGCAATTCACAATAGGACAGGTGACTGTAGGCTATTATACAGTGAGCTCCAAAAGCATTGGGAGAGTGACATTTTTTGTTGTTGTTTTGGCTCTGTACTTCAGCACTTTGGATTTGAAATGATACTATGACGTTAAAGTATAGACTATCAGCTTTAATTTGAGGGTATTTTCCATGACATAGACTGACATTTCCACGACATAGACTGACATTTCCATGACATAGACTGCCATTTCCATGACATAGACTGACCAGGTGAAAGCTACGAACCCTTATTGATGTCACCTGTTAAATCAATTTCAATCAAAAATATTTAAATGCCTTTGAACGGGGTATGGTAGTTGGTGCCAGGCGCACCGGTTTGAGTGTGTGCAATGCTCCTGGGTTTTTCACACTCAACAGTTTCCCATGTGTATCAAGAATAGTCCACCACCCAAAGGCAAGTATGGGTAGCTGCAGCCAGGGGCGGTGTGTTCATTAGGGCGATATGGGCGACGCACTGCCAAACGGGAAAAGGAAGGGATTTTTTTTCTAATCAATTATATCACGGCAACAGTAGTTTTCAGTGTTCTAATCTAGACGTCTGATCTGCCACTAAATGTCCAATCAGGCTAAAGTCGTGCTTCAAATGGCCCCGCCCGTTTTGGGGCGATTTCAGTCAGGTTGAAAATCGCCCCAGAAGTCTCTCAGACTCTCATGTAAAATTTTTTTTTTTTCAAATATCAGAGCTTTCAATACAATCTCTATGGGTTCCGGGAGGGCTTGCACTTACGCGCTTTCGTCATACGTAACATAACCATGAACATAACTAAGAAAAGAGTGGGTAGCAGCGTCAATCAATTCACGTACTACTGTCAAGATTGCTAGCGTTCAGTGCAACTCGATTGTCTCTTTGAAAGAAGTTCATTTTTGTCTGCGAACAAATCAAGATAAATTGGCAACGAAACAATTAGGACCTCCCAGACCAAATTTAATAATTCAACAGGTTTCTACTAAAGGGGGAAAGTCCTACACCCTAGGATTTTCCAAAAATTGGTACGAACGAAAAACCTGGCTAGCAGGCTGCGATGTAGCTAATGCAGTCTTCTGCTACCCCTGCTTACTCTTTCACCCTGAAGGCGGCACGGCAGACAGCACCGCTTGGACAGCGACTGGTGTAACGGACATGCACCATCTTTCAGAAAAGATTAAGAAACATGAGCTGTCAAAGACCCACATGGATAGCTGTTTCAGATTGTCTGCTTTGGGGAGAGTGAACATTGCCACTCAACTGGATGAGAGATACAGCTAGCTGTCCGCTGCCACAACGATGAGGTTAGCAAGAACCGCCACATCCTCAGCCGGCTAATCCAGTGTGTGAAGTTTTGCGGAGTGTTTGAGTTAGCTTTGCGAGGCAAAGATGAAACGGAGGGCTCCACCAACACTGGTATTTTTCTTGGACTTGTCAACTTTGTGGCACAATTAGATGAGGTGTTTGATGACCATCTTAAAAATGCTAAAGTTTTCAAGGGCACATCAAAGACCATTCAAAACGAGCTACTGGAGTGTATGCTAGCGGTCATGACGGAACATATTGTGGAGGAGGTGAAGTCGGCGAACTTCGTAGCTATCCAAGCTGACGAGACCATGGACGTTTGTACACAGACACAGCTGGTGCTTGTGCTGAGGTACATAGATAGCAAGAAGATTTTATTTTTTTCCTGGGGCTTTTTCACAAAATCATGCCCCACGTCGACATTCTGTACCAGAAGCTACAGAAGAAGGACATCGATGCTGTCTTCATCAAACGTGCCCTCGACAGCTTCACAAGCAGTGTGCAGGCCATAAGGTAAGATTAAACAATATCATTCGATCTTTCTCAAAGCAGAGCTTTATTTGAAAATGTATGCATGAAAGGAGACATCATCATATTTACAAATCCATACAATTGGCCAGAATATGGTTGTTCATTTTTTACAAAGCCATACAGATAGCTGTGTTTACCTTTTCTAGAAATTATTTTCAAATTCTGTTTTCAGGCAAAATGTCTATCACTGTTCATTTTCACAAATCTATACAAGAGGGCAGAATATGGAAGTCTATAAAAATGTCTTATTACCAATAACTTGCATCAATGTTTTCAGTAGCCTCTATCAAAAGCTCCTGCTTGCTTGTTGTGAATTATGCTCAGGTGCACATATTTCCAATTCAACCATGAGGCCTTTTTGAAGCAAGTAATGTGTATATCAGTTTTGACTTATATGCTGCCCCTGTCTTCATGTTGTTGCTGGACATATCTTTTTTAAAATGTGTGTAGGTCACCTAAATCATCAGAAAAATTGCCCCCCCCTGAGAATTTTTTCAGGTGCCGCCACTGGCTGCAGCCCAATATGGCGCCCGGAGTATGGGCGAGTGGGTGTGTTGAAAGGAGTAGGTGTTTGTAAAGTGAATCAGATCATTGTGCAGATTTGTTGCCACTCAAGACTGTTTTGCGTGGCTGGTTGGGCTGCACTACGAGTCGATAGTAAGTCAATAGTAAGTCGATAGTAGGTCAATAGCAGGCCACCAGTGCTCCAGTGTTGTGTCTGCCGAGTGCCAACTTGAAGTGCTTCCTACTGGGTATCATGGTCGTGTCGCAGCCGGCAGCTACATAGTCATTTTTTTCTCTCACATGATTTTATTTCAAGTAGGATAGCAGCCTACACAAGAAATAACTAATATTGATAACCATCTAGATGTCACCTTGATACATACAGTCTACTACTCAATGGGGAGGACATGAACAGAGAAAGTTAAGCGCTGTTCAGTGTTCACTATTAATGCAAGTCACCACACCCTAATAGGGATTTGTTTTATCTTAATCATATCACAATCAACTTTTACCAGTTGAATGTAGACACAACTGTAATACTTTTAAAAATATTTTCCCCCCAGAAATATTTTATGCAAATATGCAAATTAGGTGATGTCTCATTATATGTGCATATTTGCATATCAAGCACATACATTTTTCTGGACACTGGATGTTTTCATTTTGTTAACACACTCCAGGACCTGACTTTTCCAAAGCAGATTAAAATACTAATTACACATTTTTGGCACATTTTTCCAAAGAAAATGATATCTAGAATAAAACATTTATAACATATCAACAAGTCTGGAGAATATATCTAAGCATAACCACACACAATTTGGTGAATGCTGATGCTTCTGATGTTGAGAAAAATGTGGTGGCATGTGGGAAGAGTCGGACAAGTACACTGACCTTAAGACTACTAAACACCTACTTAGACCCAATCACCATCTCTTCAAAGGAAATTACTAAATATAGTCCAGTTTGTAACATTCTCTATGAAATGGGATTTTAAATTATGGGGAAATCAATTACATTTTTACATTTTTGACATTTAGCAGACGCTCTTATCCAGAGTGCATACATTTTCATACTGGCCCCCCATGGGGATCGAACCCACAACCCTGGCGTTGCAAATGCCATGCTCTACCAACTGAGCTACAGAGGGCTTTGAAATTATAGTAGTGAGCTTTGAAATTATTGATATAATTCCATTTTAAAGTGGTTAAAGAAAATATATTTTTTTCATTAGGTTTTTGAAATATTTATGTTTAGTTTGTGAAAATACTAATATTAAAAGACCAAAATACCAACAAATCTCTAAATTGATAGATAGATGCAAAAACTATTTGTGAGTTTTAATCGGTTGAGCTTCTTGTTCAGCAAATCACGAGCTCTGTTTTCACGCTTGTTTTTGAAATTCAGCCGCTGTGCCAATTGGCTGTGGGTTTGTAATTGGATGACATCACATGCTAGGGTGGGTGTAGCTGAGGCAAGCACACACATTTTCTTCAGAATATAAATTTAGCTTTTTTTTTGTTGAAAATCATTATATTCATAAAATGATCTTTACAATAATTCCTCCAAATAGAGGAATAGATTTGATTATTTCTTGTGGGGAAAATAAACAAGGCAGACTTGATCAACGCAGAACATTTATAATACCAGTCGAACAAGGTCTCAGACGTTTGGAAGGTGTTAACCACATCACACTAATCTTGTGAATTGTTCCGGAGGAGATATTCAGCCTGAAATAGATAAACACAAAATATAGTATTTAGAAGAAACAAAAAAGGACAATTCGGTTGAAAACGCTTCTTTACTGTAGGCCTAGCTACTTCGGTACCTGACAACAATCCACATTCATTTATTCTTGAAGTATAATTGAAGAGTAGAAGTAGGCTACTACCCTATTGAATCCATTGTACAGTATATTGTTTCTGTATGTCTCTTGCTGGTGACAAGTCTGATTTTCTCTTTGTGGGATTAATAAAGTTTATTAAATAAAAAAAATATCTAAACAAATGGAATAATAACATTACCAGGAAGTCTACCGGGTCGTCTGGCTTGGCCTTGCAGCACTCCATCATGCCCTCGGTGAGAGAGGGCATTACGTAACTCATCAGGTAGTTCCTCAAGGGGGCGGAGCGAGCCACCAGCAGCTCATGCTCCTGCCTCTTCACCTCAGTCACGTGACGGTTCTAGAGACACACACACACACACACACACACACACACACACACACACACACACACACACACACACACACACACACAACGTATGTACACCTCCGCTAAACTAAAACTACAGCTCCATGGTTTACGTTGTTGCTGGTGGCCCACTCTTCCATGGTATACAAAGAGTGGTTTTAAGAGTTTATAGATCTGAGAGGACTGGATAGGGGTAAGCAATATGGAGATGAGCCTATAAGGATTCCAAAATGGAATCAAATCTCAATGAGTAATGTGAGAGAGATGTTTCCTGTAATGGCACCCTATTCACATTATGGCATACTACTTCTGATGCAGCCCTTCTCTTACCCACTCCTCTAGCTGTGCGGCCATCTTGGCAGCGGTCTCAGCCTCCCTCCTCTTCCAGTCTGCTGTCTCCAGTACCAGGCGCTGTGCTGTCTCCTCTCCGGACTTCCTCTCCATCTCCTCTCTCTCCTCAGGGGTGGGTCCGTAGTTCCTGGGATGCCCCACCAGCCTGGTGATCTTCTCCATCACAGAAACCATATTCAGGGTCGACGGCATTGTTCACCTCTGACAGACAGACATCAGACTATGAAAGACTGACAGACTTCCTCTCAATGCGTTAAGTTCTATTCAATCACTATTTACTACAATTACTATACACCGGTTCTGATAATTAAGTTGAATATTAGGGTTTCAAAATGACCTTATCCATCGCATTATTCTCTTTTGGTAAATCAGTATCTCCAGTTTTTCGGCCTTACCAATGTGCTCTGGGTGAATCTCCAGCTCGTCAAAGTAGTTCAGAACCGTTTCATCTTCCACGTTGGCTTTTCTATATTTCTTCAGCCAGCTAAGGTACTCGTCTTTAGAGTAGCGCATCTTCTCTGCCACACTCTCAGGTAGGTTCTGCACCCGCTCCTTTAAGAAGTCATCAGATGCCTCCAGGGAGAAAATGAACTCTGCAAAACAGACAGACGGGGGATCAATAATAGCCCTGCAATACTGTGCAATTCAGTGTAACATATATATTAACAATTACTTACCAGGAATGATCTTCTTGTTGTAGGCAGGCATTTTGGACCTGGGATAATCCGGTTCCATGTCTTCATCTGGAAAACATCAGTGTTTAAGAGACCAAGCAGGATGACAACGGTCAGTGTGGAGTTTGGAAACAATAGTTCCAATGAAAAGGTTATTTTGCAATATCTTCAATGTTTCAATTGTAAATAATGTTAATTTGATTTATGTTAACCATAGAAGATCTCCTTGGCCTGATCGTAGGACTTGGGGAAGCCGTCGAGGACGAAGCCATGGTTCCTGCAAGGCGTTGAGTTCAGCTTATCACGCATGATATGGTAAACAAGCCTGTCGCTCAGGCGACCTGCAAGAATAATGATGACATTTATGAAATCACTAACACTGTTTCAGAAATTTTTGAAAACAATGTAACAAAAGAAACATCTTCATAATAGGAAATCGAACAAATGATAGAGATGAGGGGCGGAGTCTAAATGACATCTACAAACATGCTTTCAGGAACAACTGTGGAATATTAACACACCTTCATTTTGCTCCATGCTGTCCTTCAGAGAGTCCAGTTGGTCCTGAGCGTTACTGACCGCCTCTTCACTCTCTCCCTCCTGCTCAGCCCCATTCACAGCCTCCTCCTGACATATAATGAGCAACTCAAATGAATACCTTAATTAATATATTGTAAGATATTGTTTTACAAAATGGTTCCCACACCTATTGATACTGTAGAGTGTAAGTGTATAGTACAGAGAGACCTGTAATATCAGAAAATAACAGGGGTGCATTTCTTTTGAACTACCACAAGGGGGAGGTATTTCCTATTTTACAAGAGAGAATAAATATGAAGTGCTATACAAGCGTAATGCCTTTGTTTTTACTGACCAGATGTTGCATCTTCTCATCAATGACCTCTTGGAGCTTGATGTGGTGCAGTTTGTAATGTTTACACAGTGTCTCTGCCACAGTGCTCTTCCCCACCGCTGGAGGACCCAAGAGACAGATTCTGATGGGCTGATGGGAAAACAAAAGAGCATGTTAAATATTTTAACCATTTATGGCTTGAATATGAGTATATAATATCATAGAAAATAATATAATGACACTATCTATAATCTATAATCTATAATCTATCTATAAACCTAAACATGGTACACATTCTCTGTATTGCTGTGTAACAAAGCTTTCCTTCCAATAAGAGACAATACACACGTTCACATTCTAAATTGGTGCTGGGAAAATCCATTCAGACTCTAGCTAAGAACAGAAGAGGTAAACATACAGTAGTAGGTCTGGTCCCTCACCAGTAGTAGTCTCAACAGTTTGTATTCCTCCACCACGCTGTTGATGTTATCAATGATGCCAGCCTCCGACACCCAGTGAAGGTTGAAGGTTTCCTTCAGAAAGATTGGCTCTATCCGCAGGTTGACACTCAGGTGATCCACATCAGCGTTCTGGAAAACAAGGTGAAATTGATGCTCCAACATTGACCAGACCCGGACCTACTGCTGTTCTGCCAATTTCCCATTGGTCAACCAAGACTGCACAAACAGATCTGGGACCAGGCTAGTGAAGATATGCTCCAACTGACAACGGTCATTTCTGAATTAGCTTTCTTTAACCTGAGATGGGGGATCAAAACAGACAGACCGTCAGAGCATTGGTGAGGTAGGCCTCCTCCTTGGGGACTTTCTTGATCTTCCCTGGACCGAGCACTAAGCTTATTATCTAGCAGGGGGGATACAGAAAACAACACCAACCATTTTGTAGATCTACAAATCTATTTAAAAAGAAAGAAATGCAACAATTTTACCAATAAACTTGAAATGATCAACACGATGTCTGTCTGGCTTAACCTATTTACCTTCACAATATCCTCAAAAGTGTTATTGGAATCATCCACAGCGATGAAATAATGTATCTTTGGCTTGTGGTCGATTACATTCTGAATAACCCTTGTAGACAGAAGTAGACAATATTACAGAATTAGTATTCATTTTTACCCAAACTCTGGCAGATACCCTTAAATAAGCAATAATAGAACATCAAGACAATGGAATGGACACATTGAAAAATACAAACCCTGCAAGGTCGTTGACATGAATGGTAGGGATAACATTTGTGCCAGGCCCAAAAACAGGAACTCTTGCAATCTCCCCCAACCAAGACGCCTTGAGGATTGGAGCCAGAGGAAAGAGTGAGATAGAAAACATCCATCGAAGCCTTCATAGAATAATAATGTCTCAGTTAATTAGTTCAGATGTACCTTGAAGAAGTAGTGGAGGAGGTTTTCTCCCATTCCATACTGAGCACCTGCTGCCACAACATAACTGGACAGCTTGGACTTTTTCTGGATGGCCAATAAAAAGAGTTGTTGTTTTTGCCGTTGTTTTTGTTGTTGTTTTTGTTGTTGCTGACATTTGCCCTGCCCAGTACACTTACAGTTTTGCCCAGCTTGAGCACCGTTTTCTCTGCGTTGGCGTGCTCCTTGAAGTTAGGATGATGTCTTTTCCTCCTGTAGTCGTCCTCTGTCAGAGGAATCTCTGGGTCATTCTAAGGACAGAAAAGATATGAGGAATATTCAGAAAAGTGAATTGACACATTCATTACATAGTGATTAGGCTACATAAGAATTGGAATAGATACTTACAGGATCTGCTGGCTTGCTCATTGCCCAGGTCATGACTGACGATATCAAAATGAATACCTTCTGAGACGCAAAACTCTCAATATCTGAGTGAAGAGCTGTAGCATAAAGGAAGAGGAGGCATCATCTTACTGTAGGTGCAGTAGGCTAGAGGCCATGCAGTATATGCAAAGTAACTCAAAAAGGTCCAGTGAGACAATATGACAGTCTGAGTAGGGCTGTCAAACGTAAAAAATAACATCTAGTTAATCGCAGGAATTGCTGTGATTAATCACAATTAATCACATTCTGAATTTGCTCAAATTGAGCTGTAATTTAAGATGTTTTTAAAAATACAAAATACATTACAAGAATATTGACATCTTTATTTTGTCCAAAGTAATGGTTTGTAAAATCCGGCAAATTGATAAAGCTCACTTTTAACCTCAATGTCAACTTGTTTTGACATTGCATTGTTGTTTTTAGCTGTATAGATTATGTATTTTGGATTTTTCCAGTGTATTTTCAACGCCTTCAGACAATGCGCTTAATCACAATAAAAAAGAATTAGTGCACTAAAATTGCAAAAAGTTAACTGATTAACTCTGACAGCCCTATCTGAGAGTGAATGTATCATGACGGTTTCATCCAACACTGGTCCATAGCCCACCTGAAATGGCCCAAGTTGCCTCATCTATCAGCTCTGCTGTTGCATTTTCGGAGATATTGTAAACCACCACATCACATTCCAATAGCCTTGGCAGGAGCTGATCTCGGTTCTGTGACTGGAATGGAAATGGAAAGATGTCAATGACAGGCGTAGATGAAAATTGCATGCCTTTGCATAGTGCTGAATGATTAAGTGTTTTGTTAAATCAAATCAAATCAAATTGTATTTGCCACATGCGCCGAATACAACAGGTGTAGACCTTACAGTGAAATGCTTACAAGCCCTTAACCAACAATGCAGTTTTAAGAAAAATAAGTGTTAAGTAAAAAATGTATGATAAAAAAAAAAGAAAGAATAAATAATTAAAGAGCAGCAGTAAATTAACAGCAGCGAGGGTGGGGGGATGCAAATAGTCCAGGTAGCCATTTGATTAGCTGTTCAGGAGTCTTATGGCTTGGGAGTAGAAGCTGTTAAGAAGCATTTTGGACCTAGACTTTGCGCTCCGGTACCGCTTGCCGTGTGGTAGCAGAGAGAACAGTCTATGACTTGGGTGGCTGGAGTCTTTGACAATTTCTAGGGCCTTCCTCTGACACCGCCTGGTATAGAGGTCCTGGATGGCAGGAAGCTTGGCCCCAGTGATGTACTGGGCCGTATGCACTACCCTCTTTAGCGCCTTGCGGTCGGAGGCCGAGCAGTTGCCATACCAAGCAGTGATGCAACCAGTCAGGATGCTCTCGATCGTGCAGCTGTAGAACCCATGCCAAATCTTTTCAGTCTCCTGAGGGGGAATAGGCTTTGTCGTGCCCTCTTCACGACTGTCTTGGTGTGTAGCTGATAGATGATAGATGATAGATGATGCCTCCCGAGTGGTGCAGTGGTCTAAGGCAGTGCAAGCTGTGCCAGTAGAGATCCTGGTTCGAATCCAGGCTCTGTCATAGCCGGCCGTGACCGGGAGACCCATGGGGAGGCGCACAATTGGCCCAGCGTCGTCCAGGGTAGGGGACGGAATGGCCGGCAGGGATGTAGCTCAGTTGGTAGAGCATGGCGTTTGCAACGCCAGGGTTGTGGGTTCGTTTCCCACGGGGGGCCAGTATGAAAAAAAAATAAAAAAATAAAAAAAATGTATGCACTCACTCTGGATAAGAGCGTCTGCTAAATGACGTAAATGAAAATGTTTGGACCATGATAGTTTGTTGGTGACCAGCCTTTCAAAGCACTTCATGGCTACAGACGTGAGTGCTAGGGGTCTGTAGGCAGGTTACCTTAATGTTCTTGAGCACAGGGACTATGGTGGTCTGCTTGAAACATGTTGGTATTACAGACTCAGTCAGAGACAGGTTGAAAATGTCAGTGAAGACACTTGCAAGTTGGTCAGTGCATGCTCGGAGTACAGCGCATGTCCTGGTAATCTGTCTGGCCCTGCGGCCTTGTGAATGTTGACCTGTTTAAAAGTCTTACTCACATCGGCTACGGAGAGCGTGATCACACAGTCGTCCGGAACAGCTGGTTCTCTCATGCATGCTTCAGTGTTGCTTGCCTCAAAGCGAGCATAGAAGTAATTTAGCTCGTCTGGTCGGCTCGTGTCACTGGGCAGCTTGTGGCCGTGATTCCCTTTGTAGTCTGTAATAGTTTGCAAGCCCGGCCACATCCGACGAGCGTCGGAGCCAGTGTAGTACGATTCAATCTTAGTTCTGTATTTACGCTTTGCCTGTTTGATGGTTCGTCGGAGGGTATAGCGGGATTTCTTATAAGTGTCCAGGTTAGAGTCCCGCTCATTGAAAGCGGCAGCTCTACCCTTTAGCTCAGTGCAGATGTTGCCTGTAATCCATTGCTTCTGGTTGGGGTGTGTACGTACGGTCACTGTGGGGACGACGTCATTGATGCACTTATTGATGAAGCCAGTGACTGATGTGGTGTACTCCTTAATGCCATCGGAAGAATCCTGGAACATATTCCAGTCTGTGCTAGAAAAACAGTCCTGTAGCTTAGCATCTGCGTCATCTGACCACTTCTTTATTGACCGAGTCACTGGTGCTTCCTGCTTTAGATTTTGTAAGCAGGAATCAGGAGGATAGAATTATAGTCATATTTGCCAAATGGAGGGCGAGGGAGAGCTTTGTATGCGTCTCTGTGTGTGGAGTAAAGGTGGTCTAGAGTTTTTTTTCCCTGGTTGCACATTTAACATGCTGGTAGAAATTTGGTAAAATGGATTTAAGTTTCCCTGCATTAAAGTCCCTGGCCACTAGGAGCGCCGCCTCTGGATGAGCGTTTTCCTGTTTGCTTATGGCCTTATACAGCTCATTGAGTGCGGTCTTAGTGCCAGCATCGGTTTGTGGTGGTAAATAGACAGCTACGAAAAATATAGATGAAAACTCTCTTGGTAAATAGTGTGGTCTACAGCTTTTCATGAGATACTCTACCTCAGGCGAGCAAAGCCTCGAGACATCCTTGATATTAGATGTTGTGCACCAGCTGTTGTTTACAAATATACACAGACCGCCACCCCTTGTCTTAACGGAGGTGGCTGTTGCATCTTCCCTATGCAGCGTAAACCCCACCAGCTGTATGTTATCCATGTCGTCGTTCAGCCACGACTCTGTGAAACGTAAGATATTACAGTTTTTAATGTCCCGTTGGTAGGATATTTGTGATCGTAGCTCTTCTATTTTGTTATCCAATGATTGTACGTTGGCTAATAGGACATGGTAGAGGCAAATTACCCACTCGCCGTCGGATCCTTACAAGATCCCTGACCTACGTTCCCGATATCTCTGTCTCCGAATGGCGGGGATTTGGGCCTTGTCAGGTGTCTGAAGTAAATCCTTCACGTCTGACTCGTTAAAGAAAAAATCTTCGTCCAGTACGAGGTGAGTAATCGCTGTCCTGATATCCAGAAGCTCTTTTCGGTCATAAGAGACGGTGGCAGAAAGATTACGTACAAAATAATTTACAAATAACGCGAAAAAACACACACAATAGCACAATTGGTTAGGAGCCCGTAAAACGGCAGCCATCTCCTCCGGCGCCATTTACCTAGTTATATTGTATATTTAAGAAATAAGGCCCAAGGGGTGTGGTATATGACCAATATACCACAGCTAAGGGCTGTTCTTATGCATAACACAATGCGGAGTGCCTGGATTGTCCGTAGAGCTCCGAGACAGGATTGTGTCGAGACACAGATCTGGGGGAAGGGTACCAAAAAATTTCTGCAGCATTGAAGGTCCCAAGAACACAGTGACCTCCATCATTCTCTGCAGCGCTCCACAATTCAGGCCTTTATGGTAGAGTGGCCAGACAGAAGCCACTCATCAGTAAAAGGCACATGACAGCCCACTTGGAGTTTGCCAAAAGGCACCTAAAGGACTCTCAGACCATGAGAAACAAGATTCTCTGGTCTGATGAAACAAAGATTACATTCTTTGGCCTGAATGCCAAGCGTCACGTCTGGAGGAAACCTGGCACCATCCCTACGGTGAAGCATGGTGGTGGCAGCATCATGCTGTGGGGATGTTTTTCAGCGGCAGGGACTGGGAGACTAGTCAGGATCGAGGGAAAGATGAACAAAGCAAAGTACAGAGAGATCCTTGATGAAAACCTGCTCCAGAGCGTTCAGGACCTCAGACTTGGGTGAAGGTTCACCTTCCAACAGGACAACAACCCTAAGCCAAGAGTGGTTTCGGGGCATGTCTCTGAATGTCCTTGAGTGGCCCAGCCAGAGCCCGGACTTGAACCCGATCGAACATCTCTGAAGAGACCTGAAAATAGCTGGGCAGCAACGCTCCCCATCCAACCTGACAGAGCTTGAGAGGATCTGATGAGAAGAATGGGAGAAAATCCCCAAATACAGGTGTGACAGGCTTGTAGCGTCATACCCAAGAAGACTTGAGGCTGTAATCGCTGCCAAAGGTGCTCCAACATAGTACTGAGTAAAGGGTCTGAATACTTATGTAAATTTGATATTTCCATTTTTTTATAAATTAGCAAACATTTATAAAAACCTGCTTTTGTTTGTCATTATGCGGTAGAATAAGGCTCCAACCTAACAAAATGTGGAAACGTCAAGGGGTCTGAATACTTTCCGAAGGCCATATACCACAAACCCCTGAGGTGCCTTATTGCTATTGTAAACTGGTTACCAACGTAATAAGAGCAGTTTAAAAATAAATGTTTAAAAATAAATGTTTTGTCATACCCGTGACAATCAGCATTCAGGGCTCGAACCACCCAGTTTATAGTGGGTTATTAAGTATACTCACTGTATAACATTCTAATGCAAAACTGGGGTTTTCCCCGTCGTTGTTAGAGATAGTTCCAACAATTTGAAAAGTCCCATCTTGCAGTGTAAGCTCATCCGCAGGGGGACCATCCTCTTCTGCCTCCTCCAAGGAGCCGCCAACTATGCAGGTTGACAGAAACTATACACAGTCGCAAAAAGTGTAAACAAAAACATTGTCAGCTACATTATGTAATATTTCACCACATCAAACGCCGATACAAATATATTTTTGCTACTTTACCTTTGCGATACATTTAGATGAATATTGTTCAATATTGTTGACGAAAACTCGTTTAGTTCGGTAACTTTCTTTCTTTTCGTCCGCCATGTTTCCCGTTGCTGGGGAAAGATGCACGCTTTGCGGTTGCTAACATCGCCTCAGCCAATGAAATAAGTGCATTTGCAAACGTGCGCAATGAGCAATGACTGAGCACCAGAAGCATCTTGCTCAGATACCGGTAAATAACATAAAAATTATAAAATAGAGATAAGAAAGACTTCATGCAGTTAGTTCAATGCACATTTCATAATATAACAAATGCAATGGATAAATGTTAATGCATAAATGCTCAGCCCAGTCAAAACTGTTCGCTGCTCTGGCACCCCAATGGTGGAACAACCTCCCTCACGACGCCAGGACAGCGGAGTCACTCACCACTTCCGGAGACACTTGAAACCCTACCTCTTTAAGGAATACCTGGGATAGTATAAAACTAATCCTATATGTAAACTTTTTACAAAGGGTATTTTGGCAGAAGATAGCACTTGTTCTCCAGTTGTGGTGTAAAATATTTGCTCTTTTTGTGAGTCACATAATAAAACTCTCCTCATGACTTCTACCTAGTAACTATCTGTTGTGTCCTGTCATGTGAATGATAAATGCCTTAATCAGTTCTCTTCCTCTGTGGGAAGGGGGTTGATTGTTTGGTGATTTACAGTAAGTCTTCCTCTACTATTCAGGGTCTTCCTCCAAAACCCACCACAACTAGTCTTTTAAACTACTCTGTTACGAATAGTGTTGATATTAATGCAATTCACAATAGGACAGGTGACTGTAGGCTATTATACAGTGAGCTCCAAAAGCATCGGGAGAGTGACATTTTTTGTTGTTGTTTTGGCTCTGTACTTCAGCACTTTGGATTTGAAATGATACTATGACGTTAAAGTATAGACTATCAGCTTTAATTTGAGGGTATTTTCCATGACATAGACTGACATTTCCACGACATAGACTGACATTTCCATTACATAGACTGACACTTCCATGACATAGACTGACATTTCCATGACATAGACTGACCAGGTGACAGCTACGAACCCTTATTGATGTCACCTGTTAAATCAATTTCAATCAGTATAGATGAAGGGAAGGAAACAGGTTAAAGAAGGATTTTAAGTCTTGAGACAATTGAGACATAGATTGTGTATGTGTGCCATTCAGAGGGTGAATGGGCAAGACAAAATATTTAAATGCCTTTGAACGGGGTATGGTAGTTGGTGCCAGGCGCACCGGTTTGAGTGTGTCAAGAACTGCAACGCTCCTGGGTTTTTCACACTCAACAGTTTCCCGTGTGTATCAAGAATAGTCCACCACCCAAAGGCAAGTATGTGTAGCTGCAGCCCAATATGGCGCCCGAAGGATGGGCGAGTGGGTGTGTCGAAAAGAGTGGGTGTGTCGAAAAGAGTGGGTGTGTCGAAAGGAGTGGGTGTGTCGAAAGGAGTGGGTGTGTCGAAAGGAGTGGGTGTGTCGAAAAGAGTGGGTGTATGTAAAGTGAATCAGATAATTGTGCAGATTTGTTGCCACTCAAGACTGTTTTGCGTGGCTGGTTGGGCTGCACTACGAGTCGATAGTAAGTCAATAGTAAGTCGATAGTAGGTCAATAGCAGGCCACCAGTGCTCCAGTGTTGTGTCTGCCGAGTGCCAACTTGAAGTGCTTCCTACTGGGTATCATGGTCGTGTCGCAGGCGGCAGCTACATAGTCATTTTTTTCTCTCACATGATTTTATTTCAAGTAGGATAGCAGCCTACACAAGAAATAACTAATATTGATAACCATCTAGATGTCACCTTGATACATACAGTCTACTACTCAATGGTGAGGACATGAACAGAGAAAGTTAAGCGATGTTCAGTGTTCACTATTAATGCAAGTCACCACACCCTAATAGGGATTGGTTTTATCTTAATCATATCACAATCAACTTTTACCAGTTGAATGTAGACACAACTGTAATACTTTTAGAAATATTTTTCCAAAAGAAATATTTTATGCAAATATGCAAATTAGGTGATGTCTCATTATATGTGCATATTTGCATATCAAGCACATACATTTTTCTGGACACTGGATGTTTTCATTTTGTTAACACACTCCTGACTTTTCCAAAGCAGATTAAAATACTAATTACACATTTTTGGCACATTTTTCCAAAGAAAATGTTATCTAGAATAAAACGTTTATAACATATCAACAAGTCTGGAGAATATATCTAAGCATAACCACACACAATTTGGTGAATGCTGATGCTTCTGATGTTGAGAAAAATGTGGTGGCATGTGGGAAGAGTCGGACAAGTACACTGACCTTAAGACTACTAAACACCTACTTAGACCCGATCACCATCTCTTCAAAGGAAATTACTAAATATAGTCCAGTTTGTAACATTCTCTATGAAATGGGATTTTAAATTATGGGGAAATCAATTACATTTTTACATTTTTGTCATTTAGCAGATGCTCTTATCCAGAGTGCATACCTTTTCATACTTTTTTCATACTGGCCCCCCGTGGGGATCGAACCCACAACCCTGGCGTTGCAAATGCCATGCTCTACCAACTGAGCTACAGAGGGCTTTGAAATTATAGTAGTGAGCTTTGAAATTATTGATATAATTCCATTTTAAAGTGGTTAAAGAAAATACATTTTTTCATCAGGTTTTTGAAATGTTTATGTTTAGTTTGTGAAAATACTAATATTAAAAGACCAAAATACCAACAAATCTCTAAATTGATAGATAGATGCAAAAACTTCAGCCTGTGGTGTCTGGCCTTACATTTAGGATGTTTATTTGTGAGTTTTAATCGGTTGAGCTTCTTGTTCAGCAAATCACGAGCTCTGTTTTCACGCTTGTTTTTGAAATTCAGCCGCTGTGCCAATTGGCTGTGGGTTTGTAATTGGATGACATCACATGCTAGGGTGGGTGTAGCTGAGGCAAGCACACACATTTTCTTCAGAATATAAATTTAGCATTTTTTTTTTTGAAAATCATTATATTCATAAAATGATCTTTACAATAATTCCTCCAAATAGAGGAATATATTTGATTATTTCTTGCGGGGAAAATAAACAAGGCAGACTTGATCAACGCAGAACACTGTCATGACAAAACATTTATAATACCAGTCGAACAAGGTCTCAGACGTTTGGAAGGTGTTAACCACATCACACTAATCTTGTGAATTGTTCCGGAGGAGATCTTCAGCCTGAAATAGATAAACACAAAATATAGTATTTAGAAGAAACAAAAAAGGACAATTCGGTTGAAAACGCTTCTTTACTGTAGGCCTAGCTACTTCGGTACCTGACAACAATCCACATTCATTTATTCTTGAAGTGCCAACCTATATAATTGAAGAGTAGAAGTAGGCTACTACCCTATTGAATCCATTTGCTTCTATGGAAGACATGGGTCTATGTTATTTCACTCATCAGTGCTCTGTCTACTGGTCTCTGATGTATGAGTGTACAGTATATTGTTTCTGTATGTCCCTTGCTGGTGACAAGTCTGATTTTCTCTTTGTGGGATTAATAAAGTTTATTAAATAAAAAAATATCTAAACAAATGGAATAATAACATTACCAGGAAGTCTACCGGGTCGTCTGGCTTGGCCTTGCAGCACTCCATCATGCCCTCGGTGAGAGAGGGCATTACGTAATTCATCATGTAGTTCGTCAAGGGGGCGAAGCGAGCCACCAGCAGCTCATGCTCCTGCCTCTTCAACTCAGTCACGTGACGGTTCTAGAGACACACACACACACACACACACACACACACACACACACACACACACACACACACACACACACACACACACAACGTACGTACAACTCCGCTAAACTAAAACTACAGCTCCATGGTTTACGTTGTTGCTGGTGGCCCACTCTTCCATGGTATACAAAGAGTGGTTTTAAGAGTTTATAGATCTGAGAGGACTGGATAGGGGTAAGCAATATGGAGATGAGCCTATAAGGATTCCAAAATGGAATCAAATCTCAATGAGTAATGTGAGAGAGATGTTTCCTGTAATGGCCCCCTATTCACATTATGGCATACTACTTCTGATGCAGCCCTTCTCTTACCCACTCCTCTAGCTGTGCGGCCATCTTGGCAGCGGTCTCAGCCTCCCTCCTCTTCCAGTCTGCTGTCTCCAGTACCAGGCGCTGTGCTGTCTCCTCTGCGGACTTCCTCTCCATCTCCTCTCTCTCCTCAGGGGTGGGTCCGTAGTTCCTTGGATGCCCCACCAGCCTGGTGATCTTCTCCATCACAGCACCATATTCAGGGTCGGCGGCATTGTTCACCTCTGACAGACAGACATCAGACTATGAAAGACTGACAGACTTCCTCTCAATGCGTTAAGTTCTATTCAATCACTATTTACTACAATTACTATACACCGGTTCTGATAATTAAGTTGAATATTAGGGTTTCAAAATGACCTTATCCATCGCATTATTCTCTTTTGGTAAATCAGTATCTCCAGTTTTTCGGCCTTACCAATGTGCTCTGGGTGAATCTCCAGCTCGTCAAAGTAGTTCAGAACCGTTTCATCTTCCACGTTGGCTTTTCTATATTTCTTCAGCCGGCTAAGGTACTCGTCTTTAGAGTAGCGCATCTTCTCTGCCACACTCTCAGGTAGGTTCTGCACCCGCTCCTTTAAGAAGTCATCAGATGCCTCCAGGGAGAAAATGAACTCTGCAAAACAGACAGACGGGGGATCAATAATAGCCCTGCAATACTGTGCAATTCAGTGTAACATATATATTAACAATTACTTACCAGGAATTATCTTCTTGTTGTAGGCAGGCATTTTGGACCTGGGATAATCCGGTTCCATGTCTTCATCTGGAAAACATCAGTGTTTAAGAGACCAAGCAGGATGACAACGGTCAGTGTGGAGTTTGGAAACAATAGTTCCAATGAAAAGGTTATTTTGCAATATCTTCAATGTTTCAATTGTAAATAATGTGAATTTGATTTATGTTACCATAGAAGATCTCCTTGGCCTGATCGTAGGACTTGGGGAAGCCGTCGAGGACGAAGCCATGGTTCCTGCAAGGCGTGGAGTTCAGCTTATCACGCATGATACGGTAAACAAGCCTGTCGCTCAGGCGACCTGCAAGAATAATGATGACATTTATGAAATCACTAACACTGTTTCAGAAATTTTTGAAAACAATGTAACAAAAGAAACATCTTCATAATAGGAAATCGAACAAATGATAGAGATGAGGGGCGGAGTCTAAATGACATCTACAAACAAGCTTTCAGGAACAACTGTGGAATATTAACACACCTTCATTTTGCTCCATGCTGTCCTTCAGAGAGTCCAGTTGGTCCTGAGCGTTACTGACCGCCTCTTCACTCTCTCCCTCCTGCTCAGCCCCATTCACAGCCTCCTCCTGACATATAATGAGCAACTCAAATGAATACCTTAATTAATATATTGTAAGATATTGTTTTACAAAATGGTTCACACACCTATTGCTACTGTAGAGTGTAAGTGTATAGTACAGAGAGACCTGTAATATCAGAAAATAACAGGGGTGCATTTCTTTTGAACTACCACAAGAGGGAGGTATTTCCTATTTTACAAGAGAAAATAAATATGAAGTGCTATACAAGCGTAATGCCTTTGCTTTTACTGACCAGATGTTGCATCTTCTCATCAATGACCTCTTGGAGCTTGATGTGGTGCAGTTTGTAATGTTTACACAGTGTCTCTGCCACAGTGCTCTTCCCCACCGCTGGAGGACCCAAGAGACAGATTCTGATGGGCTGATGGGAAAACAAAAGAGCATGTTAAATATTTTAACCATTTATGGCTTGAATATGAGTATATAATATCATAGAAAATAATATAATGACACTATCTATAATCTATAATCTATCTATAAACCTAAACATGGTACACATTCTCTGTATTGCTGTGTAACAAAGCTTTCCTTCCAATAAGAGACAATACACACGTTCACATTCTAAATTGGTGCTGGGAAAATCCATTCAGACTCTAGCTAAGAACAGAAGAGGTAAACATACAGTAGTAGGTCTGGTCCCTCACCAGTAGTAGTCTCAACAGTTTGTATTCCTCCACCACGCCGTTGATGTTATCAATGATGCCAGCCTCCGACACCCAGTGAAGGTTGAAGGTTTCCTTCAGAAAGATTGGCTCTATCCGCAGGTTGACACTCAGGTGATCCACATCAGCGTTCTGGAAAACAAGGTGAAATTGATGCTCCAACATTGACCAGACCCGGACCTACTGCTGTTCTGCCAATTTCCCATTGGTCAACCAAGACTGCACAAACAGATCTGGGACCAGGCTAGTGGAGATATGCTCCAACTGACAACGGTCATTTCTGAATTAGCTTTCTTTAACCTGAGATGGGGGATCAAAACAGACAGACCGTCAGAGCATTGGTGAGGTAGGCCTCCTCCTTGGGGACTTTCTTGATCTTCCCTGGACCGAGCACAAAGCTTATTATCTAGCAGGGGGGATACAGAAAACAACACCAACCATTTTGTAGATCTACAAATCTATTTAAAAAGAAAGAAATGCAACAATTTTACCAATAAACTTGAAATGATCAACACGATGTCTGTCTGGCTTAACCTATTTACCTTCACAATATCCTCAAAAGTGTTATTGGAATCATCCACAGCGATGAAATAATGTATCTTTGGCTTGTGGTCGATTACATTCTGAATAACCCTTGTAGACAGAAGTAGACAATATTACAGAATTAGAATTTATTTTTACCCAAACTCTGGCAGATACCCTTAAATAAGCAATAATAGAACATCAAGACAATGGAATGGACACATTGAAAAATACAAACCCTGCAAGGTCGTTGACATGAATGGTAGGGATAACATTTGTGCCAGGCCCAAAAACAGGAACTCTTGCAATCTCCCCCAACCAAGACGCCTTGAGGATTGGAGCCAGAGGAAAGAGTGAGATAGAAAACATCCATCGAAGCCTTCATAGAATAATAATGTCTCAGTTAATTAGTTCAGATGTACCTTGAAGAAGTAGTGGAGGAGGTTTTCTCCCATTCCATACTGAACACCTGCTGCCACAACATAACTGGACAGCTTGGACTTTTTCTGGATGGCCAATAAAAAGAGTTGTTGTTTTTGCCGTTGTTTTTGTTGTTGTTTTTGTTGTTGCTGACATTTGCCCTGCCCAGTACACTTACAGTTTTGCCCAGCTTGAGCACCGTTTTCTCTGCGTTGGCGTGCTCCTTGAAGTTAGGATGATGTCTTTTCCTCCTGTAGTCGTCCTCTGTCAGAGGAATCTCTGGGTCATTCTAAGGACAGAAAAGATATGAGGAATATTCAGAAAAGTGAATTGACACATTCATTACATAGTGATTAGGCTACATAAGAATTGGAATAGATACTTACAGGATCTGCTGGCTTGCTCATTGCCCAGGTCATGACTGACGATATCAAAATGAATACCTTCTGAGACGCAAAACTCTCAATATCTGAGTGAAGAGCTGTAGCATAAAGGAAGAGGAGGCATCATCTTACTGTAGGTGCAGTAGGCTAGAGGCCATGCAGTATATGCAAAGTAACTCAAAAAGGTCCAGTGAGACAATATGACAGTCTGAGTAGGGCTGTCAAACGTAAAAAATAACATCTAGTTAATCGCAGGAATTGCTGTGATTAATCACAATTAATCACATTCTGAATTTGCTCAAATTGAGCTGTAATTTAAGATGTTTTTAAAAATACAAAATACATTACAAGAATATTGACATCTTTATTTTGTCCAAAGTAATGGTTTGTAAAATCCGGCAAATTGATAAAGCTCACTTTTAACCTCAATGTCAACTTGTTTTGACATTGCATTGTTGTTTTTAGCTGTATAGATTATGTATTTTGGATTTTTCCAGTGTATTTTCAACGCCTTCAGACAATGCGCTTAATCACAATAAAAAAGAATTAGTGCACTAAAATTGCAAAAAGTTAACTGATTAACTCTGACAGCCCTATCTGAGAGTGAATGTATCATGACGGTTTCATCCAACACTGGTCCATAGCCCACCTGAAATGGCCCAAGTTGCCTCATCTATCAGCTCTGCTGTTGCATTTTCGGAGATATTGTAAACCACCACATCACATTCCAATAGCCTTGGCAGGAGCTGATCTCGGTTCTGTGACTGGAATGGAAATGGAAAGATGTCAATGACAGGCGTAGATGAAAATTGCATGCCTTGTTTTGTTATATCAAATCAAATCAAATTGTATTTGCCACATGCGCCGAATACAACAGGTGTAGACCTTACAGTGAAATGCTTACAAGCCCTTAACCAACAATGCAGTTTTAAGAAAAATAAGTGTTAAGTAAAAAATTGATGATAAAAAAATAATTAAAAAAAAGAATAAATAATTAAAGAGCAGCAGTAAATTAACAGCAGCGAGGGGGGGGGATGCAAATAGTCCAGGTAGCCATTTGATTAGCTGTTCAGGAGTCTTATGGCTTGGGAGTAGAAGCTGTTAAGAAGCATTTTGGACCTAGACTTTGCGCTCCGGTACCGCTTGCCGTGCGGTAGCAGAGAGAACAGTCTATGACTTGGGTGGCTGGAGTCTTTGACAATTTCTAGGGCCTTCCTCTGACACCGCCTGGTATAGAGGTCCTGGATGGCAGGAAGCATGGCCCCAGTGATGTACTGGGCCGTATGCACTACCCTCTTTAGCGCCTTGCGGTCGGAGGCCGAGCAGTTGCCATACCAAGCAGTGATGCAACCAGTCAGGATGCTCTCGATCGTGCAGCTGTAGAACCCATGCCAAATCTTTTCAGTCTCCTGAGGGGGAATAGGCTTTGTCGTGCCCTCTTCACGACTGTCTTGGTGTGTAGCTGATAGATGATAGATGATGCCTCCCGAGTGGCGCAGTGGTCTAAGTGCTGTGCCACTAGAGATCCTGGTTCGAATCCAGGCTCTGTCATAGCCGGCCGCGACCGGGAGACCCATGGGGAGGCTCACAATTGGCCCAGCGTCGTCCAGGGTAGGGGAGGGAATGGCCGGCAGGGATGTAGCTCAGTTGGTAGAGCATGGCGTTTGCAACGCCAGGGTTGTGGGTTCGTTTCCCACGGGGGGCCAGTATGAAAAAACAAATGAAAAAAAAACAAATGTATGCACTCACTAACTGTAAGTCGCTCTGGATAAGAGCGTCTGCTAAATGACGTAAATGAAAATGTTTGGACCATGATAGTTTGTTGGTGACCAGCCTTTAAAAGCACTTCATGGCTACAGACGTGAGTGCTAGGGGTCTGTAGTCATTTAGGCAGGTTACCTTAATGTTCTTGAGCACAGGGACTATGGTGGTCTGCTTGAAACATGTTGGTATTACAGACTCAGTCAGAGACAGGTTGAAAATGTCAGTGAAGACACTTGCAAGTTGGTCAGTGCATGCTCGGAGTACAGCACATGTCCTGGTAATCTGTCTGGCCCTGCGGCCTTGTGAATGTTGACCTGTTTAAAAGTCTTACTCACATCGGCTACGGAGAGCGTGATCACACAGTCGTCCGGAACAGCTGGTGCTCTCATGCATGCTTCAGTGTTGCTTGCCTCAAAGCGAGCATAGAAGTAATTTAGCTCGTCTGGTCGGCTCGTGTCACTGGGCAGCTTGTGGCTGTGATTCCCTTTGTAGTCTGTAATAGTTTGCAAGCCCGGCCACATCCGACGAGCGTCGGAGCCAGTGTAGTACAATTCAATCTTAGTTCTGTATTTACGCTTTGCCTGTTTGATGGTTCGTCGGAGGGTATAGCGGGATTTCTTATAAGTGTCCAGGTTAGAGTCCCGCTCCTTGAAAGCGGCAGCTCTACCCTTTAGCTCAGTGCAGATGTTGCCTGTAATCCATTGCTTCTGGTTGGGGTATGTACGTACGGTCACTGTGGGGACGACGTCATTGATGCACTTATTGATGAAGCCAGTGACTGATGTGGTGTAGTCCTTAATGCCATCGGAAGAATCCTGGAACATATTCCAGTCTGTGCTAGCAAAACAGTCCTGTAGCTTAGCATCTGCGTCATCTGACCACTTCTTTATTGACCGAGTCACTGGTGCTTCCTGCTTTAGATTTTGTAAGCAGGAATCAGGAGGATAGAATTATGGTCATATTTGCCAAATGGAGGGCGAGGGAGAGCTTTGTATGCATCTCTGTGTGTGGAGTAAAGGTGGTCTAGAGTTTTTTTTCCTCTGGTTGCACATTTACATCTGGAGGAAACCTGGCACCATCCCTACGGTGAAGCATGGTGGTGGCAGCATCATGCTGTGGGGATGTTTTTCAGCGGCAGGGACTGGGAGACTAGTCAGGATCGAGGGAAAGATGAACAAAGCAAAGTACAGAGAGATCCTTGATGAAAACCTGCTCCAGAGCGTTCAGGACCTCAGACTTGGGTGAAGGTTCACCTTCCAACAGGACAACAACCCTAAGCCAAGAGTGGTTTCGGGGCATGTCTCTGAATGTCCTTGAGTGGCCCAGCCAGAGCCCGGACTTGAACCCGATCGAACATCTCTGAAGAGACCTGAAAATAGCTGGGCAGCAACGCTCCCCATCCAACCTGACAGAGCTTGAGAGGATCTGATGAGAAGAATGGGAGAAAATCCCCAAATACAGGTGTGACAGGCTTGTAGCGTCATACCCAAGAAGACTTGAGGCTGTAATCGCTGCCAAAGGTGCTCCAACATAGTACTGAGTAAAGGGTCTGAATACTTATGTAAATGTGATATTTCCATTTTTTATTTTTTTATTTTTTTATTAGCAAACATTTATAAAAACCTGCTTTTATTTGTCATTATGCGGTAGAATACGGCTCCAACCTAACAAAATGTGGAAACGTCAAGGGGTCTGAATACTTTCCGAAGGCCATATACCACAAACCCCTGAGGTGCCTTATTGCTATTGTAAACTGGTTACCAACGTAATAAGAGCAGTTTAAAAATAAATGTTTAAAAATAAATGTTTTGTCATACCCGTGACAATCAGCATTCAGGGCTCGAACCACCCAGTTTATAGTGGGTTATTAAGTATACTCACTGTATAACATTCTAATGCAAAACTGGGGTTTTCCCCCTCGTTGTTAGAGATAGTTCCAACAATTTGAAAAGTCCCATCTTGCAGTGTAAGCTCATCCGCAGGGGGACCATCCTCTTCTGCCTCCTCCAAGGAGCCGCCAACTATGCAGGTTGACAGAAACTATACACAGTCGCAAAAAGTGTAAACAAAAACATTGTCAGCTACATTATGTAATATTTCACCACATCAAACGCCAATACAAAGATATTTTTGCTACTTTACCTTTGCGATACATTTCGATGAATATTGTTCAATATTGTTGACGAAAACTCGTTTAGTTCGGTAACTTTCTTTCTTTTCGTCCGCCATGTTTCCCGTTGCTGGGGAAAGATGCACGCTTTGCGGTTGCTAACATCGCCTCAGCCAATTAAATAAGTGCATTTGCAAACGTGAGCAATGAGCAATGACTGAGCACCAGAAGCATCTTGCTCAGATACCGGTAAATAAAATAAAAATTATAAAATAGAGATAAGAAAGACTTCATGCAGTTAGTTCAATGCACATTTCATAATATAACAAATGCAATGCATAAATGTTAATGCATAAATGCTCAGCCCAGTCAAAACTGTTCGCTGCTCTGGCACCCCAATGGTGGAACAACCTCCCTCACGACGCCAGGACAGCGGAGTCACTCACCACTTCCGGAGACACTTGAAACCCTACCTCTTTAAGGAATACCTGGGATAGTATAAAACTAATCCTAAATGTAAACTTTTTACACAGGGTATTTTGGCAGAAGATAGCACTTGTTCTCCAGTTGTGGTGTAAAATATTTGCTCTTTTTGTGAGTCACATAATAAAACTCTCCTCATGACTTCTACCTAGTAACTCTCTGTTGTGTCCTGTCATGTGAATGATAAATGCCTTAATCAGTTCTCTTCCTCTGTGGGAAGGGGGTTGATTGTTTGGTGATTTACAGTAAGTCTTCCTCAACTATTCAGGGTCTTCCTCCAAAACCCACCACAACTAGTCTTTTAAACTACTCTGTTACGAATAGTGTTGATATTAATGCAATTCACAATAGGACAGGTGACTGTAGGCTATCATACAGTGAGCTCCAAAAGCATTGGGAGAGTGACATTTTTTGTTGTTGTTTTGGCTCTGTACTTCAGCACTTTGGATTTGAAATGATACTATGACGTTAAAGTATAGACTATCAGCTTTAATTTGAGGGTATTTTAATCCATATCGGGTGACCCGTTTAGAAATTACAGCACCTTTTGTACATAGTCCCCCCATTTTAGGGGACCAAAAGTATTGGGACGAATTCACTTACAGTGCATTCAGAAAGTATTCAGACCCCTTCACTTTTTCCACATTTTGTTACGTTATAGCCTTATTCTAAAATGGATTAAATGACATGTTTTCCTCATCAATCTACACACAATACCCCATAATGACAAAGTGAAAACAGGTTTTTAGAAATGTTTGCAAATGTATTAAAAATAAAAAACAGAAATAACTTATTTACATAAGTATTCAGACCCCTTGCTATGAGACTCGAAATTGAGCTCAGGTGAATCCTGTTTTACCCAATAAATTACTGGGAGTTTATATAAACTCAGCAAAAAAAGAAACGTCCTCTCACTGTCAACTGCGTTTATTTTCAGCAAATTTAACATGTGTAAATATTTGTATGAACATAACAAGATTCAACAACTGAGACATAAACTGAACAAGTTCCACAGACATGTGACTAACAGAAATTGAACAATGTGTCCCTGAACAAAGGGGGGGGGGGGGTCAAAATCAAAAGTAACAGTAAGTATCTGGTGTGGCCACCAGCTGCATTAAGTACTGCAGTGCATCTCCTCCTCATGGACTGTACCAGATTTGCCAGTTCTTGCTGTGAGATGTTACCCCACTCTTCCACCAAGGCACCTGCCAGTTCCCGGACATTTCTGGGGGGAATGGCCCTATCCCTCACCCTCCATTCCAACAGGTCCCAGACGTGCTCAATGGGATTGAGATCCAGGCTCTTCGCTGGCCATGGCAGAACAGTGACATTCCTGTCTTGCAGGAAATCACGCACAGAACGAGCAGTATGGCTGGTGGCATTGTCATGCTGGAGGGAGGGAAAGGTACCACATGATGGAGGAGGATGTCTTCCCTGTAACAGTGTTGAGATTGCCTGCAATGACAACAAGCTCAGTCCGATGATGCTGTGACCCACCGCCCCAGACCATGACGGACCCTCCACCTCCAAATCAATCCTGCTCCGGAGTACAGGCCTCGGTGTCACGCTCATTCCTTCGACGATAAACGCGAATCCGACCATCACCCCTGGTGAGACAAAACCGCGACTCGTCAGTGAAGAGCACTTTTTGCCAGTCCTGTCTGGTCCAGCGACTGTGGGTTTCTGCCCATAGGCAACGTTAATGCCGGTGATGTCTGGTGAGGACCTGCCTTACAACAGGCCTACAAGCTCTCAGTCCAGCCTCTCTCAGCCTATTGCGGACAGTCTGAGCACTGATGGAGGGATTGTGCGTTCCTGTTGTAACTCGGGCAGTTGTTGTTGCCATCCTGTACCTGTCCCACAGGTGTGATGTTCGGATGTACCGATCCTGTGCAGGTGTTGTTACACGTGGTCTGCCACTGCGAGGACGATCGGCTGTCAGTCCTGTCTCCCTGTAGCGCTGTCTTAGGCATCTCACAGTACGGACATTGCAATTTATTGCCCTGGCCACATCTGCAGTCCTCATGCCTCCTTGCAGCATGCCTAAGGCACGTTCACGCAGATGAGCAGGGACCCTGGGCATCTTTCTTTTGGTGTTTTTCAGAGTCAGTTGACAGGCCTCTTTAGTGTCCTAAGTTTTCATAACTGTGACCTTAATTGCCGACCGTCTGTAAGCTGTACGTTCCACAGGTGCATGTTCATTAATTGTTTATGGTTCATTGAACAAGCATGGGAAACAGTGTTTAAACCCTTTACAATGAAGATCTATGAAGTTATTTGGATTTGTACGAATTATCTTTGAAAGACAGGGTCCTGAAAAAGGGACGTTTCTTTTTTTGCTGAGTTTATATAGAGTGTGCGACTCTCTTTATTTCTAGAGTAAAAACCATGAGGTCGAAGGAATTGTCCGTAGAGCTACGAGACAGGATTGTGTTGAGGCACAGATCTGGGGAAGGGTACCAAAACATTTCTGCAGCATTGAAGGTCCCCAAGAACACAGTGGCCTCCATCATTCTTAAACGGAAGAAGTTTGGAACCACCAAGACTCTTCCTAGAGCTGGCCGTGTTTAGAAACATATTCTATTTTTATTTGCAATACAAGTGACTCCAAAATGACACAATACATTATTTACAATTAATTTGTATTGGCACAAAATAATCTGAAACACAACCAAAACAAACAGCAAATGCATCCAACAAATGTGTAGAAAAATGTGTCACTGTCCCAATACTTTTGGAGCTCACTGTATGTGCAATGCAACCCATAAACACACGCAGTCTCCCCATACCCCCCCCCCCCCCCCCCCCACACACACACACACAGCCTCCAGCACACACACACACCTGTAGCTGCACAGAACAACAATAGGGTTTTGTTAGCGCTGACATGGAAACTTCTAAAGCACATCACATATTTATAGAGCTGACACTATCTGACAAACTGCTGGCACTGCCTAATCTGCCTTCAAATGACCCCACTACCTACTACAGGTCTCTCTTTCAGCACACTGTAAAACACAACCACACAATGGAATGACTGTCAATGACAACACATTGTAAAACACAACCACACAATGGAATGACTGTCAATGACAACACATTGTAAAACACAACCACACAATGGAATGACTGTCAATGACAACACATTGTAAAACACAACCACACAATGGAATGACTGTCAATGACAACACATTGTAAAACACAACCACACAATGGTATGACTGTCAATGGCAGCACACTGTAAAACATAATTACAGACATTGCACGTGGCAGTAAATTGTAACAGATATTCATAGAATAGCAAGGTAGAGTGACATAATTAGGCAGTAGATGCCACTGGCAAACTGTTTAGATCATTCGATTGAGACTTCAGTTTTTATTCAAATAGGCAATAAACTTAAATAACTCAAATAGTAAATGTAACTATAAGTAAAAGTTATTTTCAACTTTTTCAAATTGCATGATTTCATGCTCCTGACATTCCTTACACACTACTCAACAAGTGGTTTAACTGCATCTAAATCCTGTCTTTGAGAGAGTATGGAGCTCATAATTAGTCTACCGGTATATCATCAGCATTAAATCACCTCTACAGAATCTCCCCAGAGAAGAGATGGCCATCTGACGCTACAGTCTGGGCCAGTGATTTACAGCACGTCGATATAAGGAATATTTATATTGCTATTCTTGATTAACATGCCGATCAACGTGCAGTCTGTCTACTGCTGTACTGCCTGCAGCTGTTAGAGATGGCATGTGGCACCCCCCCCCCCCCCTGATACTTGATTAGTTATTTGCAGTATACTGAAACATACTAAAACGTTCTGCATAGGCCTATCTAAAGCCATGGTTCCTTTCCCACAGTTGCTCACAGCAGGAGTCTCTCAGTCCCAACCACCCAACCAACCAACAACAACAGGTGTGAAGTCAAAATGTTGCCGTGAACTGAACGTGTGTTGGTGGCTATAAAATGCAATGAAAATACCTGTGGGCCACCATCACAAGCTAGAGATTGTATACTTCTAGGTTGATTTTCACTTCAGAAATTGACTACTTTTTATCACACTGCTAGGCTGCACAAGCCTGTGGTGGATAGAGACCTGTCATTTTTAATGGTACTCAAAAATAATGTCCACCAAGGAGCCATGAATGTTAATAGCAACGGTCATCAAAATTGTTAAAATGTTTTTAAAACAATTCTAATAAATGCAACGGTTGGACAATGGAAGAAGATACTCCAAACTTGTTGAATTTTTTAATCCAGCAGGTATTGATTGAATTATAGCACATTAAACATTTTACTGGCACGGACAAATAATGAATGAGTTCAGGGATTTTGGTGGGAATTCAGGTATTCCATTTTTTGTCAAATTCCACTTTTATTCTTAGAATGCACTCAAATATACATTTTCTAATGATATCAGGTATTTTTTTTTTATATTTTGTGTTAAAATAAAGAAAATGATATGTGCCTCATTTGCATAAGCACACAGGAGTACTAGCATATATTAAAACATTAACATAAAGGGGTGGAACAGGGCTGCAACCACCAAAAACGTGCTCTGTCTAGGCCTACCTGCACTTGCCTGTGCTGTCTAGACTGCCTCATTAATTACGGTTGTTGTCACGTACTGTTGCATAATTCAATAGCAGGATAGCCTCTGATAAAATAAATCTACATGCTAGTCTCTAGATTACACCTCTATACCAAGGGCGAAATTGTGGTATAGATATTGAGAGGGACGAATAGTAGGTCCTCCCCCAGATTTATTTTTTGGACAATTTAAAACACATTTCCTGCAATTCTACACAGTTTGACATGACTTATCATGCCTCTGTTGAGAGGGGTACTGTATATGGAAAGGTATTTTGAAAACAAAGTATATGTGGAAGGATAACAAATAAAATTGTTTTTAAAATATGTTATTTTTCAAAATTGTTTTTAGAGCTAACTTCCTCCTGCATTTCAACACATTTTGCCATGAGGCAGAGAGAAAAAAAAATGTTTTATAGCTCATCTCATGCTGTTCTTCAAATTTTGCCTTTAGGATTAAATAACATTTTGCAGTTTTAAAGCTAATTTCCTGCTACTCTACACATTTTGCCATGAGGCTGAGAGAAAATGTTGCAGTTTTAAAGTAACTGTCCAGTGAAAATCTCACTTTTAAAAGTTTATATTCTGTTAACTCATACCCAAATAATGTTGTTGACTCGTCCTATACTCGTATTAGTGGCCAAATCATAAATTGGAGAATAAACACTTCAAAAACGCCACCTCACACTTGTATCTCAAACAGACCATTTAAAACATGCTTGATATTTCCTCATAGAGGATGATGTCATCCTCCTGAGGAGGATGAGCTGCCCAATCAGCAGTCTACTTGCATTAATATTTTTTATGACCAGTATATGCCCGCACCATTCTGTTGTTGGGGTATGCCAACACCATTCCAACACAGAAAAGCTGCTTTTTAACATACTTAATTACAATTTTTTGGAAGTGATATGATGAATTTCTCTGGTATTAAGGAAGTCAGGATGCAAGAATACAAACAAACTCTTAGATGGAGATTTGATACAATGTATTTAATTATAAGGACCCGGATTCAACATAACAAGCTGCAAGTGAGTTGCCTCTTGCTATCAGAATGATAGACAAAGAGATCTCTCAGTTTGTACACTTCAAGATAAACAAGTTTTAACCAACATCTGGCAACCATCACTGGAGGACCCTCCCAACCAAGATGGTACCAGCCGGCACCCCAGACGATACAGCCCCTCTATAACTCATTCTAAGATAAATAACAGTGGTTCCTTCAGCCTTTCTGGCTCCCAGAGTGACATGATAAATGTATTGAACACATTCCCAAATCCTTTGTAAACACGTAATATCAGGAAGGAAAAGGATTTCACTCATATTGTAATGAATTATAGGTCATATTTCATAGAAATCTGGAAACACTGGACAGGTATTTTAAAGGTCGTCTTCGGGCAAAAACAACTACTTTAAACTGTGTATCTGATCAAATCATACCAGGTCATTTAATGCTTAAAAAATAATAATTTATGAATAAGGTGTTTGGCTACATAAGTGCCATTTCTTACCAATCTCTACAGCTTCCGTCCAAAAACAAATCCTGTGAAATGACGTCAACACATATTGGAGGAGTTACTGGCTAGCTACAGTGGCTAGCTTAGCTAAGGAACTAGCTACATCGGTCGTGGCACATATGACCAGAATTACACATCGATGACCTATGAAAGGCACACTCCATTTCTGTCCAAAAATTGAGAAAGAGGAGGAGTTGGACCATTAAAGCAAATTTCCTGCAATTCTACACATTTTGCCATTGCTTATGACATGTTCATATGCTATCTGGGGAGCCAATTTTACGTTTTGTTGTTATTGATTTAAATAAATTATTGGGGGGGGGCATTTCAGCAATTATCTATGCATATTTTACATTGTTTGCGAGATCAGACATATCACTATAATCTGAGTGTTCATTTCACTTTCATTTCAGCGCATCTAATTTGTAAACATTTCAAATGTATTGATGATAACTTTTTTCAATTCCACAAAAATGAACACCCATTAAAACAAAGTTAACTTTCGTCTCTTTCTTGTGGTTCATGGGTCGAGACAACGCATTAAATCCCAGACGAAGCTTTAGCGTTCTTATAGATGCAAGACAATGTATTCCATTGAGCCCATTTCATCCATTACTGGGGTGTTTTAAACAAAAATTTCTGTGGTCGTAACGTTAACGGGGAAAAAACAACAGGCACAAGCAAGAGAATGAAAGAGTCGCAGGAGTAACAGAACAGCTGCCTAAGGTGATGACCATTGCTGCCATTCGCATGCACGCATGCACACACACACACACACACACACACACACACACACACACACACACACACACAATCTTTGTGGGGACCAAACAATTGATTCCCTTTCAAAATCCAGTTTTCCTTAACCCTAACCCTAACCTTAACCTCAAACCCCTAAACCTAACTCCTAACCCTAACCATAATTGTAACCCTAACTCTAAACCTAACCCCTAAGCCTAAAATAGCCTTTTTCCTCGTGGTGACTGGTGAAATGTCCCCACTTGTCCGAATATTCCTTGTTTTACTATCCTTGTGAGGACTTCTGGTCCCCACAAGGAAAGTAAAACCCAAAACACACACATACACAGGGCAGGCCAGGCAGCTGTCAGAGACAGACACAGGCAGACAAATCCTGGGCCTCCAGCGTTACCTTATAAGGAAGAAGGTCCCCAGAAAGGATGACCTGTTTCAGACCTATTCTGATTATCCTGGTCAACTCTCACTGGGCTTGGTGTCACCTGGCCGTGAACAAGTAAAAAAAGATTTAACAATGGTGGTTCGGAGTGATTCTCTTTTACATTTCCACCCCTGCTGGTAACAGAATATGGTATTTGTTTAGCTTCATTATTAGAGTGATATTCGTTGTGTATCATTCCTTTGTTGTTTATCTGTTATCTGCTAGCTCAAAATGCTATGTTTTATGTATTTATGATACATTTAAAAATATAAGTAGTTTGGCTTCTTATAGTGTCCAACACATGTTGTTGAATGTCTGATATGTCTCCTCTTTGTCTGTCAAGGAAGGATTCAACGTTTGAGGGATATGAAGCATTTTCACTATTACCGTCCTTTGGTGAATAGCCTCCCAATTTCACAGCAAACAAACATACAGCATTTCATATGGTTTTTATTCTCAAAAGTAAATTATAATTGTTATTTTTTTTATTCATTTTTTTGGGGGGGGGCTGTTCTTAGAGTTTATACTGAAACGGTTGACCCTTGCTGTGAACAAACAGTTCCTTCCACCCTCCCTACAGACAGTGCTCTTCCTCTATATGGTTCCTCATCCCTCATTAAGATCCAGACTACAGTAAAACTACAGGGAATCCTGAAGGGTTGTGTCCACAGGCTCTCTATCTACTGCCGTGATAACCCCCAGTAAATATAGCCCTCTAGCCTCTCCACAGCACATTATCCAGTAAATATAGCCCCCTAGCCTCTCCACAGCACAGTATCCTGCAAATATAGCCCCCTAGCCTCTCCACAGCACAGTATCCTGCAAATATAGCCCCCTAGCCTCTCCACAGCACAGTATCCTGCAAATATAGCCCCCTAGCCTCTCCACAGCACAGTATCCTGCAAATAAAGCCCCCTAGCCTCTCCACAGCACAGCATCCAGTAAATATAGCCCCCTAGCCTCTCCACAGCACAGTATCCAGTAAATATAGCCCCCTAGCCTCTCCACAGCACAGTATCCAGTAAATATAGCCCCCTAGCCTCTCCACAGCACAGCATCCAGCAAATATAGCCTCCTAGCCTCTCCACAGCACAGCATCCAGTGAGACTACACTGTGGCTGCATCCCAATAGCACCCTATTCACTGTAGTGCACTACTTTTTGACCAGAGCCCTACGGGCTTAGGGAAATAGGGTATAGGGCTCTGGTCCAAAGTAGTGCACTACATAGGGAAAAGGGTCCCTTTTAGGATGGAGCCACTAAGTGCTCTCACATAATCCTGATGGAACACAGTCAGTGGAAATGCCTCCAATACCTCATAGTGTTGGGTCACTGTCTGAAACGGGACATAGAGGAACACACCACACCTCGCCATCCATCCATCCATCCATCCATCCATCTCTGATCCATCTCCGATCCATCTCTGATCTCTCCCATTGAGATGACTGGACAGGTCTGTGTGTTTGTGGGGGGGGTAAGGTATACTGTCATGATGCACTTTTACACATTTCTAAAACAATCTGACCCTATTGTACTTAAGAGAGACTCCGACACTGAGAGTTGTGAAGTAGTGTTGTTGTGCGAAGAGATTCACCAGGAGATTTCTCAATATGTATTCAACCCAGCTGTTATTATTCTCCATAGGTACAAAAAGACTTGTTGGAAGCCTTGGTTTTAAACAGTTATCTTATCATGTAAATGCTGAGAATAGACATAGTAAAGTAGGTTGGCTACAGATACTCGCTTTGAGGTACATCAACATTACAACACATACAGTACAGCAGCTACAAATGGAATACAGCATTTCAAAATGGTGACGGTGGGGGGTCCTCGCATTCCTATTGGACCTTACCGGCCCAAGATTCTATATAGAAAAAACCCTCTCTGTCTCCTGATACGATTCAAAGCCAGAGTGTATAGGGGGATGGAGGGAGGTGACTAATAAGGAGCTGTGGCAGAGGACGTTACTTCCGGAAGCCGCCACAATGTGCAGCCGCCGACACCTGTTACCCAGCATGCCCCTAAAAGGAGAGAGAAGAGCCAATCGGAATGCGGCTACCACCCGCCTGCTGCCACAGGCTGTCCCCAAGACCCGTTGAGCCAAGCGGACAGAGAGAGAGGAGGTTCTGGACACTGATTGTTATCCCCCCTCCTCTCTCCTCTCTCTTGGCATCCAACCCCCCCACTCCTCTCTCTCTTTCTCTATTTCTGTCTCTCTATTGCTCTCTCTCTCTCTCTGTCTGTCTCTCTCTCTCTCTCTCTGTCTCTGTCTATCTCTCTCTCTGTCTCTGTCTCTGTCTATCTCTCTCTCTCTCTCTCTCTCTCTGTCTATCTCTCTCTCTCTCTCTCTCTCTCTCTCTCTCTCTCTCTCTCTCTCTCTCTCACTACCCCCCCCCCCCCCCCCCCCCCTCTCTTAACTTCTAACCCCCCCTCCTACCCTCTGTCACTCTCTTTGCCCCCTCCTCTCAGCTGTCTGGCATATTTTTGGGTCCTCACTCTCAAACATACCACAACGGCTCTTGGCTGGCAAATATACACAGACAATATCCCACCACAGACACTATCCCACCACAGACACTACCCCACCACAGACACTACCCCACCACAGGCACTATCCCACCACAGGCACTATCCCACCACAGACACTATCCCACCACAGACACTACCCCACCACAGACACTATCCCACCACAGACACTACCCCACCACAGACACTACCCCACCACAGACACTACCCCACCACAGGCACTATCCCACCACAGACACTATCCCACCACAGACACTACCCCACCACAGACACTATCCCACCACAGACACTATCCCACCATAGACACTATCCCACCACAGACACTATCCCACCACAGGCACTATCCCACCACAGACACTATCCCACCACAGACACTATCCCACCACAGACACTACCCCACCACAGACACTACCCCACCACAGGCACTATCCCACCACAAACACTATCCCACCACAGACACTACCCCACCACAGACACTATCCCACCACAGACACTATCCCACCACAGACACTATCCCACCACAGGCACTATCCCACCACAGACACTATCCCACCACAGACACTATCCCACCACAGATACTACCCCACCACAGACACTACCCCACCACAGGCCCTATCCCACCACAGACACTATCCCACCACAGACACTACCCCACCACAGACACTATCCCACCACAGACACTACCCCACCACAGACACTACCCCACCAAAGGCACTATCCCACCACAGACACTATCCCACCACAGACACTACCCCACCACAGACACTACCCCACCACAGGCACTATCCCACCACAGACACTACCCCACCACAGGCACTATCCCACCACAGACACTATCCCACCACAGACACTACCCCACCACAGACACTACCCCACCACAGGCACTATCCCACCACAGACACTACCCCACCACAGACACTATCCCACCACAGACACTATCCCACCACAGACACTACCCCATCACAGACACTATCCCACCACAGACACTATCCCACCACAGACACTACCCCACCACAGACACTATCCCACCACAGACACTACCCCACCACAGGCACTATCCCACCACAGACACTACCCCACCACAGACACTACCCCACCACAGACACTACCCCACCACAGACACTACCCCACCACAGACACTATCCCACCACAGACACTACCCCACCACAGACACTATCCCCCCACAGACACTATCCCACCACAGACACTACCCCACCACAGACACTACCCCACCACAGACACTATCCCACCACAGACACTATCCCACCACAGGCACTACCCCACCACAGACACTACCCCACCACAGACACTACCCCACCACAGACACTATCCCACCACAGACACTACCCCACCACAGACACTACCCCACCACAGACACTATCCCACCACAGACACTACCCCACCACAGACATTACCCCACCACAGACACTATCCCACCACAGACACTATCCCACCACAGGCACTACCCCACCACAGACACTACCCCACCACAGACACTACCCCACCACAGACACTATCCCACCACAGACACTACCCCACCACAGACACTACCCCACCACAGACACTATCCCACCACAGACACTACCCCACCACAGACACTATCCCACCACAGACACTACCCCACCACAGACACTACCCCACCAAAGGCACTATCCCACCACAGACACTATCCCACCACAGACACTACCCCACCACAGACACTACCCCACCACAGGCACTATCCCACCACAGACACTACCCCACCACAGGCACTATCCCACCACAGACACTATCCCACCACAGACACTATCCCACCACAGGCACTACCCCACCACAGACACTACCCCACCACAGACACTACCCCACCACAGACACTACCCCACCACAGACACTACCCCACCACAGACACTATCCCACCACAGACACTACCCCACCACAGACACTATCCCACCACAGACACTACCCCACCACAGACACTATCCCACCACAGACACTATCCCACCACAGGCACTACCCCACCACAGACACTACCCCACCACAGACACTACCCCACCACAGACACTATCCCACCACAGACACTACCCCACCACAGACACTATCCCACCACAGACACTATCCCACCACAGACACTATCCCACCACAGACACTATCCCACCACAGACACTACCCCACCACAGACACTACCCCACCACAGACACTACCCCACCACAGACACTATCCCACCACAGACACTACCCCACCACAGACACTACCCCACCACAGACACTATCCCACCACAGACACTACCCCACCACAGACACTATCCCACCACAGACACTATCCCACCACAGACACTACCCCACCACAGACACTACCCCACCACAGACACTATCCCACCACAGACACTACCCCACCACAGGCACTATCCCACCACAGACACTACCCCACCACAGACACTATCCCACCACAGACACTACCCCACCACAGACACTATCCCACCACAGACACTATCCCACCACAGACACTACCCCACCACAGACACTACCCCACCACAGACACTATCCCACCACAGACACTACCCCACCACAGGCACTATCCCACCACAGACACTATCCCACCACAGGCCCTATCCCACCACAGACACTACCCCACCACAGGCACTACCCGCAGACCGCCCTAGGGGGTCTAAAGTTACACCCCCACGCCCTCTCCCATATCTGAGCTTAGTCATATTAACGTGACTGTCTCACTGGGTCATGGATAGGAGGACAGTTTCAGTGAATGGAGCTGAGATTTCAAGCTTCAAGTTTCAGTTATGCTTTGTCAATAGAATACAGTCTCTGTGTTAAGTTGTGACTTCAATATTTCACTCCGTGTTGGGATGAGATGACAGCCAGTAGGGAGTCAGTCTGTTTGGTTGTCTGTTATGAGCCAAAAGGTGCAGGAGAGGGTAAACAAATCATGCCATTCATCAACATGATAACAGCCCTGACATATAAACAAGCTTCTGTCATATCCAGTAGGCTATTTGAGAAATATGTTTATATACAAAAGAAAAACATCAACACTCTCAATGTATGCTTTAGTCATTTATAATAATTATCAATATGCAAATGAATATGCAAATGATGTAAAACATTGAGATGAATTGTGTGTCCCATTCCCTTTCTTTCACTTCCTTTTTCTCTCCTATATAACACAATAAAGAACAGGCTCAAATCTGATACAACAATACATTATTTTAGCTCCACCAATAGCAAGGGCCAGAAATTCCTTGACAGTTTTAATGCATCTGAATATGGTCACGAGTTGTCTGAGCTAATCACAGGTCTTCAAAAGTCTGTCTGTTAACACCTACTTCATCATGACACAACTATAATCAACCATAACACTAGAATGGAAAAAATCTAGAAATAATCCCTTTCAGTTCACTCTGCCAACCAATCCTTATTTCTGTACCAGCCAGGCAGTCAGGGGCGGCACTAGAACCCTCCATCTCCTAGGTAACAACACTCCATTTTAGATGGCGTCCCATCACAAAGGAGGCCCTGAGTGACACAGGATACACTTTCTAGTGAACCGTTATCTAGCAGCTCTTATTTGGGCTTATGTGAACTCCTGGTCCCGCCCACCGGCCCCAGGCCCCCGGCCACCGGCCCCGGGACAAGGGGGCATATTTAAGGGACACCTCTCACCCTCACCCTTTGTCCCAGTGGAATCTCCAGTCTTGGTGTACAACTTGGTGAGTGTCTTCTTTCTGCTATTGTTCCTGTTCCAGTACTGTCTTTAGCACTGGTTCTCTATTGGACTCAGTACTGTCTGTAACACTGGTTCTCTATTGGACTCAGTACTGTCTGTAACACTGGTTCTCTATTGGACTCAGTACTGTCTGTAACACTGGTTCTCTATTGGACTCAGTACTGTCTATAGCACTGGTTCTCTATTGGACTCAGTACTGTCTATAGCACTGGTTCTCTATTGGACTCAGTACTGTCTATAACACTGGTTCTCTATTGGACTCAGTACTGTCTATAACACTGGTTCTCTATTGGACTCAGTACTGTCTATAACACTGGTTCTCTATTGGACTCAGTACTGCCCTGTGCCTGTAGAATATGTATTTCTCTATTGGACTACCACTACTTCAGACAGACGACAGAGAGAGGGGAGAGGAGGATGGCTAGATGACTTGGTGGTGCTAGGAAGGATTCACACTTTTGTCAGCTACTCTTGGGAAGCATCGTGCTGCTGTGTTGTTGTCGTTTTGGAAAGGGAAGAAGGACCAGGATCTTGGTTTAACAGCCGGGAGCTGCTGCTGTGGTTGAAAGAGTGGGCACATCAAGCACATCACCACATGTAGAGATAACACCTACAATGGATGTCTGTCTACTTCTAATTGGTTTTTAGATAACTATTTTTTGAGGTTGTTGAGAGAAGGAATAAAGTGTGGAGCAAGAAAGAGAGCTGGAGAGAAAGAGAGCTGGAGAGAAAGAGAGCTGGAGAGAAAGAGAGCTGGAGAGAAAGAGAGCTGGAGAGAAAGAGAGCTGGAGAGAAAGAGAGCTGGAAAGAAAGAGAGCTGGAGAGAAAGAGAGCTGGAAAGAAAGAGAGCTGAAGAAAAAGAGAGCTGGAGAGAAAGAGAGCTGAAATGAGATGAATGGGGAGACAGGGAGCTAGAGGGACAGATACAGTACATGCAGTTCAGCAGTCTGCAGCAGCCAGGCTTGTTGTGATTGATTGACAGACCATGCTGGTGGCAGCTCGTGTGAACAGTGACCTGTGGCTCTGGTGGATTAACCAGGGGGTCAGACAGAGGAACAGAGCGCCCGCTGTGGAGCGCCAGGCCTCCCGACTTCTGACCACTGGCCAGGGCTACTAATGAAGGGAGCTGTCATGCCAGGGCTGGCTGGTTTGGAGGGGGACGGATGGATGAAGCGATGGAAAGATACAGCAAGAGGATAATGGATTGAGGAATGGAGGGATAGAGGGAGAAGGGGGTGTATGGAAAGGTGGACTGGAGGAACATAAATACATGCTCTGAAGGGAGCTGTCAGCCCAAGGCTGGCTGAAGAGAGGGATGGAGAGGGACAGTAACAGGGGTATGGAGGGATGGAGAGGGACAGTAACAGGGGTATGGAGGGATAGATTATGAGGGGGTTGGGTGGATGAATAGAGGGACAGAAACACATGCTCTCCAGCTCCCCTACAAAGCACACAGGAGTTACTATTGTGCCGACAGTTACTTGGCCACCACTGTTACTTGTCAACAGACAAGCTACTTCAACTGTGACATAGCTCTGTTAGAGATAGGGGAGGATTGAGGAGGATGAGGAGTGGGGGGGAGGGGGTTAGTGTTCCGTATGGCTGCTGTTTGGAATGACAAGGGCCAGGGCTAAGAATAGAGACGGGGGTGTGGGTGGGCTCTACTATGTCCCTGTTTGGCTTTACAGGGCAGCTCTGACAAAGAGGGAGAAGATAGGTTATCAGTGGCCCCTAAGAGGACTAGGTTATTTCAACAACACTTTTGAAAAGTTATTTCTAGGAACATTTTAAACATTTGCACTTTAAAATACTGAAATTATGACAACATAAAAAAACAATATCATGACAATAGGCAGTGCAGTACTGTTTATATAACACAATATGATAATATATTAATTCACCAGTCACCTCCTTGGAGGATGTCTTTAATGTAACTGATATCTAAATGTAGCTATAGTGCATAAATGTAACTGTTAATGCATAGTGGTAGCCTCAAGTCCATTGATAAGCTAATGTACAGGGTGTTCTGTATAACATTATATAGATAAACTAGCGTAAATACTGTATTTATGTTTATCACAGCGTTAACGCGCTCAGACAGAGCTCTTACCGCCGTGTCTCTCCTCCCAACAGAAAGCCATCCGAAACAAGACCAATCATGTGTGACGACGACGAAACTACAGCCCTCGTGTGCGACAACGGCTCTGGCCTAGTCAAGGCTGGGTTCGCCGGTGATGATGCTCCCCGCGCTGTGTTCCCATCAATCGTTGGACGCCCCCGTCACCAGGTATGCTACTTAAGAGAAACAACGGATAGCCGTTGGCCGTTACTAACGGATTTGTTTGTTTGTTTACTTATGTCATGACGTAAAAGTTACTAGGCTATATCCAGATAATGTAGTGTAGATTACGTTTGTAGCGTTGCGTTGGTAATGAGACGCACGTCTAGCCATGCGTAAAGTGTGCGTAAAGTTCAATTCGTGTGTTGTGCATATTGCGAACTCTCCTGACCCTTGTTTGCTCTCTATACAGGGCGTGATGGTGGGTATGGGACAGAAGGACAGCTATGTGGGAGACGAGGCTCAGAGCAAGAGAGGTATCCTGACTCTGAAGTACCCCATCGAACACGGCATCATCACCAACTGGGACGACATGGAGAAGGTGGGTCCCAGAGCCAAGATGCTAGTAGTGATATTGGACACTTGTGAATGATTGTAAGATGATAAAAGCAGAACTTCATATCTCAAGATACACATATACTTAGAGACAATAAGCTAATGACACTTAGGATACTATCCAATATGATGCTAATAGCCTTATGAAAGTTAAGAATATGATGATATTTCCACACACATAACACATCGATATTAAAACGTATTAAAACAAAAAAAAAGGAACATAGGAAATATTTTATGGCTACATTATGCAAAACAACATGACTTCAACGGGACAGCTAAATCTTTCTCTATCTCACAATATACTATTTTCTCCAGAACATCTCTGACCATCTCTCTCCTCCTCATTCCACCAGATCTGGCACCACACCTTTTACAACGAGCTGCGTGTGGCCCCTGAGGAGCACCCCACCCTGCTCACTGAGGCCCCCCTCAACCCCAAGGCCAACAGGGAGAAGATGACCCAGATCATGTTTGAGACCTTCAACGTCCCCGCCATGTACGTGGCCATCCAGGCCGTGCTGTCCCTCTATGCCTCCGGTCGTACCACCGGTGAGTTTCCACAGGACTTCTGACTGATCACATTACCAATACCACAATACTATATACACAATAAACAAATGGTATAATGCTACAGACACAATATTTCCTACTCCTATGAAGACATGCTTTGACATTAAGAAGTGCTGCTTGCATTACTACCCATAATACCCATTAGACACTGGGTGGTTTGAGCCCTGAATTCTGATTGGCTGAAAGCCATGTTATATCAGACTGTATACCACGGGTATGACAAAATCATTTCGTTTTACTGCTCTAATTACGTTGGTAACCAGTTTATAATAGCAATAAGGCTCCTCTGGGGTTTGTGGTATATGGCCAATAAGGGGCGTTGCGTCGTGCCTAAGAACAGCCCTTAGCCGTGGTATATTGGCCATATACCACACCTCCTTGGGCCTTACTGCTTAATTAGACACTATAGGGATAGTGATCCATTGCAGTCTCACAAGACATCCAACCACAAGCTATACATGAAGAGCAGCAGGTCTGTGGTCTGTCTCCATCCTCGGCTGATGATCCATCTCCTCTCTAGGTATTGTGCTGGACTCTGGTGATGGTGTGACCCACAACGTGCCCATCTATGAGGGCTACGCTCTGCCCCACGCCATCATGCGTCTGGATCTGGCCGGTCGCGACCTCACTGACTACCTGATGAAGATCCTGACTGAGCGTGGCTACTCCTTCGTGACCACTGGTAAGATGGCCACCAAGAACCAAGATTTCTATACACAGGATTAGTTTAACGTTATACAGAGACAAGATGAGAGAACATGATCTTGGTAAACTAAAATATAAGCCTATCTATGATAAGTTATTTAGTATACTAGGATTCAACTAACATCAAGATACTTAGCTATTCTTCATCTTGGTGTTATAGAGAGAAAATACCACAGATTATTAGAAGATATAGGGCTAATCTGTATAGTATGGTATGACTATAGTCCCCACCAAGAAACCATTAGTATGCTTGTGGTGTTCATGACTGTTAAAAGGGGAAATCGCTGTTGTATATTTGTGTAGTTAGAGAGGACTGTGTCCAGTGTGTCTGGTATCTTACTGTAGTAGATGGTACCTGTAGACATCTATGATGCTCTATGTAGCGTGTATGGGGCTCTATGTAGCACCTATGAGGCTCTATGTAGCAAATATGAGGCTCTATGTAGTGTATATGGGGATCTATGTAGCACCTATGAGGCTCTATGTAGCGTCTGAGGCTCTATGTAGTGTCTATGAGGCTCTATGTAGTGTCTATGAGGCTCTATGTAGTGTGTATAAGGCTCAATGTAGCATCTATGAGGCTCTATGTAGCCTTTATGTAGCATCTAATGTTGGACTCTGAATCTCCTGCTACAGCCGAGCGTGAGATCGTGCGTGACATCAAGGAGAAGCTGTGCTACGTGGCCCTGGACTTTGAGAATGAGATGGCCACCGCTGCCTCCTCCTCCTCTCTGGAGAAGAGCTATGAGCTGCCCGACGGTCAGGTCATCACCATTGGTAACGAGCGTTTCCGTTGCCCAGAGACTCTCTTCCAGCCTTCCTTCATTGGTGCGTATTCCTCTCTCTCTCTCTCTCTCTCTCTGTACCTCTGGTTCATCTACAGTAGACCATGTTCACCTTACCATGTTCCTCTCCACACACTTACTTCCACATTTGACTCCATGTTGCCATACATCACGTGTCAATCTCATTCCACGGAGGGCCGAGTGTCTGCGGGTTTTCGATCCTCCCTTGTACTTGAATTAAGGTCACTAATTAGTAAGGAACTCCCCACAGCTGGTTGTCTAGGGCATAATTGAAAGGAAAGACCAAAAACCTGCAGACACTAGGCCCTCCATGGAATAGGTTTGACACCCCTGCCATACATGTTACAACACTGCCCTCTAGTGTCCTCATGGACATTGCCATTATGTTACAGTGACAGAGTCACACACAGCCATTTACTGGAAGCATAATCTATCTATTCTTTACGTGTCTAACTCCTGTTGGTCACCTACGTCCTGTCTGTGGAGGTGTCGTTGCTCACCAAGTGTCTCTTCTCATCTCACCTGCTCAGGTATGGAGTCCGCTGGTATCCATGAGACCGCCTACAACAGCATCATGAAGTGTGACATTGACATCCGTAAGGACCTGTACGCCAACAACGTCCTGTCCGGCGGTACCACCATGTACCCTGGTATTGCTGACCGTATGCAGAAGGAGATCACCGCCCTGGCCCCCAGCACTATGAAGATCAAGGTGGGGGAACACGTCTATTCAACACAGGAGGAACTCTGTTCCAAATGTCCACCGGGGTTGGAGTCAATTCTATTTCAATTCTCTTCTATGCTTTTCACCTAGGAGGGGGTGAAAATGTGGAGTTGATATTGGAATTTGGTGTACTTTCTGAATTGACTGGAATTTAAATGGATTTGACCCCAACCCTGATGTCCACACTAGGGTACGACTTATAAATGAAGCCATGTCTTGGGCATGTATTCTATGTGGTATGTTAGTATGGACACTGGAACATTGATTATTTCCAACAATGTCAGAGCCGTGGATAGGCTGTAGGTCTACAGGAGTTGGCCCACTATCCTCCATGTTCAGCGAACTATCCTTCACTTTAAATAACAAACCAAGGTTGTCTAATACTGTACACCCACAACTCTGGTTGAAATCAGCAACACTGTCTGTCCGCTGTGCTAGAGGGCACACAGGACTTCTGAAGAGTTCTTAACTAACCCTCCACATCTCCTTCCATACACTCCACTACAATAACATGCTAAATTGCATTTAGACTAGAATGGCTAACTCTGTACACCCAAAGCTCTGATTCAAATAAGCAACACTTGTACACTACACTGAGCAGGAAAGGACCTTAGCCTCTGAGTTCTTAACCAACCCTTCACATCTCCTCTCCTCCACACCTTCTCTAGATCATCGCTCCCCCCGAGCGTAAGTACTCTGTCTGGATCGGTGGCTCCATCCTGGCCTCTCTCTCCACCTTCCAGCAGATGTGGATCAGCAAACAGGAGTACGACGAGGCAGGACCTTCCATCGTCCACCGGAAGTGCTTCTAAACATCCCATCTCCCCACACCTTTCCATACACATTCACCCTCCTTCTGTTGTCTGCCTTTGTACTGTTTACTGTATATACATGTTCTGTTGTAATAAAATAGTTGGCTGTAACATTAAGCACTGAGTTACTTTGTTGTTGGATGTTTGTTGTTGAGTTTGAGGGAACACACATTCAGAATACATAAAATAGTCAAATGATAATGAAGATCAGACAACACTATCTTTTAACCAATCAGATCAGCTCTTTTGCCAACAATTTGGCTGCCTTTGTAAACACAGCCTAAGTGACATGAACTGTTGTAAATCATCAATCAACCACATGAGGAATCGTAAGCACTGCTACCAAAACAAGATGACAGTAACAGTGGTGGCCATTGATTTCAAAGATTCCAACCCTAGAATGTAAACCCACCATGACCCATTCATGAAAGTTAGGCCACACCCTCTACGTCACATTGTTGCCCTTTTCAGCAATCCACTGACAAGCAGTAGCCTTCATTTGGCCAGTTTACCTCATCTGAAATAATAGTCCAGGACCAGTTTGTCAAAAGGATCTTAAGGCTAAGTTAATCGTTAGAACCATACCCATGGTTCTAAGATTAATTTAGCCTTAAGATGCTTTTGGGAAAACGGGCCCAGGTTGGCTTGTATTTGACAGAAATATGTTTTTGAACGTGATACTACAGCGCCACCCTCGGTCTGATGAATGTATTGCATCTGCCAGAGAGAGGCGCTTAATTGAAGGGTGTGTTTTCAAAGTGCCACAGGTGATTCTGATGGCAATAATTACGTAGCAGGAGAACTAGTGACTTTTCAGAATAGGCAGCAATCGTGTTGTTAAAATAGTTTGCCAGGCAGTTGCTGTTCAATGACGTTTAGGAAGACTGCTTCGTTTCCACCTGCAAAAAAGTGACAGAAATAAGAAGATTTCAGATAGGCCTAGTGAAGTGGTTCGGTTCTATATCTTGCAACATCTTGGTGTGGTTCATGGGGTAATGCTGAAAAACTGTCAGGAGAAGTAAGGGAGAAGGGGTACAGGTGAAACATAGGTGTTTGGAGTGCCGCTGGACAGTTTGCAATAGTGCTACATACCCGAGAATGGGCACCTACCCTGGTAAGAACACACAGGCTATAATTTAAGTGTACATTTTTTCAATAGACCAATATACCTGATTTAAGTGACAAATGATTCACATCCATTTCAATTTAGAACCATAGGTTCTCTGGTGTAATATGCATAGATCATGGTAGCCCAAGATGTGGTCTTACAGAGCCTACCGTTACTCCTTAAGGTTCAAGGATTATGTTATTTTCAGAGGGAGACTGGCCAAATACTCCATCTAAACGTGAATTGTTTCTCAATTGCGATACGGTTTTAGAAACAAAGCCCTTTACTTTCAGTCGACAGTATTTTTCAGTGACAACACGTTTCGGGGGATGCTAGATAACTAATTAGCACAGGCGGTCCCTCTGTCTTCCGTAAACGTGCTGTAACATGGAGATATGGCCGTGTGGGAACACTAACCCTATAAAGGTGTGTATCAATTTTAATGTTTTGTTCTTTGAAAATTATTTCTCACTGATATAAACGATAAGGTCCTTATGCTTCCAAAATTGTACCGCAAGCGATGCTTGTTAATGTTCAGACCGAGCATCGGGGTTCTTAACAACTCCCGCATACAGAAGACACATTTGTCCAATGACTCGTGTAATGGAACTGAGTCGTGATGATCAAGAGCTAGGGTCATGGCGGTTGGTCCACGGACATCAGCTAGGGTCATGGCGGTTGGTCCACGGACATCAACTAGGGTCATGGCGGTTGGTCCACGGACATCAACTAGGGTCATGGCGGTTGGTCCACGGACATCAACTCAAGCCTGTTGTCCGCTACATCTATTTCACAGGCCAAGCTGGACCCCCGGGAGGCCTGCCTATCCAAAGCCCTCCCTTGTGATGTGGCCAGCCTACTGAAGCTGGTCGGGAGCTTCCAGAACCTCTCATGCGTTTCCCAGATTGAGATGATGATGATGATTTTATATATATATATATATAGCTGCGGAAAAAATTAAGAGACCACTGCAAAATTCAGTTTCTCTGGTTTTACTATTTATAGGTATGTGTTTGGGTAAAAAAACATTTTTGTGTTTATTCTATAAACTACTGACATTTCTCCCAAATAAAAATATTGTCATTTAGAGCATTTATTTGCAGAAAATGAAAACTGGTCAAAATAACAAAAAATATGCAGTGTTGTCAGACCTCGAATAATGCAAAGAAAATAAGTTCATGTTCATTTTTAAACAACACAATGGTAATGTTTTAACTTAGGAAGAGTTCAGAAATCAATATTTGGTGGAATAACCCTGATTTTTCAATCATAGCTTTCATGCGTCTTGGCATGCTCTCCACTAGTCTTTCACATTGATGTTGGGTGACTATGCCACTCCTGGCGCAAATATTCAAGCAGCTCGGCTTTGTTTGATGGCTTGTGACCATCCATCTTCCTCTTGATCACATTCCAGAAGTTTTCAATGGGGTTCAGGTCTGGGGATTGGGCTGGCCATGACAGGGTCTTGATCTGGTGGTCCTCCATCCACACCTTGATTGACCTGGCTGTGTGGCATGGCGCATTGTCCTGCTGGAAAAAACAATCCTCAGAGTTGGGGAACAATGTCAGAGCAAAAGGAAGCAAGTTTTCTTCCAGGACAACCTTGTACGTGGCTTGACTCATGCGTCCTTCACAAAGACAAATCTGCCCGATTCCAGCCTTGCTGAAGCACCCCCAGATCATCACCGATCCTCCACCAAATTTCACAGTGGGTGCGAGACACTGTGGCTTGTAGGCCTCTCTAGGTCTCTGTCTAACCATTAGACGACCAGGTGTTGGGCAAAGCTGAAAATTGGACTCATCAGAGAAGATGACCTTACTCCAGTCCTCTACGGTCCAATCCTTATGGTCTTTTGCAAACCTCAGCCTGGCTCTTCTTTGCTTCTCATTGAAGGGCTTTTTTTCTAGCTTTGCACGACTTCAGCCCTGCCCCTAGGAGCCTGTTTCGAACTCGCCATGCACTTCACCCCAGCTACCGTTTGCCTTTTTTTTTTTGTAGGTCACTTGATGTCATCCTATGGTTGTTGAGTGAAATTCGAATGAGTTGGCGGTCATCCCGGTCAGTAGAGAGTCGTTTTCGCCCTCTGCCGGTCTGTAGCTTTGTTGTCCCCAATGTCTGCTGCTTGACCTTGTTCTTATGAACCGCCGTCTTTTACATGTTAAGGATGGAAGCAACCTGACGCTCACTGTATCCCTCTGCCAGAATTGAACCCTTCTATTCCTCACTCAACTTTCCTTTTCAACTCTTTTGGCATGGTCAATAGTTATTGTTTGATTAATATTACTTTTGAGGTACTATTAGCACTGTTTTTGCCATCCAGCTGGTCCTATTGCAAGAGGATAGTGATGACCACAGCAGTGGTTTTTATACTTTTTCTCGTTAAATAAGATTTGGTTCATGTGATCACCTAATCAGTACCTAATTCAGTAGAATGAGGTGTGCCTGTGTTGGAATTCAACAGACACTGGAATGGTATGGCTGTCCATACATGTAGAGATGCTGATTTAAGAAAAAGTTGCAGTTGTCTAAATTTTTTCCACAGCTGTATATATTAAAAATTACATTTAGCAGATGCTTTGATCCAGCCTGCTTCCCCCTGAGTCACAGCCACAGCCTGCTTCCCCCCCACACAGCCAAAGAACAGAGGGGATGGACACATGCATGAAACTGAAGGCTGTGGTCCATACCTTCATAGGGGATGCCCATTCATTCGGTATGACTCTCACACCCTTCACTCTCCATCTCGATTGCTTTCACCCATCATATTATTGCAGATGGAGAGGAAATTGGTGAAAAAGTGGAAAGGAATACGTATATTATTATGATGATGATGGGATGCATGTCTGTCTCTAGGTGTGGTTCCTGAGATTATCGAAGAGACCCTCCCGCTGACTCCTGTAAAGTGCATGAGGAGACGTGTCTCTGACCCCGGGTCATCCTGAGATGTCTCGCTGACGGAAGAGACGACCCCCTCAGAAAGATCCTGGGTTTGGAGGCCTTCCCAGATGTTCAGCTGCTCAGGAGCAACACATTTTGCTCCGGTACATTTAAACATGAATTTGGGCTGATGTCAGATTTGTGTGCAGTATGACAGACCATGTTTCATTATCACCTTACTGAAATCAACTTCTTTACCCAGGGCAACCAGGCTCCAGTCCCTCATCCCTGTTGGCCAGGTCTCCCTCCACCCCAGTGATGACCGAGAGCTGCAGAGTACAGAGCAAAAGACTCAAAGGTAAAATGAGTTTTGTATGCTATTCTGTTTTCTACAAAGTGAAGGAAAACAGAGCAAGGTGGGGTCCTACCCTACTTATGATAGGTGGAACTATATTAACAGTTTTAATTCCCTTTCCATCTGTCCTCAGAACGGATTGGGAAATGTTGGGTGTTTTTTCTGCCAAAAGGCTGAAGGGAGGGGACTTATTTGTCTTTTTTTTTTTTTTTGTCATTTAGCAGACGCTCTTATCCAGAGCGATTTACAGGAGCAATTAGGGTTAAGTGCCTTGCTCAAGGGCACATCGACAGATTTTTCACCTAGTCGTCGGCTCGGGGATTAGAACCAGCGACCTTTCGGTTACTGGCACAACGCTCTTACCCACTAAGCTACCTGCCGCCCTTGTCTGGGAAAGCTGAACCTAACCCCCTGGAAGAGCAGGAGACGCATCACTCTATAGTCTCATATCAAATGGATAGAGATCTATTCATCAGATGTAAAGGTCCATATGGCAGTTGTCATGGTTTTTATCATTTTGCATTGAAGATGAAAATGAACGCTTATCAATGTCAAATTGTAAAGACATTCTGTAATATCTTTGGAGCCTTTTTTTACTGAATATTTCATTTATTTCCCTGTAGCCCACCTGTCCAATATGTCTGTAAAACTAATTATTTTAATAAATAGGCCTATTTTTAATTAATTTTCTTTGGGTCAATTTTATGAAAATTGAGGACTATTTTAGCCACAGCTTAGGCTATTGCAAGTCTGTCCGCTAATTTGTAAAGCACACGAAAACTAATATGGCACCCTGATGCGCTAAATTATCGACATTGTGTAATGTCATTAACGGAGATTTTCGGTGCCTGCCAAGAGCCGGTAAGGTAATGGCGCGAGGACGCCATCCCGAGCTCTTCCACCCCGCATCCAGGATACACGGTAAGGAAACGATGCATTTTGAAGTCAGATAAATATCGCGTAGGCCTTTTCGTTGTGTACCAGTAGCCTATGAGATTGAAAATATTGCATCTGAATATCGTTTGATATTGGTGTATCCTAAATCTTGCCTATGGATAACTGTTGTGGCCTCTGACTTTAAACGATGGCGCACCTACATTTTGTTTTCACAGAAAAGAGGCAAACGCACGTGTATGCCTTAATCAAATAAACCTATATCTGGAATTATTGGGCTAATTAGGATAACGCGTGCTACATTTTGCCATGTATTGGGCTATATTAAATGTATTTATTTTCTAGACATGATTTACAAATAAACGCTTAGCTTACGTGGGTCATTTTAGATGTATTAAGATGGTTCTAGGTTATGCCCATGTCTACATTAATTTGGGCATCCGCTGTTTTTAGACATAAAGCGATTCCTATGGTCGAATGGTGTGTGATATTATTAGCCTAGGAACAACAATATGGTGTACTTGCACCTGCCTTCTGTGAGTCAACTGTTACATATGGGTTAATGGTGGTTTCTGTCAGATGGACTTTCCTCTGAAATATAATTAGAACTACTTTTTCAGTTGCATTTTCCACTAAATGCATTAAACCTATAGCATATAGGCCTGTCACGCATTGTAAGCAACGTTATTTGTATCTCCCTATTGCGGACAGAGATGGGTTCGGCGGTCAGGTTGAGTAGAGCCGTGCTGCTGAGCGTTCTGGTGTGCATGGCGCGGCAGGCATCGGGCCGGAGCCTCCGCACGGCAGACCAGGTATCTGAGGTCGACATTCAACGCCTCCTACACGGCGTCATGGAGCAGCTGGGTATCGCTCCGCACAGGGTCGACTACCCCGCTCACCAGGCCACCAACATCGTGGGTCCCCAGAGTAGCCAGGGTGGGTCAATTATTTATTATAATAATCTAGGAGTTAAAGGAGTTGTCTGTTTTTAGTCATAGTGGTGTAATAGTTGGCTTGACATAAAGTCTATCTCGAGCTTGTTGTTTAACTTTACTTTTTGCTTCATTGACAAAAAAAAACAACAGTAACTGGAGTGTATCTGACATAATTTGGTTGACTAATTGTTTGGTAATCTAACACTGTACTTATAAAACAAGTATGACCTAGTGTAAAACCACCAGCCTAGTCCGTGTATATCTAGGGTGTCTCATGATTTGGCATGAGAGTTATGTCTAAGAAATATATTCTCCACTCTATTGCAGACTATTTTCGGTTGTGTAATTACACCACAGATCTGTCTTGTGCCCAGTTCATAGCCTTGGTTAAATTACTCGAAGCTGCATCCCATATGGTCAAACGTAGTGCGCAGAATAGGGTGCCATTTGGGACAAAGCTTTAATGGAATTTAATAACAGGTCTACATCAATGTGGACAGGCAAATAAACTATTTATTATACCAAGGCTCCTGCCAAATGTTCAAGAGTATTAAGGGGATATATTATGTGGGGGAGAGAGCATGCATGTCAGAGAAATAAAATGTTTCGCCAATGGTTATAGTTTCCAGTACCATTGTGGAGATTACATTTACATTTCTGGTATTGGGTTTCTGTACTTTGGATTGTGTTTGGAGATGGAACATGTACAGTGCATTCAGAAAGTATTCAGACCCCTTGACTTTTTCCACATTTTGGTGTGTTACAGCCTTATTCTAAAATTGATTAAATACATTTTTTCCCTCATCAATCTGCACACAATACCCCATAATGACAAAGTGAAAACGGGCTTTTAGAATTTTTTGGAAAATGTATTAAAAACAAATGCCTTATTTACATAAGTATTCAGACCCTTTGCTACAATACTCGAAATTGAGCTCAGCTGCATCCTGTTTCCATTGATCATCCTTGATGTTTCTACAACTTGATTGGAGTCCACCTGTGGTAAATCCAATTGATTGGACATGATTTGGAAAGGCACACACCTGTCTATATAAGGTCCCACAGTTGACAGTGCATGTCAGACAAAACAAAGCCATGAGGTCGAAGAAATTGTCCATAGAGCGCCGGGACAGGATTGTGTCGAGGCACAGATCTGGGGAAGGGTACCAAAATAATTCTACAGAATTGAAGGTCCCCAAGATCACAGTGGCCTCCATTCTTAAATGGAAGACGTTTAGAACCACCAAGACTCTTCCTAGAGCTGGTCGCCAGGCCAAACTGAGCAATCAGGGAGGTGACCAAGAACCCGATGGTCACTCTGACAGAGCTCCAGAGTTCATCTGTGGAAATGGGAGAACCTTCAGAAGGACAACCATCTCTGCAGCACTCCACCAATCAGGGCTTTATGGTAGAGTGGCCAGACAGAAGCCACTCCTCAGTAAAAGGCACATGGCAGCCCGCTTGGAGTTTGCCAAAAGGCACCTAAAGACTCTCAGACCATGAGAAACAAGACTCTCTGGTCTGATGAAACCAAGATTGAACTCTTTGGCCTGAATGCCAAACGTCACGTCTGGAGGAAACCTGGCACCATCCCTATGGTGAAGCGTGGTGGCAGCATCATGCTGTGGGGATGTTTTTCAGCGGCAGGGACTGGGAGACTAGTCAGGATCAAGGTAAAGATGAATGGAGCAAAGTACAGAGAGAGCCTTGACAAAAACCTGCTTCAGAGCGCTCAGGACCTCAGTGGGGCGACGGTTCACCTTCCAACAGGACAATGACCCTAAGCACACAGCCAAGACAATGCAGGAGTGGCTTCGGGACAAGTCTCTGAATGTCTTTGAGTGGCCCAGCCAGAGCCCGGACTTGAGCCTGATCGAACATCTCTGGAGAGACATGAAAATAGCTGTGCAGCGACACTCCCCTTCCAACCTGACAGAGCTTGAGAGGATCTGCAGAGAAGAATGGGAGAAACTCCCAAATACAGGTGTGCCAAGCTTGTAGCGTCATACCCAAGAAGACTCGAGGCTGTAATTGCTGCCAAAGGTGCTTCAACAAAGTACTGAGTAAAGGGTCTGAATACTTATGTAAATGTGATATTTCTGTGTTTAAATTTGCAAAAATTGCTACAAACTTATTTTTGCTTTGTCATTATGGGGTATTGTGTGTAGATTGAGGGGGAAAAAAACAATCAATTTTAGAATAAGGCTGTAATGTAACAAAGTAGGAAAAAGTCAAGGGGTCTGAATACTTTCCGAATGCACTGTACAGAAATAACAACATAGATATCTGCGCTTAGTATTGTATTCTGATATTTATTTCACTTTTGACTTGCGCTAATCACATTTTAAAGAAGCAGTCCGGGATCTTAAGCACGACAAATTTGTAACATATTGTAGGAATTGGATTCGTAACATATCATACGAATTGGCTGATGTAGTACACAATTGGATGACATGGTACACATAAAACGGGGACCCAGTTTGGTTTGTGAGCACCACTTTCAAAACTACTGGCTGAAATTAAACAAGTTCTGGAGCATCACTTTTAAAATGTAAAAACTGTAGTAAACATGCCCCCTCTGTCTCTGTCCCTGTCAATGACTAAAAAATTTCCCAGTCATGTTCTGTTTCCTCCACTAGGTGGAGCCTATGAGGGGCTGCAGCACCTGGGTTCCTATGGAAACATCCCCAACATTGTAGCTGAGCTGACAGGGGACAACATCCCCAAAGAGTTCAGTGAGGACCATGGATACCCCAACCCTTCCAACCCATGTCCACTAGGAAAGACAGGTAAACAAATAGCTATATGTCTATTGTTTGTGACAAGGATTTCTCCTTTAGGCTTGGTGCCAAACGTTCAGTACCATGACAGTTGTCTTGCAAGACCACAAGACATCAAGTTGGCTAAAGCAGAAACAGGCTTGCACTCAGCGAGGCTTTATCCTTTGTTTCTGTGTGGTTGGTTCTCTGTCCCTGTCTGCTGTCGTAGCTTCAGATGTATCTGATGAATCCTACTACTTGTCCCTCACTCACTGTTTCCTGTTTGTGTTGCGTTGTTGCTGCAGAGATCAGTGGCGGTCAGTGCCGTTTAGGGAGGACCATTTTTCTTCTTCTCATGAGCATGGCCTTATTTCTATTACAGCATGTTGGATGACTGTCATTACATATTCCATTCACCCAGTTCAATGTAACATTGATAGGTTTAGGCTACTACATGATACTCAAATGTTCCCTATACCCATCATGAGGTTGCAACAACCCTATGAATGAAAGTTTACAACGTAGATGCACACAGGTCGAGAGAAAAATGTGAGATGACACACAGTGACACATGGACAGACAGTGACACATTCAATGCCGCCTTGCACACTCTTGCCTGCATCTAGCTGATCTAGGGTTGTAATCATTAGTCCAACAGTTGCAAACGAGAGTTTCTATTGGACAAATTCTGGTATTTTGGAACAACACATCAGCTGAATGTGACCAGGGGGAAAAAACCTTTCCAAGCCAAACCATATCATAACCGCTACACACAGCCTACATCGTTGTCCCCATATTAGCTGAAGTAACGTCATAGTCAACATAGCTAATAGAACTAATGCGTTAGTAAACCCGCTACAATCATGCAGTAACGTTAGTGTACAGTCAGTAAGCAGTTACACTGGCGGGCCCCAGTGGCAAAACATTTATAAAACCAAAAGCTTACCTTGACTTGTAAGAGTTCCAGTGTTGTGTTGGATAGTTATAGTGAGCTAGCTAACATAGCATCCCTCTGTTTGAGCCGGGTGTTTGAGTAACTAAACTAGCCAGCTGCATTTGCTAGCTAAGTAAGTGAAACTTATTTAGTTTTGAAGAAATTAATTTGTTAAACTATTCTTTCTCTCTTTGAGTCAACTACTCAGCACCGTTTATGCAGTGCTAGCTAGCTGCAGCTTATGCTTTCAGTACTAGATTAATTCTCTGATCCTTTGATTGGGTGGACAACATGTCAGTTCATGCTTCAAGAGCTCTGATAGGTTGGAGGATGTCATACGGAAGTTACTTTGTAAGTCTATGGAAGGGGGTGAGAACCATGAGCCTGCTAGGTTTTGTATTGAGGTCAATGTACCCAGAGGAGGATGGAAACTAGCTACCCTCTGGCTACACCATGGTGCTACCCTACAAAGTGCTGTTGAGGCTACTGTAGACCTTCATTGCAAAACAGTGTGTTTTAATCAATTATTTGGTGACATTAATATATTTAGTATAGTTTTATCTAAAAAGGATAACTTTTTCAATGTTTTACCTTTTATTTTCTTCTGAAATTCACTGAGGAGGATGTTCCTCCTCTGAGGAGCCTCCACTGCTGCAGATGAATCTAGAGTTTGCTCATTTGGGCAAAAGTCCATCCTCCACCCTCTCCTCCGTGACCCGGAAACCGATGAGTGGTCGAGGCAATGTCAATTTGTTAGTAGGCGAACGGAAGTGTCCTCCCCTCCGCGACAACCACCTTTCATCGAGGATAGTCACACGTGTCCTATCTGAGTCCTTTGCGGAGGAGTTTTGAAATCTGCCACACCCACTTTGAATCAGCTGTTTTATCTGAGGAGAAAAGCATGCACACGTTTATCGTTTTATCTATAAAATGTCTTGCACAACTAACTTCATTTGATTTAGACTTTACACATTTATTTTTGTGATCCACCCCTGTAAACTTAATTTTCCTGACGACGTGAGTGGTTGAGTCTCATTTCATACAAGTGCATTTTCATCCACATTCCCTCTCCTCGATTTACCTTCAACCTTTTTCAAAAGGAGGCAAGAGAGGACGCAGGAGTTGAGCAAATCCAATTTAGAAAAGGCCTATGACTATGTCCCGTGTGGCTCAGTTGGTAGAGCATGGCGCTTGCAACGCCAGGGTTGTGGGTTCGTTTCCCACGGGGTGCCAGTATGAAAAAAATTTACGCACTCACTAACTGTAAGTCGCTCTGGATAAGAGCATCTGCTAAATGCCTCGAATGTAGAAAAAAAAAAAAAAAGTAATGTCCTCTCTTTGCTTGTACTTTAGCTGCAGATGGTTGTGTGGAGAACGTTCCGGACACAGCAAAGTTAAGCAGAGAGTTCCAGAAGCATCAGCACCTGTTCAACCCAGAACATGACTACCCTGCTCTGGCTACGTGGGTGAGTGATTAGGGCAAAATTGCCTTCAGTGTAGGGGCAACTTCACCCTACCCCACTAGGCTTGAGTGGTTACAACAGAGCTGTGCCCCTGTACTATTGAATAAGTCCATCTCATCACCCTCTTTTTTTTTTTTGGAAATGTTTTCCCGTCCATCTGTGGACACTAGACAAGTCGACCATGGAAATGTCTTTGTTCCCCGAAAAGGCTCAAGCTCTGTGTTTTATGATCAAAGAAAAGCAATTTTGCTGTAAAACAATAGAAACATCATTCTTTGTCCCTAAACTAACTTTGTCAGTTCAGAATAAGGAGCTGTTGTACCAGAAACGGAAGGGGGGGGACCCAAAAGAAGTCAAAGGGTTATAACCGCTTCTTCTCCGTTTTTCCCTCCAGATTTTTGTTTTGTTTGTAAGCTTTTGTAGAAATGGTCTCTGTGCGACCAAACCACATCACCACCATTGAGCTGTTGTACCCTGAAGGAGATTATGCACTTTTAAACTCACATTGCTGGATTAAGTTGCATGTTGACCGACAATGTCCATTTTTAATCATGACTACTGAGGTCTTTCTTTTTCCTGAGCCAATGATCTGGAACACCTATAGTGTCTCTTTATCAACACCTTTTTTTTCAAGAAGAATGTCATTTAAGATTTAATTTTTAACCCCAGCACCACAACAAAATGCCATATTTGCTCTCAAAAAAGAAAAGAAATTGTCCCTCTTTCTTTTATTCCAGAGTGTCAATAACCCCTACCTGATGGGTCAGAGGCTGGACAGCGTTGTGGCCAAGAAGTCTGTTCCCTACTACCCAGAAGAGGAGGAAGACTATAGAACATCCACCTAAACACATACTGCTGTTCTAACATTACTGCCCCAACATGTTCTCGTCACATATCTCAAACTAAAGTATATTAAAAATGTCATCACAAGTATTGGGAGTGTTCTCTAAGTGTTACTTTTTCACCATGATGTCATTTGTTGAACTACGTAGCCTACTAACAATGTTAGATACAGTAACAGAGAGGTATATTGATATGCACAACTTGTGTAAGAAATTATATATCATTATACTCTGCTGTTTTCAATCAATAATTGATCTATCAAAATTATTGTTACTCAGTTTGAGTTATTTTTGTGCCTGTGGTTCACTGTCATACAATTAAGTAATATTAGAGGGGCCTATGAAGCTGAAATGTGTCTGTTTTTATCAAACCAAAATATGCTGTTGATATTTGATACAATATTTAATCAAGTTGCTATTGTTTTGCTTTTTTGGCTCAAGCCATAACTAAGTCTCTTGCTGTGTTTTTTCTGATCATTTTGTGTTAATATAAAACAAATGATTTCCTCTGCAAGTTTCCCAGGCTTTAGTCAGTTTTTTGTAGGATCTATCAATCAGAGGATGAGGGGCGTTGGAGGGGGCGGGTACATCCCGCTACTGTACTTAAATCTGAGACAGTACAGCTAGACAGCAGTTTGTTTTGTCTCTTCCAAGAAGAGATCATACAGGAATACTTCTATTTAAGCAATATCTTAATCCCGCAGCGAATCGACCGTTTATTCCAGACATTTCAGTCTAAACCAGTAGTGCATCTGTCGAGTTTGTATAGGACACGGGTGAGTCAATCTAGCTATTCATCATTCTTGCTCAACCAAATACTATGTTGAAATTATCCTATTAGTCTGGTAACTGTACGCTATAACCACGTGGAAATGCATTAAGTATTTGGTATGACATTACTGCGTAAATCTTGCGTAAAAGTTATGCGTAATTTGTTCTCTGTTGATTTCCATGACTGATTTAAATGTAATCATTTAATAATATTCTATAGATAAGGATGAAGACGTCAACAGTCTTTGCCTCGGCCATGGTGTTGGGACTCTTCTGTCCGCCAAGGAGCGCAGCGGTAGGTGGCTTCCAGGGCGCCTTTCAGCATCCATATAAATACAATTCCAGCCCCAACGAGTCTGAGCGCTCACCGCAGCAGCCACCACAGAACGGATTTGTCTCCCGCCAAATGGGGCCAGTAACCGCCAATGACGAAGTTCTAGAATCCAGCCAAGAAGCCCTACACGTCACGGAGCGCCGGTACCTCAAACTTGACTGGTGCAAGACGCAGCCGCTGAAACAGACGATCCACGAGGAAGGATGCCTCAGCCGCACTATAATCAATCGCTTCTGTTACGGGCAGTGTAACTCCTTCTACATCCCGCGACACATCTACGAAGATGACGGTGCTTTCCAATCGTGTTCCACCTGTAAGCCGAAAACATTTACCACAGTCACCTATACCCTCATATGTCCCGGCCAGTCACCCAGCACCCGAAAGAAACGCGTCCAGCGTGTAAAGACCTGCCGCTGCGCTTCCATAGACCTGGATTAGACCTAGTTAAAGCCATAGATGGACACAGTCTCTGTTGGTTTGCTATCCACGGGAATAATTCAAATGTATAGAGGGACAGACAAAATGCATACAATTAAACGTGCTTCCGTTGCAAAAACCGAATATGCATGAGGGAGAAAATGTCCAATCTTAATCCTAAAAGGGGAGACCAAAACACAAAGAAACCAAGGGATGGAACTCTTCAAAACCATTCCAAAACCCTAAACTGGTAGTTATGCCAACCCCAACAGACTCCCCAGTGTAATGTATGGGACTATAATGACTGGTTTGGCATGACTGGTTTGGCATACTTGTAAATGGCTTATAGCTTCGAGCGTAATTGTTTTTTAATGATATTGCTGGCTTGTGCCTAATACAAATATAACAATATCACTGTGGAAACCAGAATTTGTCCATGTTTGGCATTTCAAATTAGGCGAAAAAGCCACACAGTGTTCGAATTTGACATAGACAATTTTTGTAAACCGTTATGAGAGCACATATCGTTTCCACTGTGTGGAATATGAGTTGGTGGATGCGCTCACTTCAGGAGCGCTAGAGGAGTGTGGTGTCAATGAATATTGGCTTTTCTTTTTAAACTTGCACTGTTAGACGTCACTTAATGTTCTTGCCATTGTATTATTCATGTATATAAAGTGGTTGGTGAATAAACTCATATTTGTACACGTTGTTGAACTGGGTTGGGTTGTTGGGGAGTTGTAATAACAGACTGCTGGTAAGATACAGTACATGTATTATGTTTACATTAATATGATTGACAGTGGATATGTAAGATGCTAAACTTATAAATGTATTATAAAACAGAAACAAAACTTTTGATATTGAATATCAGAAAACAAACAGATAGACAACTGAATTTCAAATCTACATGATCAAATCTATATTTCATAGAAAAAGTTTACCATACAATCTAGATACATTGTCTTATTAATTTGACCAGTTATTAATCAGTTATTATATTATTTATTTTTTACAGGAAAGTGCTAGGATGATGTGCAGAATCAAAAAATGAACATGAAAATATTTATCTTATTGCCAGTATCCCGTTGGTCAGTGAATGCATCTGCAACTTTGTGACCTCCGAACCATAGTATGAGGGGTTTCCTCTAGTGTCCAGCGAGGGCAAGTTCAAAGGGCATCGAGGACAGTACAGTGTTCCAGGCTTGGGCCATAAGAGGGTGGGCAGGAGCAGAGACTGGTATGATCCTGATCACCCTGTGAGGTGACGGGGTGGTGACGGGGTGGTGACGGGGTGGTGACTGGGTGGTGACGGGGGAAGGTGGGAGAAGTCCCCACTCCCCTCACACATCCACTCCCCTCACACATCCACTCCCCTCACACATCAACTCCCCTCACACATCCACTCCCCTCACACATCCACTCCCCTCACATATCAACTCCCCTCACACATCCACTCCCCTCACACATAAACTCCCCTCACACATCCACTCCCCTCACACATCAACTGCCCTCACACATCCACTCCCCTCACACATCCACTCCCCTCACACATCCACTCCCCTCACACATCCACTCCCCTCACACATCCACTCCCCTCACACATCCACTCCCCTCACACATCCACTCCCCTCACACATCAACTCCCCTCACACATCCACTCCCCTCACACATCCACTCCCCTCACACATCCACTCCCCTCACACATCCACTCCCCTCACACATCAACTCCCCTCACACATCCACTCCCCTCACACATCCACTCATCACTCTTCTCATCAATGTCATCTCCTCTCTGTCCTGTTCTGCCCCCCCTCACACATCCACTCCCCTCACACATCCACTCCCCTCACACATCCACTCATCACTCTTCTCATCAATGTCATCTCCTCTCTGTCCTGTTCTGCCTCTCAGCTTGTGGCCACCATGTTTGCTTCCTTCTGGCGCAGTCTCTCTTTCTGTCAGGGCAGAGAAAAGGGGTTACTGTTTGCCATTAGGGACAGTAAGCAAACTGTCTCCACATACTGTACTGGCTTTTGAGACCAAGTAAGTCAATAAGTAAGCTTTGTCCAAGTAAGTCGTTAAGTAAGCCTTGTCCAAGTAAGTCATAAGTAAGCCTTGTCCGAGCCAGAACAGCCCATAGGGGGAGGAGCCTATCACACTTTTGAGGCCCAGTCGAAGAGTTATGCGTGGAACAGTAATTCAATTATGCAATCAAAAGCAGGTTCCTGGGATAGATCAAAAATATAATATTTCCTGTAAACACTGTTTTGTTGAGCCTGAATCCAAACCTATAAAATGGATGATGCTTTTAACTTAACCCCAAAACCTGGTTAGCATGATAGATGATTGATTATGATCCTATCTATTGGACTGTGCAGTGCTGTGGTACTGTTGCTTTAAACCCATAGAATTACAGTGGGGAAAAAAAGTATTTAGTCAGCCACCAATTGTGCAAGTTCTCCCAATTAAAAAGATGAGAGAGGCCTGTAATTTTCATCATAGGTACACGTCAACTATGACAGACAAAATGAGATTTATTTTCTCCAGAAAATCACATTGTAGGATTTTTAATGAATTTATTTGCAAATTATGGTGGAAAATAAGTATTTGGTCAATAACAAAAGTTTCTCAATACTTTGTTATATACCCTTTGTTGGCAATGACACAGGTCAAACGTTTTCTGTAAGTCTTCACAAGGTTTTCACACACTGTTGCTGGTATTTTGGCCCATTCCTCCATGCAGATCTCCTCTAGAGCAGTGATGTTTTGGGGCTGTCACTGGGCAACACGGACTTTCAACTCCCTCCAAAGATTTTCTATGGGGTTGAGATCTGGAGACTGGCTAGGCCACTCCAGGACCTTGAAATGCTTCTTACGAAGCCACTCCTTCGTTGCCCGGGCGGTGTGTTTGGGATCATTGTCATGCTGAAAGACCCAGCCACGTTTAATCTTCAATGCCCTTGCTGATTGAAGGAGGTTTTCACTCAAAATCTCACGATACATGGCCCCATTCATTCTTTCCTTTACACGGATCAGTCGTCCTGGTCCCTTTGCAGAAAAACAGCCCCAAAGCATGATGTTTCCACCCCCATGCTTCACAGTAGGTATGGTGTTCTTTGGATGCAACTCAGCATTCTTTGTCCTCCAAACACGACGAGTTGAGTTTTTACCAAAAAGTTATATTTTGGTTTCATCTGACCATATGATATTCTCCCAATCCTCTTCTGGATCATCCAAATGCACTCTAGCAAACTTCAGACGGGCCTGGACATGTACTGGCTTAAGCAGGGGGACACGTCTGGCACTGCAGGATTTGAGTCCCTGGCGGCGTAGTGTGTTACTGATGGTAGGCTTTGTTACTTTGGTCCCAGCTCTCTGCAGGTCATTCACTATGTCCCCCCGTGTGGTTCTGGGATTTTTGCTCAACTTCTTGTGATCATTTTGACCCCACGGGGTGAGATCTTGCGTGGAGCCCCAGATCGAGGGAGATTATCAGTGGTCTTGTATGTCTTCCATTTCCTAATAATTGCTCCCACAGTTGATTTCTTCAAACCAAGCTGCTTACCTATTGCAGATTCAGTCTTCCCAGCCTGGTGCAGGTCTACAATTTTGTTTCTGGTGTCCTTTGACAGCTCTTTGGTCTTGGCCATAGTGGAGTTTGGAGTGTGACTGTTTGAGGTTGTGGACAGGTGTCGTTTATACTGATAACAAGTTCAAACAGGTGCCATTAATACAGGTAACAAGTGGAGGACAGAGGAGCCTCTTAAAGAAGAAGTTGCAGGTCTGTGAGAGCCAGAAATCTTGCTTGTTTGTAGATGACCAAATACTTATTTTCCACCATAATTTGCAAATAAATTCATTAAAAATCCTACAATGTGATTTTCTGGAGAAAAAAAATCTCAATTTGTCTGTCATAGTTGACGTGTACCTATAATTACAGGCCTCTCTCATCTTTTTAAGTGGGAGAACTTGCACAATTGGTGGCTGACTAAATACTTTTTTTCCCCACTGTACATAACTGTAATAATCTCTATATACACTGAGTGTACAAAACATTAAGGACACCTGTTAAATCCACTTCAATCAGTGTAGATAAAGGGGAGGAGACAGGTTAAAGATGTTTAAACCTTGAGACAATTGAGACATGGATTGTGTATGTGTGCCATTCAGATGGTGAATGGGCAAGATAAAAGATTTAAGTGCCTTTGAACGGGGTATGGTAGTAGGTGCCAGGCGCACCGGTTTGTGTCGAGCTGCAACGCTGATGGGTTTTTCACGCTCAACAGTTTCCCATGTGTATCAAGAATGATCCACCACCCAAAGGACATCCAGCCAACTTCACACAACTGTGGGAAGCATTGGAGTCAACATGGGCCAGCATCCCTGTGGAACGCTTTCAACACCTTGTAGAGTCCATGCCCTGACTAATTGAGGCTGTTCTGAGTGTAAAAGGGGGTGTAACTCAAAATATTTATAAATAAATAATTATTTTTACTGCTCTAATTGCGTTGGTATCATTGGAATGTGATACAAAACGAGGCAAAGGTGTGTTTTAGGACCATGCGGACGCCTCCGAGCGGTCGTGTAGGCTGTTTAGAGTGTTAATCTGACCGAATAAAAAAATATAACAAAAATATAAAATATAATGTCCCCCCCCCCCCCCCCCCCCCCAATTCTAAAACCAAAGTTACGCCCCTGACTGTATGTCTATCTTAAGTTGAAGTTGTGCTGTTCTCACCAGACTGTTAGGGTTGATCTTCCTAGTCTCCACCTTCTTGTCTGCTGTAATCTTCTTCACTGACAGCTGAGCCTCTTTCAGTCTGGGAGAAGGACAGGAGGATGGGAAAAGAGCAGGGTACAGGTTCACATCAGTTTCATAGTGAGAGTGCTGATCTAGGATCAGGCCCCCACTGCCCATGTAATCTTAGGCACTGTGATCTAAACTGATCCTAAATCAGAACTCTTACTCTGAGACGCTTGATACGTACGGCATCCAGAAGACAAGTAAACGTCAGCCTCAGACCCAGTAACATACAGGAGAACCGACAGACGTTCTAGATAGAACGTTCTAGATAGAACAATGTTTCTCACACATGTTCAGACAGACAGTCTGGTCCTGTGAAGGTCAGTTGGTAGAGCATGGCGCTTGCAACGCCAGGGTTGTGGGTTTGATTCCCACGGGGGACCAGCATGATGAAAATCTATGCACTCACTACTTTACCTCGCTCTGGATAAGAGCCTCTGCTAAATGACTCAAATATCCGTGGACCGGCAGCGTCTCTGTTGGATGTCTCACATCTTAGATCGCTATCTTTCTGATTTAGTCAATTCTCAAGGGGATATAGATATATAAGCAAAACAATACATAGTCAAATCCGAGTAATAAATATTGCATGCCACTTAGATGTTTTTATCCAGTGACTTACAGTGAATGCATATGTTTTTAGTATGTGTAAGTGATTAAATGATTCTACCCTAGGAGCTACAGTAGTTCACTGTGTTTGTAGCCGTAACTGACCAGGGTTCGAACCCGGGTCTTCTGAATGCCACAAGACTGAGCTTGGGAAGCTAATGCAAGTCATCAGTTCTCAGGCAAGGTTACATCACACAAGCGTGGTTCCGAATGACCACACACACACACACACACACACACACACACACACACACACACACACACACACACACACACACACACACACACACACACACACACACACACACACACACACACACACACACACACACACACACACACACACACACACACACCTCTCTTTAGAGATATTCTTGTTCTCTCTCCTCCACCTGGTCTTGAAGTCGGTACAGAACTCAAACCACAGCATGAAGAAGTGACCTGTCGCCACCTCGGTATCTCCTGTCTTCGGCTTCAGCCCTAAGAACGTCACCAGCTCATGGAAGCTGGGGAACGGACAGAGACGGGGAAGATGGTGTTAAAACTTCAGGACCATTGAATCTCTTGTATAATCATTGAATCTCTTGTATAATCATTGAATTACTGTCGACGGCACCTTGTGGAACTCTTCAATGGAACTTACATTGTTATACTATAAAGAAGGTGTGTAAGAGTAGAAAGAGAGAGTCGAGGTGTGTTTTCAAACCTTTTTTGTGCAAACATCAACTGGGCATCCACTTCATCTTGTTCTTTATGCGCTGCAAATGAAATATACACATTTAAATGAACATAATCTTCTTTCCTCTACATTCACCAGCATGAAAAGACAAGCACTGAGAACCCTTGTACTGTACAATGGTCTTGACAAATGCAAGTGAAAAGGAGCCAGCCAGACAACCTTTTTCTTCTTAAGAACACACATTTTACACGCAATTCTCCCACAAAAGGGGCTGTTTTGCTGCCACTTTCCAATTTGGTTATGTCTTTATCATAACAAACCTGTCCTTCTGTGTTTCTGTAATGGTCTGTGATTTTATTTTAATACAAAGACTTCTTAGAGCCATCTCTCTCTCTCTCTCTCTCTCTCTCTCTCTCTCTCTCTCTCTCTCTCTCTCTATCTCTCTCTCTCTCTCTCTCTCTCTCTCTCTCTCTCTCTCTCTCTCTCTCTCTCTCTTTCTCTCTCTCTCTCTCTCTCTCTCTCTCTCTCTCTCTCTCTCTCTCTCTCTCTCTCTCTCTCTCTTTCTCTCTCTCTCTCTCTCTTTCTCTCTCTCTCTCTCTCTCTCTCTCTCTCTCTCTCTCTCTCTCTCTCTCTCTCTCTCTCTCTCTCTGTCTCTCTCCCTCTCTCTCTCTCTCTCTCTCTCTCTCTTTCTCTCTCTCTCTCTCTCTCTCTCTCTCTCTCTCTCTCTCTCTCTCTCTCTGTCTCTCTGTCTCTCTCTCTGTCTC